>NC_071511.1:113033159-113339766 GCF_027887155.1 Malaclemys terrapin pileata
ATTCAGTAAGGTGGATTCTTGTAAACAAGAAGTTAGAAAGCTATTGCACCTTACCTCTCCACCTCTTTCTTGCATGGCTTTTGCCTCTCTCTGCTGGTCTTCAACACTGCCATTTCATTAATTAACTCTGTAAAGAATTTGGGGATACAGTCTGTTTGAAAGACACTATAAAAAAAATAAGGGCCTGATCTTAAAGTCCTCATTCAGACAAAGCTCCCATGAATATCTATGGCCCTTAAACTGTACAGTATGATGCAAGTCAAATTGTTTATTGTGTTCTACATAAAGGAGAACAAAGCCAACTCTCCCTGCTGGCTCAACTACACAAAAGAACACACACTCTTTTCATCACACACTGTAACATTGGGCCCATTTCTGTTTCTACTGAAGTCAATGGAGACGGGGCAGGGGGAGGAGGTCCACCATCTCTGAAACTTTACCCTATGTAAAGGCAGACAGAGTGCCTATCAGACTGATATGTTCCAAGCAATGGGCCAGATGCAGAGGTGGTGTAAGTGACACATTGTTGTGTGTGAGCAGGTATAAGGAGGTCTGAATCTAAGAGAGTCTTCACTGATGTAATTTGCACTCCAAAGAGCCAGAGGAAGGTGAAATCAATGGGGATGTTCTGCCTAAAAGCTGATGACAGAATTGGACCCTTCATATGCATGCAAAGATATACTGTTTTCCCATAAGTATTCTATGTTGTGTTACTGAAGGTATACATGTTATGTAATATTATACCCAAACATTTGCTTATTTGTAATGATGATCTGAATTAGATCCACAGGTAATATGGCAATTCACTTTGCTTTATAAGCTATCCTAGCTGCCTTGCTCACACATTCCACATGGGAATGCTGCCTGCAGCCGGTAGCATTCTTGTTTTACCAGTGTTAAAATTCACCTGCTATCTATTTCTTGCTAAGTACAGGTAGACACAAGACTCTTGAGTCAATATGATGTAGTGTACTTGTGAAATGTAGAAGGAGGTCAACACACAACTTTTGAAAAGAACTGTTTAGGGTAATTAAGCAACACATCCCTAACATCAACAGTTTGTTTTATATTGAAAGGCATGTGGTTAGGGAAACAATAGCAATTCCCCCCGCCCCAAAGAATATTAATTAAATTGAACACCCCGGCAAACTGAAATGTTCTTACCACAACTATAGATCAGCGGTTCTCTTTGCTTAAAAGAGTGCTTTGCTATTGCAGTTGCACTGAGCTGGTCCAGCCAATCAGTGCCAAGACACTCTCATGATGAGCACTTTAGAACTGCTGATCGGTGATAGATGTTAAAGTTGCAGGGCCAGATCCTGATATCATTTACACCAGAGTAACTAAGCTCAAAACAGGGCCTATGTTGTTCAGAATAACACATAAATAATAGGAAATGAGCTTTTTTATAGATATTGGATCATGGTAGCACACCTAGAAGCCCCAGTCATGGGCCTAGATGCCATTGTGGTAGGCTCTATAGAAACACAGAATAAAAGATTTGTTTGTCAGTTGTATGTAGCCACTTCTAAAATATTTGTCAGAAGTCCAGATCCTGCTTGAATTATATGGTAACACACTGGGCCCCATTCTCGGCCAGCATAAACCCACGTTGCTCCATTGACTTCAGGACTTCAGCTCAGCATCTGAACCACTGCGCAGAATTTCTTTCCCTGCTGTCATCTGGGTAAGAGTTCTAAGTTGTCTGCATGACCGTGTGCTTTGAATCAAATTTGTATGGCTTTGTCTTCTGAATGATGCTATTTGTGTCTCACTCTGTCATGCTACTCACTAAGCAATCCTGCCATTTAAGAGTTATAACGATTCCACTGTGCTGCCCTCATCGAGTTTTTAAGAGCTGGTTATGCCAATGACTATCTTTCTGTTCACTTAATGGACTTTGAATCAGGTGCCTGATGAAGAGCTCTGCCATTTCCATGACATTCACACACATGCATGCATACCAATTCACTTCAAGGAACGTCACAAAGCTGCCACATACTGTGTCCCCCATTTGGGCCTTAATAGGTCAACAAGTGTGCATGTGTGGTATATTTAAGGAACCACACCAACTATTTACAAGAGTATGCTCACCCTCTGTTCAAATGATCAGCAGAGCAGTATCTTTGAGGGAGACGCTCCTTAAATGGGAAAGGTGCAAGAGACACAACTGATAACAGTCTTTCCAGGAAATGTTCAAGGCCTTGTATAGAGCACACAGCATAGGTCTGGACAGCAATGTAAGAGTCAAATAATCTGTAGAGTAGAAATAGCAATAGGTAGTTGGAAGTGGGAGGGAAGACTTTTGAATAGAAGCTTAAATTCCCCAGTGGTATGTCTGTGTACCATTAGCTGAAACATTCCCAGTGGCATTGCTGCCTTGCAAGGTCACTCACACTGCCACCAAGCACAGAAACACAAAGGTTTACTACACCAGTCAGGTCACAAGGCAGCTTCATTTATCACAGCTTAAAAGTCCCATTTATTAACACACAAAAATCAAACTTCTTCCACCCATCTCAGCGTGGTTACTATTTGCTTTGCACAAAGTGTGTGCAGGTTTGCATGCAGAGATCACTTGCTGCATTTCAAATCACCCCCTTTGTTCTTTGACCAGAAGGGAAGGTTTCCAAAGTTTGGAACCAAGTTTCCATTAGAAATAGAGTTGAACTAAAACTAATAAATATGTGGTGACAATGGAGAGAAAAGTGTGTCATTTAGTGCAACCTTGGAATAAGTGCAATATACTGTGCAATGCTGACAAATTGTATGGTTTGTAAACATACACATGGTTCTTTTACATCTTTCAATGATCAAAATTAAAAAATATTTTGTGGGACTGTTTTTTTCTAGCATATAAATTCTCCCCAGGTTTTAATGGACTTTCAAATTCATTTAAAGAGTTCTACCTACACCTGTTTGAATGGAGTTCTCAAATGTTTAATTGGTTATAGAAGAAATTACAATTATTTCTTGTAAAAGGGAAAATTTCAGAACAACAGGGACTTACTTCATTAGAAGGAGTTACTCAGAATTTTCAAAAACATTTAGTGTATCCTTTCAAGCCATAGAGTTATTTTTAATTCTCTCATTTGTTTAGTTACTGCTCTTGGACTCCCTCAAAAGATTCCTGATACTATGTTATTAAAGAAGGGGCCGTTTGGAAACTACAGCTGTTCGCCCTGCGATCAGTCATTTTATGGGAAAAAATGAGCTGTTTTTCCATGCTCATACTTTTTGACCCCTCCCACATGGCATTATCCATCCTAATGAGTTGAATAGGCTTGCTCCAGTTATATAACAAATATGGAAACAATGAAACCCATCTGTGTAATTTGTTCATGAATTTGGCATTAAGTTCAAGTAAGTGTACTAAGGGGTGTGTGTGTGTGTGTGTGTGTGTGTGTGTGTGTGTGTGTGTGTGTGTGTGTGTGTGTGTAGAACAGCCATGTAACAAGCAAAAAGTCTTCACCTTACCTGCTCAAAACGTCTGTAAATCTCCTTTTATGTACCCTAGCCGTCATTTTTCAGGGTTGTCAACTTTTCCTGAGTAAAGACCATAATTTTGAGGCTTAGGTGTGTATTAACAGACCTCATTTTTACCAATGAATTGTTCCTCAGTGTCAACTCCATAAAACTGGAGGAAGCTGGAAGGCTGGAGTAGAAGTACTGTATAATAAAACAAAACACGCTTAAAAGCCTGATTTTTCCCTCTCTAGCTTACTACTACAAAACACATTGTGCTGATGGTATTTTGTGTCCCACTGGCTGATAAATGATGGTTGTTGGTCCTACCCTGGACACTCCGAAACATCCTGATGACTCTGTCTGTTGTGATGTTTCGATTCTGTTTTGTCGTTCCTGTGGCTAGCTCTTTTTTTCAGATACAAAGCAGTATTGTGAAGTGATTGTTCTTTAAACAGTTGTTTCTGGTCTCTTTCTGTTTGTTGTTTACACCTCCAGCCATTGTGAGTGTTTGGGAAGGGATCCAGGCATTGTACAAAGCCTTTCACCCAAGCAATCCCCCGTCTGTGTAAACTGGACAGGAATGAGCTAGACACTTTATTATGAATGAAGGAAAGAGCTTGTTTCTAGCCAAGTCTGGAGGCACCATAGAGAGTGCAGGCCCACACGTCCCTCTGCGACTTGGGCCTTTTCTAAACTCATTGGCTGAGAAAGTGAAAGTTTGGAGATGCTGAACAGTGCTCACTGCTCCACCGAGACCCCCGTTCCTCCTTTCCAACACACCGGTGCCAAACCTTTCCCTGATCCAAAAAAACAGGAGAATAAATTAAACCATCGGCCGTAAATTACACTCAGCAATTGGAGTAATAATCTGATTGAATGGAGACAGGTTCCCCCCTAGCAAGCCCTTCTCTCTTGTCAAGTTGAACATTAACAAGCTGGCCAGACCTGAGATAAGGGAAAGACTATTTCTCCACCGTGCAGCTATTTTTCCCCTGGTGGAATGCTAGTGGCAACAGATTAACAGGTCACCGGACTGGGTCTGAGAATTGCTGCCAATTACCTTGTCTGTGCTTGTTGCACTACAGTCTAATGGCATCATTTAACATGCACTTTTCCTCCAACACCCCAGCTGGTGACACCCTATAAAAGCTTGATTGATAGATACGGGTGTGTATACACACACTCGAAAAGAACTCATCACTGAGTAGTCAAACAATCTTCTCCCACCACTTTCTCTGCCCCCCTCTCCACCCAGGACAGTATAATCAGGTTTATAGAAAGACTATTTGTTCAGGGTTCTTAAAAACCTCATTATCACGCTTTCAACCTGTTCAAACAATGAATCAGTGGCAGATAAATTTGGAGCCAGTTTATAGAATCTCTCTCTCCCTCTTCTCTCGTTCGGAAATGAACCCTCCTCTGGTCTAACCCCCTTTCCAACTTCAAATTAAAGGCCCTTCTCCCTCTCCTCTCCTCTCACCTACATTCTGTGTTAATAAATCAGCACCAAATCAGGGTCAGCTACAAGCCTGACTGAGGGTAGCCTGTGTTTTCCCCCCAGACAACAATTATGGAGAGAAACATCTGAATAAACACAGGCTCATTTCCTTAAAGAACTGACAGCCCTTCCACTGGAGCTGTTTTAAATTATTTGACGCCACTTTTTTGTTGCGTTTTTTTTTTCCATAGAAATCCATAATTACGGTCATTTACCAAATTGAATCAGAAACGTCCCAGCGAAGGGGGGAGGCTGCGCTCAGGGCTTGCCAAAGAGCTCGGATCCTGCAGACGAGCCCTGCTCTTCCCTTCGCCTCCCCCCGCAGCACCTCGCTTTCCAATGGCTAGTTTGGCTCCAACCTTCCTCGGGCTCGTGGGAAATAAACATCTTGGTTTCAGCGGGAGGCTGCTGCCCCCGATGCCTGGTACTGATGCATTGATGGGGAGGGGAGCTGTCGGCACGAAGCTGCGTTTTCGCTGCAGAGGGGGAATCACTTGATCCCCTCGGGCGATCGGGGCCTGCGTGAGGACAGACCCGCGGATGTGTTAGGGGTAGGCAGGGCACTGGGTGAGTGAGCCCGGGATTGTCCGGTACAATGGAGCAGAGTTTCGCCATAGCTGTCAGCTGCCCATGCGATGCGCCCGGCTCTGAAGCCATGGAAGGGTGGCTGGCCCAAAGGGGCAATCTCCACTCCCCCCATCATCTCCCAGCCCAAACCTCTGAGTGTCCCGCACCACCCACGCTCAGCCGCGGCTTGCAGGTCTCCAGGCTGGAGGAGCAGTAGAGCAGGGGAAGAGCGAGTCGGCTCCCTCCTAGGGGCAGCGCGCGGGGCCGCTACCCCGGGTTTGGGGACCGCAGTTAGTTGGCGTGCACCACTTCGGGGGAAAGTACTGCGCGTTTCCAGGGGCGTCGGCGTGTGTTGTTTTCAGATCTACTTCGTACCTAGCCAAACAGACAGATCCGCCCACGTAAGTCCCAGGAGTGACGCAACTGAAGCGCAGGTGTAAGGAGAAAACTGGGGCGCGTGTGTATTCCCTAGGGACTCGCCTAGTTAAAGAGCTGCGGTATTTCCAACGCCTCGTTTTCTTGCGGGTACCCTGCCTTCCGGGGCTTTGCGTCTGGAAAAGCGAGGCTTTAAACGAGAGAGAGAGAGACCTTCTTGGGCACCAGCAATGATCAAAAGAAGGAGCTCGGGAAACCTCCTGCAGGGATATTTCACTTTTAAACGGTGCGACTCCCCCGAGCGTTGAAGAGTCGCTCCCAATTAAATCGGTGTAAATGTTTCCTTTTACTCCTCTTTCATTTAAATCACTGGGGGGGGGGAGTGTGCTTTATGGTCGGACCAAAGAAACTCTAGCTCCCATCTCTGTGATCATTATTTTGGTCCTGGGATGTATACGTAGGCTGCCTTAAGGAAAGCTCCCCTATTGAGATCAAAGAGCACATTATTGTGATGGTCCCTGAAGAAGCTCTCGACATAATGAGTAAAGCGTCAAGGCGCCGCAGAGCGAAGGGCTGTGCCATGCTAAACGGGGGATACACACATCGACAGCCTGGCTTCTGCTCAGGAATGTATTTCATTCATTTTCTGCCTTTCTGGAAATCGCTCTTTTCCCTCCCACCTCTGATGCAGCCCAAATATTGAAGCAGCCCCTGCCAAGGAATGGAATACACAATAAGAAGCCATAGACAAACCTTGGAGTGTGGAAGTTCAAATGATCCCAATTAACTGCATCCCCAGAGCTATGGAAGTGTGTGTGGGGGGGGGGGGGAGCGGACAATCTCCTTGCGGTGTTGCCTTGTGAACTTCAGCGATTACATGGTTTATAGGGGTCTTCCTGGGAGCCCCCCAACTCCTAAAACCCCTCATGTTCCGTCTCTTTTATATTTAGAGAAGAGAGTGATGGAACCAGAGCACTCTTCTGCGCAATGCCCAATGGAGTGGCTGTGGAAGAACGACAGCTGAACAGAGAGCGAGGACCCAGCAGGATAATCAGGCTTCCCAAGGGGAAAAAAGTGACTTACAACTGGGAGAGGTGCAGGTCTATTTCTTCTCCGGCCCCCGGAATGTAAGAAGTGGTGCAAGCAACGCTGGGTGGATGGGAGCTATCGCGGTGACCTCTCCAGCCCGAGCGTTTGCTGCAAGTTAAGAATGACATACAATACCAGAGGAGGGGAAGTCATGCTGCGGGAAACTTTGATCTGCATTTGCAATAGTTACCATGGCAATGTGTGTGCGGTTAACACAAACAGAATTTAAGATGATAACAAGAGAAGGCAAATGCATATGAAAGTCCAGGGTGGGGAAGCCTATTTCGCCAGGGGCTGGAGGGAAAGGGATTTGCACTAGAGCCAGACCTGCTCGCCTTTGCAAGTGAGTCGTTGCCAACGGGGAAAGGCTAGCAGGATCAGGCCCCAGTGCAGCGCTCTGGTGATGTCATAGGAAAGGCTGAGGTGCACAGAGTCGACTTCCTCGCACCTTGATTCTAACAGCTAGTTTTTTTAAAAAAAGTAAATGCCCCACTCTGAGCCAAATCTAGCTCCCCTTGAAGTCAATGTGACTCCAGCTGGAGAAGGCTCGGCCCCATTGGCGTTTGTATAAGAAATATATCAGAGAGAGAGAGAGAGAATATTCTTCTACTGCTTAAATGTGCCGCATAAAGAAACTCACGTGCTTCCTTAACTAGAAAACGGACCGTTTCTAAAATAGGGTGGCGGTACTGCAAATAAACACAGGTTATTGTGAAAAATATAGGCATGCATTATACAGGTAACATACAGAAAGTAACCACGATCCCTCTTGACTGGATACTTCTCACTCGTATCTCTCTTTCGTTCTTTATGTTAAGAGTCTGCATTGTGCCCGGGGCTGTACGAAAACACACGAAGAGTTCCTAACGCAAGTAGTTCACAGTGTATTACCCCTCCCCCTCTCCCCCCACACACACAGTTTAAGCAGAATATTACAGAACTATACTAACTTACACCTTTCCCGAAGCTTGCCTAACTTTTTAATTACTTAGCTCACGATAATTCGTCATATTCCCTGTGTCCGAGTGTTTCACGTTTTCACTTTTTGTCACACTGCGACCTTGAAGTGACCTTCCAGCCATGACTTTTAAAACAAACAAGCAAAGAAACAAAATGTCCGCTTGATATTTTTAGCAAAGAGTTGGCTTACTATTATTTTGCAAATGAAAGTAATCTTGTTCTTATAAAAGTATTAGTTTAAAAATATGGCCATTACGTTTTCAATATTCCTCATCTTTTTTCATTCTTGTTTTTTATAGCACTACAGAACAAAATCTACCAACACACTAAAGAATAGGCATGATTCGTATATTATGAACCCCTTCAGAGAGTCCAAAAATGTTCTGACAGTGAAGCGGTGAATATGACACGAGACGAAACCTCGCTGTAACAGGTTTACAATCTAACTTGAGTTCCAAACAACTGATAACAGGACATAACACATCCAGAGCACCAATATGCCAAGTAAAATAACTACGATTATCTAGATTATGAATGAGATCATAGAGGAGTTTATCTAGGAAGATCTCATTCTTGCAGCCCTCAAGAATGCACTTTCTTCCCTGGCTCTGATAGCAACTTGCTGATCTAATGACACAATAATAATCACATTTGTATTCTTTCTGTATTCTCCACTGTCCGGCCTTAGGTGGAAAGTCAGGACTTTATGGATTCTGTGTACACAGCAAAATCACAAAAAGGTTGTTCAAACAATGTTAAGGCTATGAATGAAACCCACGAAAGCAAGGAAATTCTGACACTTCTTACTTCTTTGGTGTTTAGATAGTCAAATACATTAGATTATCCACTGTTTCCAGCTCATTCAGTGTCTGACAACTACATTTCACATTATATCTAAATGATCTGTGCAGTGTGAGGTCACCTAATAGAGTATATCTGACATTATTTTGAAATGCACCCTTCAATTTATTTTGACTTTTTATATGCCAAAAGAGGGACAGGTAGATCGAGAACGCCATTAATAGAATGATTTGCTCCCTTGATTCTCATTGGCTCTGAATGGGATTCTTTAGAATGTTTCAGTGATGGTTATTATTTTATTATTATATTACAGAGGATACAGACCCAGGCTTTGGGAAAGTGCTAACGATGTGTAGGCATTACATTTTAAATCAAAATAAAGTTGCTTGCTTTTACACTCCAGTAGCAGAAGCGCGTTTGAACTCAAGGCAGTTCTGATTTTAGTTTGGAGCGAACCGAGTGGAATTCTTTCCAGAGTTAAAATTCACAAACTAGATTTTTAAAATGGAAACTGAGGGCGTGAGGAGCTTTTTTGGACTGAGATCTTCTTTGCCAAATATTTGCCCTGAACGCATTTTAGAGCCAGGTTTTAAACTCCTGATGGAGGTTTACTCATATACCAATGACTAATTAAAAAAACAGTAAAGGTCCAGCTTAAAACAACAAAAGCCAGGAAATTCAGATTTAGGACTGAAGTTCAATCCTTAGCTATCCACATTGTTCATAGGTCTTCTGTATGCACACATCCGCTGCTGAACCTAAACAGTGAGTGGCAACCTTTTTAGGTTAGCATTTCCTCGCTTTTGGACAGTTTAATTCCATCCTTTAATATTCAAACCTTTAATTTTGTATCTTACGTGTTATTTTTATAAGGGATGAAATATTTCATGAAATGGGATAAAGACTCTCGACACCAACTTCCCAAAGCAGAGTCACCGAGGAGTGACCACTCTCCAAAATTCAAGTAATCGCTTGACAATCATCATTTGTGAACAAATCCTTTTAAGTTTTATGCTCCAGTGCAAAAATAAAAGCATTTAAAAGAGGATAACCTCTGCTATGACTAATTAGCGGGCAAAGAAGAGAGAAATCTCTCGAGTGCCAAGTATCATCAGCCCCTCGGAAAGTTTTCTTTTAACAGTAAGGCTCATATCACCTGAATCCCAGCACAAAAGAGACCCGTGGACACTGATGCTTGTCCAGTAAAAGCTAAACATTCTTTTAAATTCTTCAACTTCCTTCCCATTTCAAAGTTATTCTCTTGGTAGTTTCATTGCACTGGTGAAAAAGCCAACAGGGCTTTACAATAAAGTAAAGGACCGTGAGGTGAGGGTCGGGGGAGGGTTGAAACGTATAGAATATTTGTGGAAAAGGGTGTTTTTTAAGACATCAAAAAGAAAAGGCATGATGGGATGGACACTACCTTCCAATGCATTTTACACGGCTAGTGACAAAAACCCAGGACATGCAGTGAATGCATGATTACCCCCAACCGAAAATTCCCTATCTAATTTGATATTTGGTGCTCCGCAGAAGCTAGCCTTCGTAAATAATATACAAAGTAAGAAACCTAATCCAGCAGGCTAGAATGTTTAATTCATCATTATGCGAGCTAATTGGAAGGTGATTATATGGTAATTGCTCATTAGTGGTGTATATTTATCGCTGTACCTTATGTCAAGGCCATGGGAATTGTGTAGAGTCTGTTCTCTCATTTCAAGGATCAGTTTCAGAAGCAGGAGCGAAGCAGGCTAGATCAAGTTCTTCCTGACGTCAGGTCCAGCCAAGTGCAATGGAGCCCTGGACTATAAATATGAGTCGGGCTCCCCTCGATCTGGACGAGTTAGATTTAGGGGCGCCGTTGCGATTGGCAGAAGAGCTGAGGGCCAAAGGCCAACCTTGCATGACCCATTGGGGTCTAAGTGTTGGCAGGGAAAGGCCTTTGTTAAAGGGCGAGGGGGGGAGTAGCTAGTCCGGGGTCTGTCCCGCTAGAGAGAAAGAAAAAGGTGATAGCTATTGAGAGGGGGCAGAGGAGGAAAGGGACATTTTAAACGACCAGCCCAAGGGATGGGAAGGGTGTTAACGGGGTTCTCAACCCCCAAGCACCTGCGAATAAGAAAGCAGCTATCTGAAGACTTGGGTGACAGGACTGTAGTGTGCTGCTGGATCGGTGTGGTTGAAATAGAGAGTGCCTATTTGTGTGTGTGTGTGTGTGTGTGTGTGTGTGTGTGTATGTGTGTGTGTGTGTGTGGATGATGATGATGTACAAAATATTTTTTAAGATTGAAGGTATCTGAGATCCTAGCTAATTTTCAGAACCTTTCTAGCCTTTCTACGACATGGGCTCCCCTATTTCTTGTTTTAAAAACTAATATTGAAAGAAGAAGAAAAAAACAAGAGCAAAATAAATCTCGTGCTGACTTGGACGGGGGCTGGGTCATATTTGGCCAACGGCTTTCTCCTGGGAGCTCTTGAGGACCCCCAAAGCGTTGGGAACCGCTCGGGTATTACCGCGATCACTCCCCTCACCTCCGCGGGGCACACGAGAGGTTGAGTTCGGCTTCCTCGCTCAGCTGGAGTTGGGGGAAGAAGGAGCCCGGGTCACTAAAGCCGCGTGTGAGCGGGGCTGTGCGAGGGAGGATTGAATTCAGAGGAGGTGTCAATAACACCAGCCTCTTTGCCACCTTCTCCTCCACCCCCGAGGTTAGAATTTTCCAGGTGAGTTTAACAAGGCGGCACGGGACTGACGTCCTTAGACAGAGGCGATCGGCGGCTCCCGCGAGGCGGAAAGAAAGCGCCGGGAAGGGGTTCCCCGAACCCCGCACCCAGGGCAGCCGCGTGGGGAGCGGGTGAACTGGTTCCGCGCCAAGGTGCGTCGCAGCGAGGAGCTGCGGGGCCCGCCCAGGCTCGCTAACTTCTGACCTCTCCTTTCCCCGGAGGCGGCTGCAACAGGCGATAATTACAAAAGGCCAATTTAAAAAAAGCGAGCGAGAGGAGATGCTGATGAATCGACCCTTTCGCTTTCAAGTGTGACAGGGCCTGGGTTTTAATGGCTGAGAGGGTCCCACCAGGGGAAGGTATCGCAAGGAGCGAGGTTACGGCTAGGGGTCAGTAGGTTCTCTAAACTCCCACTTCCAGCTCGCAGCGGGGACTATTTGGAGAAGTAAATCAATTGATATATTAGCTCTAAGTGGTTATGAAGCACTGGTGCAGAGGGAGCAGGGGATGGGAAAGATCCCGCTTATCAGGGAATGGGATCTAGATGGAGCTGCCATTTCTTTTCCATTTCCTACTAGCCAGGCGGGGACTTTTTGCTAATTTCCGACAAACTCTGGGAAGTGACAAAACTGTCCATCAACAGGGGGGGGGGGGGGGACACGGACGGACTAAACAGCGCTTAAATGAAACGCAAAACACAACTGCAGCTCCCAAGTCTTCTGCTTTCCCCTGGTGCAGCGCTCTGGGCATTTCTGCTGCCCGCCGCGCAAAGGGTTGAGTTGCAAAGTGGGTGTGCAAAGAGGAAATCACATACACTTCATCTGAACCGACGTGGGCTCCCAATACAGCCTAGGCCCGAGTTTGGCTCTATGGGAACCGTCGGGGTTTAAAAAAAGGGTGGGGCAGATTTTGACCGCAGTGACACCGGTGCAAATCTGATCCCGGAGTGATCCCAACGAAGAGAACCAAGAGTGACTCCGGATTTACACTGGTGCAACTGAGACCAGAATCTGACCCAAATGGCTCCTAAAACCTCTGCTCTGGGCAGCTTGCACGGCACTTTCAAATTCCTGCTGCAAACTATCCGCTGAGCCGCTTCCAACAACCGAAGAAAAAGGCACTGACAGATGGACACTGCCGGAGTTTCGGTTCTAGAGCAGCAGCTCTGGCCATGAGATGGGGTTTGCAGAGCCTTCATTAAAAAAAAAAAAGTTTGTAGTCATCTCGATTGCTTGCAAAACCCACAAACCACTGCCGTGTCCGCACCCTGCGAAGTGAACTTGCCCTGAAATCACACGAACAAGGTTAGCTTCCTGTGCGCTGAAAGTTCTCCCTGGAGCATGGATTGACACGCGCACATGCGAGAAGGAAGGGCACGCCTGGTTAGCTCTGTGGTCTAGTATCTCGGTATATGTCCCGAAGTATTTCCAGACCGATCTATTTCCACCACACACACACCTGGCCAAATCACCGCCAGCGCTCTGAAACAACCTTCCCTGTAGCCTTTTTAAAAAATATTATTTGTCTCTATAGACTTTGGCACCCAAATATGGAATTCAATATTTTTCCCCTAACGATCAGGGCTAAACACAGAACAAATGTTTCACTTGAACCGATCTGGGAAGCCGTAACAAAAATCCTCTAGAGTTTCTGTTTCGCCAATACGATCCCCTTCCCTGAGCCATTTAATATAAAATATATTTTTAAAAGCCCGCTCGGATAGCATCTCACAAATATTTATATTTCAGTGTTGCCTGGCACCCAACGTCCACATTAGACTCGCTAATCCTGCCACTTTAAATAGATGAATTAATAAAGCAAATGAGGGTCTAATAAGCTGACTGTCCTGCCTTTTGAGGCAGGGGGAGAGAGACTAGAAAGTGCGCCAAATTTGTTTGCAGTGGATCAAGGCTAGCCGCCTTTGCTTCACTTTCTTTATCTTAATTCCGACTTGAAAAGATATAATTATCTAGTTTGAACAGAGCTGCTATCAAATCCTTCTTTAGGCAGGGAAGGGAAAAGCTGGAGTGGATTGCAGTGTTCTGAGCCGCTCGGTGCTGCCTGAGATAGTGAGTAATGAAGTTGTGGAGTCCTGAGATACAAAGGGCATTAACCTCATTAGCATGAAACCTTTTCTTCTAACCATTGTGGGACCCTTTCAGACTCCTAATCCCCCCTATTTTCAAAGCTTGGTTTGTAATAAAGCTTTTAGGGTTTTTTTTTCAAAGCTAATGGCATTCTCTGAAGATTTTATTGCTGTTACGCTACATAGGACGCTTAAATTTTTTCTCTCTCTCTCTTTCCTTGCGGTGGAAAAAAAAGTATATAGCTCCTGCAGAAATAAGCCTTTTATCAAGATGGGAAACAATTTATAGAAAGGCCCAAGTCTGCTGTTTAACTGCGATCTGGCCCATTTGCATGGGTTTGAAGTAGAACTCAAGCGAAGTTGGGTGAATTTGAGGTGACAAATGCGCCCGGATTCATTTCAGGATCCGCACAACCAGCTGTTGGGGGGGGGGGAGGATGTAGCGAGAAATTTACTTGGGGACTAGCTCCCGTAAATAATGATCTTGGGTTAGAGATAGGGAACTGCATTGCGACATGCATCTCACCCAGTCTGGGCCTCTGATATTTGAATGGAAAGTCACCATTATTGAATAAAGAGCAGCGGTGTTTAAAAAATAATAAGATCGGACTTTTTAAAAAAAACAATGACATAGTACCCTATAGTGCCAACACGTGCCTGGAATGTCTAATCTTAAATTTTCAAGGCAGGATGTTTAACAAAGCTCGTATTTTCGCGATGCATTGTAACTTCGCCTTATCACAGTGTAAAGGGTAGTCAGATTGTCCTAAATTATGTCCAACTAGCCCCCCTGGACCCACGGATTAAGAGATTAAAGGAGACCACTGGGCAATGCCTCCTCTTTCCCCTTCATATTCCTGGTATGATAATTGCCTAAACTGATTTGCACTTTCACAAAAGCTTGCAGGATTCTTTGTAGCTCGAACAGAGCAGACGAGGTTTCTCTATCAATGGAAATAAAACTGATTAATGCAGTCTATCAGGCTAAGGAGCAAATGAAGCATGAAAAAACAACTGTGTACCCCCAGAAAACCAGCTAGTTTCCTCAAGGATTGGTTGCAACTCCCCCTCCCCCATGCGTCCCCCAACACACACACTTTAATGTTCGAGTTTTAACGTTTTCCCCAGAATCGGTCCCCGCGACAAACATACGACCCGCCAAATGGTCACTACATACATCTCTCGTGTCCTATTTTCAAAATAAAATTAAAAAAACTAACTTTTTTTAAAAAATCAGAAATCCCGCTAAAAACCAAGAAACAAACAACAACAAAAAACCAGAGGATTCTATGTTGGCTGCAATTGGCTGAATTATTTATCTATTGCCCTTTCTGTATTAGAAAAAAAGTGGCTCTGATCTCTGGGTTATTTTGTTTTAACGTTCTATTTATAAGCGACTGAATTAATGAATAAAAGGCCAGTCAGTGGTTCATTGGTGCCGAAATTGACATGAATGTTTAGGGTGTGAAGTCACTACAATAATAAAAAATAAAAAGGTGGGGAAACGAATTTGCAAGGTTTAAAAAACGTGGAAAAATATTGCTTAAAAATGTAGGGCATATGGATAAATCTTTATTGACAAAATATTGACAATGACATACTTCTTGGAAGTATATAGTGTGTTAGAATTCTAACAAATTAAACACAAAACACAAAAATATTTACATTCTGGTATAGAAGACATTAAGGAAACATTTGTCACTTTTTTTTTAGTAGCTCTATAATCTTGGAATATTATAAGCTCAGTGCTTGAAACTTGCCTCCAATAAAGATGGCCATTTAGAATCCATCCTTTATACAAAGTCCTTTACATCGCTACTACCAGGTTTGGAAGTTTTGCCAATTGGGGACCCTATCATCAAACGTGGTCATTGGACTTAAACAAAAAAATTAAGCTTCATAATGGGACTATTATATTTTAAATGATTTTTTTTCTGCAGCAAAAGTCAAAACCATCCCCACCCCATCCCACCGTGTTGTCCATTTGGGAGGAACACTATGGTTACTGCTACTTCATTTAGCTTTCACAATCACTTTGACGCCAGAAGTTATCATAAAATGTTTACAGACGGCACATTTCTCGTAATATAAAATTAAAAAGCACACAGAACCTGTCTCAAAGGGAAAACAAATGACAATCCATTTCTGTCTTTAGGAACTTGTTTTTGCCCACACGGCTTTTACACATGCAATTCAAGTTTCTGAAACAGGTGTGGTTCTGGGCTGTGTATGGAATTCTCTTTTAAAGACTGGACAAACCGTGAAGTGCAATATGTCCTGTTAGGGTTTTGTTTTTTGTTTTTGTTTTTTTTTTCTTTCTCTCGTTATTTTGTTTTTAAAAGTGGACTGCGAGAAACGGAATACCTGTCAATCATCTTGTCTCGGTGGTTTGGCTTTGATTGACAGATCCCCCCTTTGCCAGACTTGTGCCAGCAGTACCACATTTTGGATCTTTCGCTCGTTCGCTCTCAGCTGCTTCCTAGACGAGAATTGCATTTTGATGAAGCCTTTATGTATCTTCCCTGCAACGCCACTGTCTTGTGTGTGATCCTTTTAACACTTTTTTGTTTGGTTGGCTGAAAGTCCAAGTGCCAGTTTTTAATCGTCTGAAGTGACGTCTATTTCTTCTGGACTGGCTTGTTTCGTGGCAATTCTCCACCGGTTAATGTGATGAGTCCCTTTTTTCTTCTGTTGTGAGTCTGAACCTTCCTCTTCCAACTTTTGTCGCTTGAACTTTGTCCTTCTGTTCTGAAACCATACTTTTACCTGCAGATGGGAAACAAAGTTGGGGATTACTTGGCTGGTTTCACTTTAACACCCCAGAAAATCGGTGAGGTCATTACCCTGATTCCATTTGAAGATTTCTGCCCCCCTTAAAGAATGTTGTATGCGGGGGGGGGGGGGATTAGGTCTATTTTCTTTCTCTATTTTCTCAAGGGGTTGAAGAAATCTGCTTAGAGGGGGTCCGGAACTCTGCGTCTATGTGTGCGTGTATATATATACAACGTACGTGGGTATATATAGAGACAGACACTCGCTGTGTGGCATACAGTTTGCCAGTGTCTATATAGGGTTATATATAAAGAGAAAGTGTGTACGTCTATACACCCCCCACACATATATGCTCCCTCTAAACGCACGTAAACTCTGTATGTTACGCATGAGTTTTCCATACACCGCATTACACATGAAGTATCTTTGGGAAAACAACTACTAAATTCTACAACCAATTGCACATAATCTTTCAAAAGAACCAACTGCTCCAGTCATAATACAAACACATCATCAGAACTTCTATTTTTACATGCCCCCATTTGAAGTGTGGAGTAGTAGTTAACATCTGGGACGTGACCATTTGAACGGCAATGCCTTTATTCAATGTAGGCCCCTTGGAACAGAGTCTTGGATAGATCGCTTTAATCGCATTTTGGAGGGGTGGGGGTGAACGTGTATTGGAGCATCGACTGTTCTTTAACATCCTGGACCGGCTGAACCTTGGAATAACTATTCTGAACAGTGAAACTGTTCAAACTCCTTTTAAAATTATATTAATTAAAAAGAAGAGATGGCGATCCTTTCAAAATCCCACTAGGGCCTTTACTTTCCCAGGGGTGCAGGATTCTGACATTATAGAGGCGTCTCCTTGAGAACATTTCTCTTCCCCCCACTCCCCACCCCCCGCCAAAAAAAAAAAAAAAACCAGCAAACGTTACAAACCCGAAGCATTTGACACAGCGGTTGTTTGTGCCAGTGGCGTCCAGAAGCGATCGTAGTAAAGCGAACTCTTCAAGTGCCGTAAAAAAATGCCTCTCTGAAATTTGTTCAGAGTCGAATAAATCTGACTTAAATGTACGCCAGATTACTTCAGTCAGTTAATTACAGATAGTATTGATCCAGAAGTTTATCTCGAGAGCTGGCCACACTCCTTGGAGTGGCCAAAGGTAAACACGGGTGGGTTTTTTTTTAAAGCAGTTCAGACTCTAGTTCTGTCTGAAAGTGCCTGATAAAGGCCGCAGAAATGGTGTGGGGGGGGGGGGAGAGAGAGAGAGAACTGGAGCATTTTAATAAGCTGGTTTAACCCGCTTCGCTGGGTCTTCAGAACAGAGCTACTACCATGCCAGGCACACATCTCTGCTGCATTTTCATATTCTCCAAAAGTCTCCCATTAAAAAGCTGAGCGGGGAACAAGGGGTGAGTTTAATTTGCTTTTAGTTTGCTAATTGAAGGGGAGGACGGTTCATTTCTGCCCGCTGATCTCCAAAGGGGAGCTCGTTTGTAGGGAACGAGGGGTTTGACATCTGGACAAAAGACCCCAACCAGCTTCGGAATCAAGCAGGACAAAGACCACCTTAAATACAGCTTTCCAGTGGAAATAAGCCTGTGACCGGCCCCTTGTTCGGAGAACCTCATAAAAGTGGCGATCCCTTTTTATTGTTTTGTTAGGGAGACATTTTAAAACAAAAGCTCCAACCTCTTTATTGCTTCCCCCCGAAAAGAAAAAAAAAGTGTTACCACTTAATCCGCACAGAGAGCGTTACTGTTTACTGGGAACTTTGAACTAGGCTGCGACTGGAGATGAGTTTTTTCCTCCCTTAAATACAGTGCCACGTACTGTAGCAGAGACAATCCCCTCCGAAATTCCTCACGGTGAGTCTCCCGGACACCCCCCCCCTCCACCCTCACCCCCCGAAAAAAACAACTCTCCTATGGCACTAACAAAACCGCGTGAAACATAAGAGACCTGAGCCGCAGAGTTCAGAAGAAACTAAAAATCTATATCTAAATAACCCATCTGGCTTTAAACACACGCCTTAGACAGTTCACATGCATCCTAAATGCGAAATGGCTCATCCACACCATAAACTCTTACGGCTGGATCATTAAGAAGCCTCTGAAGTAGAATTAGCCTTGCATATGCTTCAAGAAACCAATATGAGCTGTCTTGACAATTCTCAAACAATGCAATTATTCCAATCTGTTTCCGTCCAACATCTTTGATGCAAGCCCAAATCGTTCAGATTGACTGCAACAATCTGTCTGTGGTGTCATCGGAGGCACTGCTTGCTTTGCACACATACAACGGAAGATAGAGTTGTAATTGTCACTTGAAATATACTGATCAGCTAAACAAAATATATCCCACGTTCAAATTCTGGACCTCAGCCAACCGACACAGAGATATAATTAAAGTCATTTTTGGTTAGTAAGATGTCTATGCTTAATTTTTATCTTTATATCTCCGCTAGTTATATATCACAGTTTTGCAGGAGCTCTATACAGGGATATAGTGATAGAAAATTCGCCTTATAAACTATGTCTCTTTCCCTAAAATAAACCGTTTTAACCCAAATGTTACTCAAATTGGCACGAAAAACTCACACAATTGACCAAGAAGTTGTCCTTCGAAAATGCAAATCGAGATTTTTAATATTAACACTGATGTAGTAATTCATTTATCATCTTAATGTATTATATATACAGCGATCGTTTAGAACTGAATGACCACAGATAACCCACAAGGAAAAAATGAACTATGGTTTACTTTGGACATTATTCATAATAATAATAATTGTGACCCCTGTAATTTTTAACTAAGGTGGGTTGTTTTAATAAATAGGACGTAGTTTAGATAAACCAGGCAGTGGAAAGCCATACTGAGCTAGACATACACCTCCACCCTATTTATATTAGATATGAATCCCTGCATTTGCAGAAACTTTGTATATCTTTTACTCTGCACCTTGCAGTTTGCCAGCGTATTTTTTAGTTACATGATTAGACCTAACATTCCGGCCCCAGAAACTTCCTGTCTGGGTCCTTACCTGAGTTTCCGTGAGGCTGAGGCTGTGTGCCAATTGTTTCCTTTCTGCTCCTACTACATAGTGATTCTTTTCAAAGGCATGCTCCAGTCTCAGTAACTGGGATGGCGAGAAAGCTGTACGGATCCGTTTGGGTTTCCTGGCCAGTGCATTGTGCAAGAGGAAGCTCTCTGGGCTGGTTTCATTCCCTGGACAGCAGGGCAAAACAGAGATTAGCAACACACCTTTCCACAAACACACTCCATTCGTATTATTTAGCCCTAGCTTTACTTTCCCACTATTATCCGGTGGGGGAAATTCTTACTCGTTTTTTTTTTTAAACTCCTTCTTTATATACTGTTTTCCCTACCATGCAGAAAAAAGGCGAGACTGCAGATCAGCACGAGACATTAATCAATACAATAAAATCCACCTTTATGGGTGTATTAAAAACTAATGGATGGAGAGACCACCGCTGTCATATCTGTGTTACTTATTTATTGTAAGAGCAGTTAGGAATTCACAATTGGGTGTAGATTAAACCGATGGTTATATTTTAAACCTAATAAGAATGGCAAACTATTCACAATTCGACCTGTCCAGTTATTCCAATATCATATATTCCGCAGATGCGCAGGGGAGTGTGTGGTGATCTCTATGCAGAAGTCGGCTGTTTAGAGACAGCTCCATATTCTTCAGATCTGACCCTGGTTGACCCTCCAAAAACTACATTCCAGAGTTTTTTTGGTTATCCCCCCACACACTTTTTTTTAAACGGTACGGTATCTTTTAAATAAGTTACACACCCGTTTATAAGCCGGCACTACAGCAGTAACTACAGCATACGTGAAAAGCTAATGCCAGCGAGGGGCTGGTTACCCTGAAATCTCTATGTACCAACCCCTTGCGATTGCAGCAGCAGGACTAACACATTTTCATAAAAATAAACACACAAACAAACTTTAGGGAGCGTAAATCTGAATACGCATTTGCGGGCGTGAAGGGCTGGTCGGTTGGTTTGTTTCCCTAGGACGGATCGCCATTTTCGACTAAGTGGAATCGTTTCTTGCAAGGTTACAAAACCAACGAAGAACCAGCTAGGTCCTTTTCAGTTTTCTTTAAAGATCGCCCCATTAGGAGGTTGTGATTTAAACCAGTCTGTAGCATAACACTGGGACATTTCTGCCCGCTCTTTACCAATCTGCTGATAACTGGGACAAATAATTTGGTCAGCGAAACCTGTAATTTTGTTCTGAGAGGCTATAATCCGTTTTGAACCACGTCTCCCTTTCTTCAGAAAGGCTCTCGCTCTCTGCGGAGGGACATCGGGGGTTGCATTTTGCAGTTTAAAAAACCCAGACTGCTGCTTTCAGAATAAATAAGATTGATTTTTTTTAAAACGGCTTGAACTAGTGAACGTCAAAAAACACACACACAAAAGTGAATGGGACATCGTAGAAAAGAAACCTGATCTTTCTTTGGGGGAAAACAAAGCTGTTAGCAAAGGGTTAAATTAACCGGGGCAAGGGGGGATTTGTTTATTGATTGTGTGCCATAAGTGTATTTCCCCTCAACTGGTTATTAGTCATTTGGCAACTCTAAGGAACTCTGTGTGAAATTCACCTTCCCCCCCAGAAAAAATGTGCTCACCCTCTCTTTCTCATCTGCGTTCCTTTTAAGACAATAACAGCCCACTTTGATTGTTATTATTATTGTTTTGTTACTGTAAACAATAGGAAGTCAGGGATTTTTTTTTTTTTTTTTTTTTTTTTAATAAACGGAAACTCTTCCTCGCGCCGGCTCTGCCTTGGCGGAGCTCATCTGGCTTGTCAAGGAAGAACTACAACGAAAATACGACGAGGTATATTGCGTGTCTAAAACGACGTGTGATGTTCCCCGCAGCCCTGTTTGGCTGGATGTTTCTGGCAGGCCAAGATCCGGAGCGGGCTTGACAACTTGCGACAGTTTTTAGCGGCGATTTAAAAAAAAAACCCACAACTTTTATGACTGATCTTTAAACCACTTTAAAACAACTGCTAACCCCCTGCCCCAGCCTGTCCCCCTCCCCCAGCCGCCCAGCGCACGCCGCTTCCGCTGACAGCTTCTCCAGTTCGATAGCGGGGCAAAGAAAAACAAGAAAACAAGAAAAACTTCCCTAACAAGAGCCAAACCTGCGCCCACTTTGAGGACTTTAGCAGAGCTCTGATCCTGTCTCCCCTTCTTCGACTTTTAAAAGGCGTCCTCCGTTCCCCACACCGCAGACCATAGACTGGGGTTGGTAGCCGTCAATTTCACCCCTACGCTTTCCAGATCCCCCCTCCCCGCCCCACCTGGCCAGGGTGTGGGGACAGGATCGATCCGGCGCATGTTGGGTGCGCGGCTGACAAAGGAAGAGAAGTGGCACGTACCTTGGAACCGGTGGCCCAGATATCGGTATCTGTGTATTAGCCAGGGGTAGAAAGTGGAAGGGTCCCTTTGCTGCGAGGCAAACAGCGGGTGCGGGGAGTGAGAGGAAGGCAATGGGTGGGCGGCCAAGGCGTGGGGAGGCGGGATGGGGTGCACCGGCACGGCCGGGTTAGGCGGGTGGGAGACGGCCTCTGCAAAGACCAAGTCCGGGTTGGAGTAGACCCCTCTGCCGGCGGAGTGGAAGCCGTTGAGGAAAGGGTTCATCGGGCTGGAGTTGGCATAGCTGAGCGCCGCCGGCCGGATAGGGTCCTCGGAGCGAGACGCGGGCAAGGGGCTGTCTTTGGCCACCAGCGACTCGATGGTGAAACACCGCTTGGGTGTGGGCTGGAACATGGTGCGGCGGCTGGAGTCCCCCGGCCAAAGCTCTGTCTGTCTCTGGTGCGCGAGAAGCGGGCTCCGCAGCCCCCCAAGTCCGCCCGGAGCCGGGGAAGTTTGCAGCGGGGAGTGACTTCAGGAGGGCTAGATACACACATAAATAGACAGGGGCTGGCGGAGAGGAGGCGGCGGCGGCAAGCGGCACCCAAAAGGGGGAGAGAGAGAGAGAGACACACACACACACACCCAAAAAGTTGCCGGGAGAAGTTTCCCTCCTGCGGAATGCGGCTACTCTAAGTCCAAAGACAATCCATGGATGTGATCGGTCCCTTCACAAGTTGTGCAAACGATTTGTTAGTTCATGAGCCTAATTAGTGCTGGGATCACATAAACAGCTTCCTCTGAAGCCTGGTAAATGGCTTGATGATTGGTCGCTATTACTCGCCTGGAGGTTGAAAGGGGGAGACTCTTTAAAGTGCGTCAGAGGGGAGGCGAGCTCTGGCAGCTGGGATCCTGGAGGGATGGATTCAGGGCCCGGAACGGAGTGTGTCTCTCTCCACTCACTCCAGAGCGCTGGTGTCCCAGCCGGGCTCCTCACCTCTCCAGCCACTCAGCCGCAGATCCGTCCTTCCTCCAGCAACCCAGCCAGATGCAGCTAAGGTAGGTAGGAGCTCAGGGATTTTCCACCTCGACTGCTGGGGCGGGAGGTTACTCCTGATGCTCTAAAATCGGCTGAAGTGGATTCGCTCCGATTCAGCCTTTCAGAAGACTGATTGCATGTTCAGCGTTGTGTAATCCTGCCAGCCTGGAGCATGCCCCGGACTCGCCCGCCTAGCCTCTCCCCTGATGCAAAGGTGTTTCCAAAATCCGATATACGGATGCCTTGATCCCCAAGAAGCCAATCAACCCTGGGAATGTCAGAGTCCCCCTGGGATGCCCCCACAGTTAGAGGCATCCACTTTTGAAATAGTTGTTTGCAACGAAAACGCCTGGGATGTTGGTGTTTTGTTTATGTTTGATTGTTGCGAACTTCCTTATGGGCGATTACCTACTTACACTCAGTCCATCGCGGTGGGCACAACGGGGAGCAGCCCCGGGAAGATGCTTGCAGTATGCAAAACTAGGACTCGCGGGGTTATTGCAAGGGGACAGGCGAGCAAGTCAGAAATTCCAGCCCTATCCGTATTTTCGAGATTACCTTTAGGTTTGGGGATGATTTTAGGGCCGAGTTCTCCCGCTCTTATTGGCTGGTGCTGTAGCATAATTATGATCACATCCTAATACTGCTGGCCGCTGCTTACTGTTTATTGGTAGTTAAGGATCTATTATCTATTCATCAGCCTCCTATTTTTGCCAATTACATTCTTCTAAAGTGAAGTACCAGCAGGTATTTTGCACATTTACAATTAATGATAAAAAAATCTGGCGTACTTAAATCTATTACGCTGCTGTGTAATTTATCTTAAAGATGCAGAATTGCTAATGTAAATGAGTGTTTCTGTTGAACTAGGGGTTGGAAAAAGCCTTGGAAAAGCAGCCTTAACATGTCCTTCTTTTCTTTTTCCTTTTTCTTTCTTCCTTTAAATAAAACTAATCATTTACTCTATTGTCTTAAAATATTTTACAGTCGTCATATAGAAATATACATGCTCCTTTCCCAGTAATTAGCAAGCTTAACTCTCTCGCCCTCCTCTTCTCCACTTTCTGTGTTAAATAGTCGATTATTTTGCAGCCAACTGATACTTTCAGGAGAATAGCAAATAGGTAGAATTGTGTTACATATATATATATATATATATATCAAACATTCAAGTGTCTGTGTATAAATATTCAAGTGTCTATATGTATAAATATTTACCAATGTATAATATATACTGTATAGGTGTACACTGTATATATAATTTTATATCTGGTGTAACAATATTATACACATATATGCCTTTATAAATGTGCTTGAATATAAAAACACACAGTAGAGTTTGCATGTCTGTAACACAATTCTACTATTAGAAGTTCCATCAGTTATGTTAAAGTTACACATATTTGGATAAATATCTCTCTCTCTCCCACACACACACACACACACACACACACACACACACACACACACAGAGTTGTATACGTGTGTATAAATTATAAATATGTTGAGCTGCGTTTGTTTCAGAGGTAGATTTTTTTTCTTTCCTAACCTAGTTGTGTGCCCCCGTGTTCTGTGCCCTTTGAATCACTATTATGTCGTGAGAATAAGTCTTTTAACTTTTTTTAAAAAAATAATTAATTAATTAATTATGACCGCGAGTCTCTCTATCTCATAATACAGTGCCATGGTGACTGTTACAGAGATCTGGGTTCCTTTTCTGTTTATTAAAATCAGTGTCGTTGACAGTGTGCACTAAAGATGACTGTGATTTGTCTGTTTAACTGAACGGGGGCTTGATCATTGTCACTGGGCATTCAAAATAAAAGGGAAACTTCCTCTTGCTCCTAAGACCAACTTTCCTCTGTTTTATGTGTGGGGTTTTAAAACCAATTCACGTTTACCTGAGTTTTCAGGCTGAATCTGCCTTTGAATGCTTTATCATTCTTCAACTTTAGGTTCTTAGTTCCATCCATCCTGACATAATCGCGAGGATATTTTGGAAACAGCATCAAAGACATCAGCAATTTCTCTTTCTCTGTGTGTGTGTGCAGAATTCACACACAATAGAACCCTATCATGAATTATAAATTATCATCATTGTTATGTTATGACGAAGAAATGCTATTTAGTCCTAAATTCCTTCCTAAAGGGGCCCTTTTCTCCGCCGCTCGGCGCAGGAGGCTGTGTCAGTCTCTGCGGTCGATACCTAAAAGGAAACCCCAGCTTGAAAGGCAGTGGGGAATCTCCACTTTAAATTCCTGATTTCGCACAGAAAACCTGATTGTCTGGTCCAACAATCTTGAGGTCCAGTTTTCCTCTCCTTACTCACGCGAGAGGCCTCCTCCGTAGAAAGTCCGTAGGAAGCCTCGGGCGGGTAAAGTCAGCGGGATTTACTCTGGGATAGCGCTGCCAGATGTAATTCGCTTGCCTTTAGCAACTGAGCCTTTTAGTTTTAAACAGACCGGAGCTCTGGGTACAGTGTGTCATTGACATTCTCCCGGGCCTGGCTTTGGAATCGGAGGGCAATCTGTTCTGAAAGGCCACCGGCCTAGGCGATTATTTATTTGTTTTGTTTTATTTTATTTTACTTTGGGGGGAGGGAGGGAGGAAACCACCGCTAACACTTTCCCCTCCCCAAGAATTGTTTAAAACCTGGGAATAGTTTCCCTGTTCATAATCCTGGGCTATTCCTCGATTGCATCTTTAGAAACGTTTATGGTCCAGAGTGTAGCGGCATAGCTGCAAATTAATACAGGGCGGGTTTCAGATATACACTGTGCATATATGCACACTAAAGGCTACCGCAGTTTTGTGTGTATGTGTGTGTTTCTAAGGGCTACATCAACTATATATATATGGAGAGAGAGAGAGAGACTAGATGTAGTCCTTAGAAACACTTTCTGTGACTTCTGTGTGTAACCCCAACTCTCCTGGTAACATCTCGAAATTCCTTATAGTGCGGTTCTCTCTGAACTTCTCATATAGAGCTTGTTGCTTCTTGATTGACTAGTCTTGATGTTTTCTTGGCGGAGAAAAACAGAAAATCTGGCATTGACCCCGTGATAACAATCCACGATTTGCTTAAAATATTCTTTAAGGCAGAATAGCTCGGAGGGAGTGGTGCACTGGATTTGCAATCAAATTACATGTCTGGCCTCAACTGCTTTAGCCTTGTGTTTCCAAAGTAATGCTCATTTCTCAAAGCAAGAGACAAAAGCGGGGTTGGGGGGAGGCCTCGGATCTTTGCCCTCTCTGGGGCAGGAGGGCTGTTTATGAACTGAGACCGGCTGAACTTTAGGAACGGGGGTCTGGCTCCCCGAGTATGAAGTTAGTTCTTCGTGTTCTCAGCTCAGCCCCGTTGGCGATCCAGATTTTTCTCCCGAGAGTTATGCGCCTTTAGCTAGACGTTTCGGTGACGAAGTAAGTTGGCGGTGGCGGTGGAAGGGAGAGGACAATTAGTTGGCTAAACACACAACTTAAGTCGGTGATATGAGCCCTAAATATCGATAAATAGATTTAAGCGTGCTCCAAGCCCTTTAAAAGCACATTAAGCGGCGTAATCTATGGTAATTCATGCACCCAGAGCCTGTACAGTGGAAATAATATAGGAGAGATCACACGGGAAGGGGCCTGTGTCGTGCCGAGGAATAAAAGAGGCGAGTTACTTATTAAAGGAGAGACACCGTTTGCAGGGGAAAGTTTAACACGCCGTGCGTGCAGTTCGCACGGGCTCCATGGAAATGGAGTTCGGGAGCTGGACTCTGGCCTCAATTGCTCTCGCTAGGTCGGTGGGTTTCTGGTTTCAATCCGCTCGGGTCTCCCGGTGAGATTCACAGCGAGCAGGTGGATTGCGCCGCCAGGGCCCTCCCCGGGTTGGCTGCCCTCGGTCCCTGTTGCGTGAGCTCTGCGTTCTGTACAGCGTCTAGGAGCAGAAAATAAACACGCTGCATCTCCCGGCAGCACCCAAAGCGGAGCCCAGTGCAGTGTGATGAGGAGCCGCTCCGGTTTGGAGATGCGCTTCCGGTGCCCCATAGACACACACGACTGTTTGCAATGGGGAGCCATCTCACACACACACGGACGACTGTTTGCAATGGGGAGCCATGCCAGAGGCCTCTATCTTGCTAGTTCCCAGGTCTCTGGGTGTAAACAAATCACAACCCCTTATATGGTTTTTATGCACAAAGTTCTGTTCTCCTGAACGTTGTTTAGGCCCGTGGAGGGTTATCTGGCGACGCTGGCTTGACTTCCCAAGCGATTCTGTATTGTGTTTCAGGTAATCGGACAACTCTGTTTAAAAAGGCCCTGCGCTGTGTGTGTGAATATTTACACCGAATAGTTTGAGGCAATGCTAATAAGAGCGCGCCACGAAACTACGGGGCCCTATCCTGTAGTCCTCGCTCCAGCAAAACCCCTATTCATTTGACTGCCTGTTTTCTCCCGAATAAGGACTGCAAAGACCCGGCTCAACCATGGTCCGTCAAACTATCCTGGGGGTCTCCATGAGTGCTGGCGAGTAAGGACTGGCAGTGGCAGGGGTGCTAATAGCCGATTTCATGCAAGACACCATAGTGAATGCGGGAAGATCCTGACTGCTGGAATTGCATTGCCGGGCACAGGTTTCACTGTGGAAAAGGATAAAGGGAGTATGTGATGATCTTTGATATGATTACATTGCACATTGAATAATATTTGCGCCCTTGCCAATTCACAGCCAAAAAAAAAAAAAAAAAAAAAGAAAGAAAGCATGCAAAGCAGGACATCTCATTGCACAGCCAAGCAGAAACATTAGCTTCCTTCGTTAATAAAAATATTCATAGTAATATAGACTAGTGCATAAATGCCTCGCTCAGGATCAGCGCCTCATTGCGCTAGGAACTGTACAAACACACACCCAGGCCCAAGAGCTTGCAGTCTTTATGAAACCCCAAAGGAATGTTTTACAAATCACCTGCCTCTGGATAACATTTTTGACTTGCGGTTTAAAATGCCATTAGTACCACAGTCAACTACCAACATAGCTGGTTCTCCAGCTTTACACGGGAATCCATAATCTGCCTTGAGTGCTACCAAACACTAGGTGAAGATAGGTTTTTTAATGTCAACATATAAGGGGAGATGGGGGGGGGAGAGGGAGTATCATTTTGGTGTGAAAATAAAATGAATAAATGAATCCAAGCAGCTCATCGACCGAGACTATTTTACAAATGTATTCGGGGCTTAAATTATTTCTAACGTGTGTGTCTATGATCAAGTGTTTAAATAGTAAATAAATAAATAAATACTGTCTAGTAGTGTTTGATGTTCTGTCAATGGGCTCTTACAAGCAGCTTCGCCATACGCCAGTTTCTTAGAATCTATGTGTATGCAGCGCCACCTACTGGCTAGCTGGTGGGAAAGCGGCAACGACTATTTACCATTGACCCCCGCAAAGAGAAATCACGCTTAAAATGTCTGTTGTTTGATTTTAATGACCACCAACAAAACAACCCCCGTCCCCCATCATTTTCAAAACACATCCGGACCGATAAGTGGACGTTGCCTTACGAACGTCATCAAATGAATTCTAAAAGTAGATTATTTCCATTTTGGGAATTTTATTTAATCCGACTTTGTCCTAAAGACAAAAGTTCTAACGATATACAAATAGTATAAACAGAGTTTTGTTTATCAAGGAAATCTAAAATTTAAAAACACCTTCCAAAATTCGAATATATTTGACGTTATAGATTTAGGGAGATATTATTTTAAAGTGACGATTACCTATGAAAAGATCAGCTGTATATCTAAGGTGTGTAACTTCCAGAGAGCAAGAGACAATGCTTGGCCAGTGACACATTTCAGATTTTTCATAACTAATTACATATCCCTGCTATTACATAACATTCATGTAAAAATACAATCGTAGCTGTATTCCTGATTGGGGGGGGATGAAGAAATGGCAGTTTTAAAATTTGTATCTCATCTCCCATAAGTCCCACAGTTGCGGCCTATTTCCGGCAGTGTTTAAATACCGATATTGTTTAGCCTGGAAAGTGCCCTGTACCCCTACAACGTTGTATGAAAGAGAATTTACTCATTGTTTCTAGCAGCAGCAAGGCTCCCACAGTTTTTCCCCTAGACTAAAAGGCTTTCTGACTGTCCATCCACTGGGTAACTGATGGAGAGAAGACAGACATGACAGAGCGAGAGCCGAATCTGCTCTGTAGTGTGTGTTTCAACCACAGGAGGAGCGCTGTGTGACCCACCAGACCCAACAAATAAACGAATACCAGGGGCAGATTTCCAGGCCATAAGGAAGGTGCATTTGTGCTGGGATGCTCTAGACATCACACGAGACATTTGACTCTGTTTCCTATTAAATGGGCTGTAGCTGACTAGGAGACACGAGAAAACACTAACTCGTGGAGCGGAGGGGCGTGGGGGGGAGTTTGCATTTCTAGAGAAGGAGCATGAGCGAGAACGTAGTGCACCTGGGACTTATTTTCCTGTATGGACGGGAATGCATTCAAATATAGAAGCGCATCGTTCCCTAGGTAAGGTTACAGGCACACAGTCCAGCGCAGGATGAGCTGAACTAATAAATGCCTTTAGGGGCCCGATCCTGGAGTTCTCACTTAGGAAGTCCGCGAGCTCTGTGCCTCTTGTTAATTTCATCTCCTAAAGGGCAGCGCAATGCTGAGCCCTCGCTTTTGATGGAGAGACATTCCTCCTGATTTTGCATTTCTTCCCGAGTAATAATTGCCTTATCTCTTCGACTTTGTTCTCCCTCATCAATTAGCATTTCCCATCATTTGCATCCCCCTCCCCCGCCCTGGAATACACATTCTCATTGCTTTGAATGTATATAACCTTCTGTTTTGCAAACGCCGCGCAGTCCTGTTTTCATGCTCTGGGCTGTACCATGCTCTGGGCTGTACCATGCCATCATTTATTATTATTATTTATTATTATTTATTAAAAGTCCCACGTTGAAATCAATGATGCGGAATGACTCTTGTCTTTCTGAAGATGGCCAGTAATAGCATGTTACTTTTCGAGGTGAGTGGCACCTGATTTTTTTTTAAGAGTTGGAAAGATACCTTATTTTCCGAACAGACTAGATTGAATTGCATCGGTCAGTGAGATCCCTGTGTAAACATTCTCCAGATCACATATGTCATAAAAAGGGGATAGAGAATAAGAAGAATATATTATTGCCCTTATATAAATGCATGGTATGCCCACATCTTGAATACTGCCTACAGATGTGGTCTCCTCATCTCAAAAATGATATACTAGCACTAGAAAAGGTTCAGAGAAGGGCAACTAAAATGATTAGGGGTTTGGAACGGGTCTCATATGAGGAGAGATTAAAGAGGCTAGGACTTTTCAGTTTGGGAAAGAGGAGACTAAGGGGGGATATGATAGAGGTGTATAAAATTATGAGCGATGTGGAGAAAGTAGATAAGGAAAAGTTATTTACTTATTCCCATAATACAAGAACTAGGGGGCACCACATGAAATTAATGAGTAGCAGGTTTAAAACAAATAAAAGGAAGTTCTTCTTCACACAGCGTATGGTCAACGTGTGGAACTCCTTGCCTGAGGAGGTTGTGAAGGCTAGGACTATAACAGCATTTAAAAGAGAACTGGATAAATTCATGGAGGTTAAGTCCATTAATGGCTATTAGCCAGGACGGGTAAGGAATGGTGTCCCTAGCCTCTGTTTGTCAGAGGGTGAGGATGGATGACAGGAGAGAGATCACTTGATCATTACCTGTTAGGTTCACTCCCTTTGGGGCACCTGGCATTGGCCACTGTCGGTAGACAGGATACTGGGCTAGATGGACCATTGGTCTGACCCAGTACTGCCGTGCTTATGTTCAGAGCTAAAATCTGAAGCAATACAGCGACCTGCTGAGCTACGCTGTTTACTGCTGAAGTAATACTCCACTTTTTAATATTAATGGAGCAGTTTTCATTGCTACCCCAGGCATCTTTTTTTTGTTAAGTAACAAAACTGTTCACGCTGTTAATGCATACACTGGCATGGTTCTCTTTCTCTTCCTTGGGAGTTTTGCCGGAGCGAAGAGAGCAGCTTTGTGCTGTAGACGCTCACCCATCTCTTCAGCCAGCTCCAGTGTGTTTGTCGTTGTCATGGGTTTATTAACACCAGACGCAAATCCCATGCTGGTCGTACCTGATCCTCTACAGTAGTGTGTCTATAACTTCTCCTGCAGGAAGTTCTAACAGAGAAACCCAGCTGTACAGACAGTGCTTACCCGGGCGACAAGGGTCGATCGCTGGTCGCAGTTAGTTGGAGACTGGTCACTCAGCTGTGTTGACTTTAAAGTGAATTTCCAGCAGTGTTTGTGTTTGTTTAAATATGATAAAAATGCCCACCACATGTCCTATGATTTAACTGCCCCCTCCCCCGCAGTTCAGAATTTCAGAGTGACCTGGACACTTAGATACTGTGTCTACTACATCTCATCTTTTGACAAGTTTCAAACCCCAAAGAATGGCGTTGGTTGTGATGGGTGAAAACCCCCTCTTTTTGCCTCCAAGCAACCTCCGTTTGAATTACCGGCGACAGAAGGAATTTGGGGGGAATGAGACAGAATAAATCTCAAATAATTCACCAAACTTCCAAAGTCGAGATTCAATATTAGCACATTAAAGTGTCATTTAGTATACTAATTAATACATATTTCTTTTTAAATCGTGCATTTTTCAAGGACTTCAAGTGCAGAATTGCTTGCAGTGGCATCTTAGAATAGAAACATAAGTATTCTGCTTTGACACGCAAAAATTCGCTGAATTCTGTCTCTAGCTGATGTCTATTGCCAAATAGTCAAGAATCTACACGCTACAGAAGCACGTACCGCGTGTCATAAAACAACTCCTACAGCAAAGCAGCAGTTTCCTTGTATATTTCAGGCCTATAGGACCCCGTATAACATTTTATACACGCTTAATTTATGTAAAACACTATAGGGTTTTTCTTAAATTGGATGCGAATCTATCAGGTTACAGCCACGTTACGCTATGTTGTATGCGGCAACCTAAACAGTACATACAACCTACAGTATTGTCGGTGAGTGTACAGTCCATTTGTCTGAAGGACAAAAATCTGTTCCAGCCTTCTAGAAAACTTTAATTCTGAACACAGAGCGAGTCCCACATTAAGGAGAAACCCAGCTGAGAGGTAAATACTCCGGAGAGTGTTCCTAAATATGCTTTCTACATATCCTATTTGTAGGACTTGCTAAAGGGAGTACAGATCGCTAGACGTGTACAAAGATCTTATCGCAGGAGAGACAGAGGGAGAAAAGTCAGGCAACTCAAGGGTAGCCATAACAAAGTGTTTCGCCTACATTACTGTATAACCAGTCTATTCCACATGAGAGTGCCAGAGAGGACGCAAACAATAGATATTAAAGGGAATTTTGAATTCGGTGATTGAATTATTTCTAAAAACGGGAGGCCGTTCATTTTTTTTAACCCAGTGATAGGATTTTATTAAATGAGCTTGATCTACCGGATATTTGCTAGAACATTAGTTTCTCCTAGTCAGAAACAGCAACATGGTTTCTATATTTGTGCCACGGCCGTTTTGCAAAAGGCATTGAAAGGTGTAAACTGATCAACTAGAATCAATTTTAATAAAATGCCTTTCTTTTCATTCCAAAGTTAGTGGCGGTTCTGATGGTACCAGATCTCTATTGCTACTGACCTGCCTTTGATTGTAACAGGTCATCATTAGCTGTCAGTGATCCGGTTCTGATTGTTCGAGATCACCATTGCGAACCGGCCGCCCTGCATGACGGCATTTGAATAAAGCAGATCTCCACTGGAGACAAATGAAAGAATACTCCCATCCCAAGGAGCATAATTCACAACAACTCCAATTCTTTGGCCACTGGCTCTACTCTGAAGAGAGTCAGGAATCTAAACTAGCCCTCTCTTTAACCTGGGCAGGATCTGGGCTGTGTGTAGTTAGATATTAGAATACAGCAAAAGTCTGTACTCTTGGTTAATGTGTTCCATATGGCTAACTAGTGCACATAACGTGTTTTCTCCCTCGCTCTGAATTTTCCTGCCTCCCACTTCTTTTCGCTTTCTATACTGGCTTTTTTTTTTTTTTTTTTTTTTTTTTTTTTTTCCAAATCATACAGTAAAAAAGAACGTGTGTTTTCTTCAATAGTTCCTCGATCATTCTCAGGTCAGAGGAGGAGATTAAAACCTGGGTGAAAGGGCGCGTTACACACTCCTCGGTGGGTCCTTCAAAGAGGTGCGCGACCAACATGTGTACATTTTGCACCCAAGAGAGATGGGATCAGGGCTGCCCACGAAAGGGTCCTGAACCGGGATCTCCTGACGTATTTGTTTTCAATCTATATACCGGAGCGAGAACTCCCACCGAGGCAAGTACTTTTCAGGGGTGATACAGCACTCCGGATCTCTTCTCAGGAGTGTGTGTGTGTGAGAGGCTGGGGCTGCCGAGAGCTTGTTCCGCAACGCAAGGCAGCCTTGGATCCGTCTGCGGAACAAAATCCTGCTGCTGAAAATACGGTTTACAGCTTCCCATCCAGGTCCCACCAGAGCAAACCAGCCCCTAGCTGCACTGCAGCTCCCGCTGAACTAGGTAGAGCTAAGCAACAGACTCCTGTGGCACCTTTCGGACTAACAGAAGTATGGGGAGCATAAGCTTTCCTGGGTAAGAACCTCACTTCTTCAGATGCAAGACAGTGCAGCTAGAGGCTGGAGAAGGAAGAGACAGTGCCGCTGTTCCCCAAAGCGGCCGTGCGAGTCAGAGTCGGTATGAACAGTTTATAGCATGGCGTTAATAACTGTGACTGGTAACCGTGTGGCTGATTTGAAGGTGACCCGTGGTGCGTTATTAAAACCTCATTTGCTTTCTATGCTCCCGGGGCGGTAGCATGGGTACTTTAAACCCAAACAAACTAGAAAATAGGAACAGGGGCGATCAGTTGGCAGAGTAGTGGATAGTTGTTTATTGGAAGATTGAAACTCCGCAAAGGCACCTGAAAGGATCCATTTGTATAACGAGACTAAACCCGAAATCTCAAAAGCGACACTCACCATTTCAGTCATTTCTTTAAAAAAAAGAAGCACCGCCCACCAGAGATATGAGTCTAAAAGAATTGCTTAAATATCCAATTAACTATTACCCACCACTCAAGAGGTACATACACAGCATCTATATATGCAAGCATCTATAGGCAGATATCAAATCGGGCACTTCACATAGATACTTGCTAAATAATGTTCAAAATGCTCCAGGGTTTAATCCCTCAAAATGATGTTGGTTCTTTTAAAATACACAAGCCTTATGTGCAGGGGTTGTTTTTGAAATAGTTGTGGGTCAGGCATAACGGTTTTTTGCTAGTTATAATTTAACTGAAATACTCTGCCTGGAATTACCCCTGACAGCCACCCGGTCGCAGTGACATTGTAATTATGGAAATACCACAAGTGTTATTGCTGTGTTTTTTGGAATTACTTCTCATTTATTTTTATTTTTTCCTAAATTACATGCTCACCTACCCAAAAGAGCCGGGCAAGGGGTCTGTATACCCTGGAGCTGTAACGTGAGCGCTGAGATACTTGATCTCAGTGATTTTTTGAAAATGAAATTCTGGCCTCATTTTACACGGGGAAGCAAAGTTAATCTGGAAGGTTTTGAGAATGAAGGGTGTTATTTCCTAGAGGGTAGGGATTTAATTTGTTAAATATTAGCTTTTAATTACAGCTTATTTTTTATATAAAATAATATTTATAGTAAAGTCAGGGCAGATAGTCGATGGAATTTTCAAACCATCCGCTGGCCATTCTTTGCACAACGGATGATACAAAATAGTCTATCCTGTAGGAGTTTTAAAAATTGGAGTTTTAAGAGTATATTGCGCGTCTCTCTGTGTGTGTGTACAGACACAGGACAAATGCTAATGTTTAGTACTAAGCAAGGGAAAGGAAGACTTAGAATGCCACAGTCTTTACAACAATAGACTCAGGAGCAGGGATAGATTCTGTATCTCTTGCTGACATGGAGTAGGATCTTATTCTGCAAATTGTCCCTATGAAATCTATTGGACAATATGCAGAGTTAAGGTGCTTCTCAACCTTAATATGAATGGCAGAGTCTGGCTTTAGTAACAACACTATTGTCAGCTTTTCTTTTAGGGGGCCATTACTGCAGAACCCTGTAGTGTTATTTTTTACAAGGGTAAATACAAACTATGGGAAGGAGCAAAATTGCTCTCAAAACTGGTTCCCAATATAGTTTGAAGGGTTTCAATCGCAATACACTGGGGTAACTAGAAGGGGTTCAATTTGAAATGACCCCGGGCATCACAGACTGAATTGTTAGTGCCCCACAAGGTCATTGAGCCCAACCGTCTCTCCTCCTCTCCTCGTCCCCCATCCCAAATCTAATGTCAGCAGAACTGTAGTAAAATAGACAATGTGTGTCTTTGTGTCAATACACCAGCATCTGTTTGTCACTGAACTATTTTGGTATGATGATGATGTTCTAAAACCTTAGACAAACTTTTTTGCTTATGTGTTTGAAACTCCTTTCCATGCTGTAAGAAAAGCAAATAGCTGGAGCAATTATCAAGCTGCATGGCTTGGATGTGCATATTTGAGCTATGATTTACTGCACATGTGGAGTGTTTCTCAGTATTTCTGAACAGCTAGTACTAAATTGTTCTGAGCTGTGAGGTGAAGAACCCAAACAAACCCTTATCTCTTAATAGACCCCTATGAATGAGCCAGTCTTCAGCTGGTGTAAAGCAGCCTCGTTGTATTGACTTGAGCTGACACCAGCTGAGGATCTGTGCATAAATATTTAAAGGTCTTTGGTAAGGAATATTTCTTTGTTTCATATGTAAAATGCATGATTCATTTTTCCTGAGCTCTTTTTCTCTTTCAACTACCATGGCTCCAGTAAACGAAAAAATATCATTTTCTCTTTTAACCTTATTTTGAATATGCCCTTTTGCAAACAAATTCAAATGGATACACATTTTTTTTAGGCAGCCATTTTGCAAAATTTCAGCTGGCTAGTTGATGCAGAGGTCTCTAGTTATCTGTGAATCACTCCAGACATGGAGGAGCTACAAACATCTACGTTATTTTCCATTCTGTTTTATCTAGATTCCTGTACTTGCGCCCATTCATGGTGGCACTGGAACTATCTTTATCGTTGACAAGATACAATACAACTTTAGAGGCCAAGCCAACAAATCCCTACTCCAGTGAGTCGTTTTGCCTCTTGTGAGTTGTTCCATTGCCTTGATCAAAACTACTTGCTTGAGTAAGAACTCCTTGATGGTGTAAGAGTTTGTAGAAATGGCCTTTGTTTTGTATAGCATTTTTCATACAAGCCATATCCTAATATGCTTTGCAAAGTACTAAAAATACAGGGCCAGATTCTCTACTAGTCTCTACTAAATGGGCACAGTTCCATGGAGTCCAATAGATTTTTGTCCACTGACACCAGCACGGAATTTGGCCTATAGATAAAATAATAGCAGAGGAAGAGAGAAATTCAGAAGCGTAGCTGAGAAAGAAGAATTTTCAGCTGAGAATGGAAAGGAGGTGGCATGTGCACTGTATAGAGAAACTTGTACAGAGTCACTAAAAGCATGGTAGAGCGGCTGTGAATTTGACTTAGCCTGCTGTTGGCTTAACAATATCAAAAACTTGTGTTGTGAATTAAAAGCCCGAAACATCTTTCACTCCAAACAATGGAACTCAGTTTATTTTTATGTATTTATTTATTATGTGGGAGCAAGGGGATTTGTTCTAATCTTTAACCTCGGTAATGGATGTTGACTTTTATATCCAGGACAGCTCTTCTTTTTTTAAAATCAACATTACATAAAGGCTGGGATCTAACCATCTGCCACGGGCACTGAATACTGTATTCCTGAAAAACAGCTTTCTCATACTTGCCAGGGTGCCATTTCAGTTCCCTTAAGACCAATTGGACACAGAGGGCCTGATCTTCCTGTTCCTTCCACCAGTTTTACACTGATGTGACTACACTGACTTCCATGTAGTTGCTCCTGATTTACACCAGTGTACAATAACGAGGGCTAAAACTGGCATCTGGAATAACACGTAAAGTTGCTTTTAAAATTGTGACACAATGTAACACATTGTATAAACACATTACAATCTTAGAAATGATGTGCTATGTTGTGATTGTCTCATTTGTGTTTTATAAGGGGGAAAAAATCTCATAGGCCCAAATATTTCTGTCCTCCATAAACGGGTGTAATGAATTAAAATGAACATGTGTAGCTCAGCATATGTTTATCTGGATGTGTCCAGTAGATTAATTCCGGCCTTTCACCTCTAGGTCCTAAATACTAAATAAAAGGAGTCTATTCTGTTTGCAATTGCCTAACATAGGAATAAAGAGACCTTCATTTCATTTACTGTCTCATTTAACTGTTTGGAGACCATAGCTAGAAAATATTTGCAGATAAGGAAATTATCATTATACATGATCACTTGCAGTTCAGAATTATAGAACTATAACAACAAATCAATCGTCTGGACCAATGCTGTCTAAAAATACCACCTAGCCACCAGGAGCCTAGTCTGCTGTACTGGACAGCATGGACAGTTTTAAGAAACTAAACTCCCAATATATGTTAAAATCAACTCTTTGAACATAACTGTGTGGAAGATTTATTTGCTAAAAACATTAGTACTGGCTAAAGCATTTCAGCATCAAGAAATGGGAAACTTCCCGGTAAAGGCAAATTCTGTAGTCTATGTGAACAGAAACCGAATGAAGCATTAACTTCAATTGATGCACTTGAATGGTAGAGGAATGAACACTTGGAAAGAGGTATAAAAGTCTGGTGCAGCATGCACTGTGAAAGTATGTTAGAAAAGTACATCCAGCAGTGACTATTTTGTAAATTAATGTTGACAAAGAAATTAGCATAATTTATATGTAAAATAGTTTATTATTGTTGCTACCGTATAGCAGAACACTTTCATTTTAAAACGTACCTACTAAAATATGAGGTTCAATCCTGCAAGGTGCTGAGCACTCTAGTCTGTTCAGTATGTGCTTAACTTTAGGCATGTGAATATCTCACAGGGGGACTGGGCTAGATCCTGGCTGACCCTGAGTAGCTGGGCAAGGCAAGAAAAGAGAATGCAAAAAGTCCCTGCATTAACCACAGTATGACCGAGAAGTTCAGTGCCTGTACATGGCTAGAACCATGCATCACTCACCCAAAAGGCATGGGGAGAGATAAAGGAAAGGCATACCCCTTCATCTCTATCCGAAGGTGATAGAGCCCCCAGTGTTGTATGTACTCCCCAGTAGGAATTCTTCCCCAGGAATGCCTGCTGCAGCCTGGTCCCTCCAGACATCCCATGGTTGTAATACTCAGTCTAGTCCACTCTGTGCAATCATCTACAAGCCAGCAGAGCTCTGAAGCCCTAGAGTCTGAAGATCCTTATTTTGAGTTGTTTGGTTGTTTATTTGCCTTGTGGTAGCACCTAAAGGTGCAGGCAAGAGTCAGGATCCCACTATGCTAGGCATTGTACACATGTATAACAAAATGACAGTCCCTGCCCCCAAAGTTCTAGGTAAGATTATAATATGTGTCTTTAAAAGAAAGAGAGAAATAAATTAAATGTAAAAAGTATGTTTTGAGCATGTTGAAGTTGCCTCTTGATGCAAGCAGGATATGGTAAAGTTAAGGATGAATGACCATCCTTAACTCTGTCTGCTCCTGCTCCCACTAAAGTCAATAACAAAATGACCATTGATTTCAACAGTGCAGGATCAAGCCCTATTTTAGTATGGTTAAAGCAGTCAGTTTCACAATCAGATATTAATTCTCATATAATACCATCTAATATCTCATTTTTTTCCTACAGTCTTAGATAGACCTAACATGTGATATTCTGTATATAGACAGAGCCCACCATGAAAGTCATTTACAGGAAAGTACAAAGCAAACTGTACTGGCACAATATATGATGGATGAAGCGTAACACAGAGTAGTAGTGAAAATGTGCTTGCAAATTGGTTTAGGAATTAAATTACAATATTAACTCTTCCCGTGACTACATCACTGTCAATTGTGCTTCATTGATACATCTTACTATGTAAATACTCTCTTTTTACTTAATATAACTAAATATTTAGCATCTAGAAATATGTCATCCACCAACAGCTATGTGAATTATTTGAGCTTGATATCAAAGTTGCTCTTACACTCTGGGTTGAGAATATTGTAGGTGTGAATTCTCATTCCGATGCTAGGGGAAAGTCAAAAGAAAATGTATTTTGCACAATTTTGGCTGATTTTTAAATGATAACCTTGTTCGGATTCTAGAGGAAGCTTTCTGCCATCTTCTTGATCCTGAAGAGAACAGTAATGTATAGGCCTGTTTATGCTAAGGAAAAGAATATGTCTCACAAAACCATGAAACCATCCTCCTTGGGTCAGAGACAGGTGGAAAACTGGCAATTCTTGCAATGAGACCAGTAAATATGGCTGATATTGTGACCACATTGAAATCAATGGCAAAACTCCCAGTGACTTCAGTGGGGCCAGAATTTCAGTCTATAGATCTCCTCCTTCAATAGTGGCTGTATATATCCTTATCTGTGGTCAAAGAGAGAAAAAATCAAACCTAGGATGGGGGGCAAAAAATGGTGCAGATTATTCTTTTGTTTTGGCCTTAATTTTTTTTTTTTTTTTGTATTAGCTCCACTTTAGTAGCCATTAATGCCTCATCTTCTGTTATCTCTGGACTTGAGTGTCTCTGGGATTGGGTAATGCAGTACAGAATCGATTACTGTTTCAAATTCTACCTAGGACTAGCCAGAAGTCATTAACAGCTAATTAGGGTCCTGTGCCTATATAAAATGAGAAGGGCATGCTATCCTGTGGATGGGTGTCCACCTAAGAACAGTCATCCATGTTGGTCATATCAGCATAGAAGCTAGTGATTGATAATTCTAACCACCTAATCTCCTCTCACACTGTCACAGGTATTCCATTTGCAACAGGCCAACACAGTTTGGCTGGGTGGTATGGAGAACATCACTGCTACTGCACTTCCTTAGAGTTGCTAGTCTGGCACCTTTTGTGAGCACTGAATCCACCCTGAACCTTGTGAATCTCTAATAAAAAATATACCACACATACATGCTCTGAAACAAAGTAAACAACCCAACAAAACCCCAATAGCCAAATACTTTCAAAAAGATGGTAATATTCATATGCTTAAAGTTAAGCACATGTTTAAGTGTTTTGCGGGACTGGGGCCTATATTAATTGGCCAACACATTTTACCACATGAGCAAGATACTTTATGTCAAAAATGCCAAAAGCACTCTGGGGTTATAATGATGGCTTCTTGTTGTGGTTTGGCAAAAAATATAAGGTAAGAATGTGTCTTTTATTGTATTTATATGCCAAGGGAAAATATTTAGCATCGCTTTCAAGACCCCTTTTATTGTGACGTTATTATGAGAAAGAAATGTTTGTCAAAAAAAGAGGAAAAACTCATGAATCATAAAACTTTTCTGCTAGTTTCAAAATTGTCAAGGTAGATGATTTGGAATGATCACTTTTAAAGAATCCCCCCGCCCCATCTATTCCAACTACAATTTTTGGCTCAATTGCTTAGCACAAGTATCAGACCACACCATATTCATTGAGTCTTCTTGTCAAACATAGGCACAGAGCTCCTATTTTATGCAAGCAAATGCCAGATGTGTGTGTTCGAATCAGGTCAAGTTAGGAATCTAACTTGTTGTTTGTAAAACATATCCTGTAAAACTGCCTTTAATTTAGCTTTTTTTTAAAAGCATCATGTGCTTGAACTCTAAGTTGCTCTCAAGCATCTTTCTAAAAAAAAAAAAAAAAGTGTTTACACTCTAAATGCATCGTGTTTAAAATCTGTGTGGTGTAATGTGTAAAACTTGGTAAAAGATACCAGTGCAAAGAGGAGATTAAACACATACACACACACACAACTTTTTACTTAAACCATCCGTAGGGTCACACACCCAATTTGAGCAACCCTCATCCTTCTTGACCCTATCCCCTCCTTACTGATGTAACCCTCTGCTCAGAATGTGCTGTGTAAAATTAGGTCCTGATTCTGATATCATTACTGGGTGTTAGTCCCACTGAAGTAAATGGGCTTCTCACAATAGTAAATATTCTTTCTTGCAGAAAGAGGTTGCAGGATTGGACCCATAGATTATCAGTTTTTCAGAGACCTTTGTCTTTTTATTCCTTCTGTAATGTACCTAGCATATATGGGCCACTACAAACTAATCATTATTATTATTAATAATAAAATACAGACTCTTCAGTAAATAAGGACTGAATTCCACTTGTGGTTGCACTGGTGTGCAACTCTTATTGGAGTTACTCTGAATATTCTGTCTTTCGGCCAGTGTGGGGAGGGGCAGAATGTGTCCTGACTCAGCCATATTAGAGTTCAGTGATGCTGGACCCCTGCCGCACCCCCCTGACTTGAAGTAGTAATAACCAACAGCATATACATGGTTTCCATTATCAGCGCCCCCACTGTAAAAATTGTTCCAGCACCCCAGTGAGAGTTACACGTCTCTTTCACTTCAAACTTCTCAAGATTTTTTTTCCTTTGAAAAGAACTGTTTTATTTTAAAAGGCAATAAGATTACGCTACATAACACAACTGATTACTTCATAAAGTTTTAAGATGGACTCTAATTGAGAAGACTTCATTCTCCCACCATTCTAGAAGGGAAATTGCCTCTAGGCATGTTAACACTAGAAGGAGATTACAATAAATATGAGCTAACGCAGTACCAAAGACATACCAGGCCCATAGACTCAATGGAAAGTCTGTCTTTCAATAATTACATAGTACGGATGTTATAAATAAAATCAATCCTACATTTTCCTGCTTTCTACTCATATATATTAATCTGTAAAACATTGCGTGCCTGAGGTGGATTTCACTATTTGCTATTTGAATGACTAATAGATCAAAATGATCACTTTTTAACAGCGGTGCTGGAACTGGGGGTGCTGCTGTACACCCTGGCTTGAAGTAGTAATAACAAACACCAAATACATGGTTTCCAGGGTTTCCATCATCAGCACCCCCATTATAAAAATTGTTCCAGCACCCTTGCTTTTTAATGATTTTTTTTTTATTTGGGGCCATTGATTTTTCCTTTTTTCCAGTTTTACCTACCTAGGAATTACTTTACAGATGTTCCCAGTTTATTATCAGGGGGGTAGCCGTGTTAGTCTGTATCCACAAAAACAATTAGAAGTCCGGTGGCACCTTAAAGACTAACAAATTTATTTGGCCATAAGCTTTCGTGGATAAAAACCCACTTCTTCAGATGCATGGAGTGAAAATTACAGATGCAGGCATTGTTATGCTGACACATGAAGAGAAGGGTGTTCCTTACAAGTGGAGAACCAGTGCTGACAGGGCCAATTCAATCAGATTGGATGTGGTCCACTCCCAATAATTGATGAATTATGTGTCAGTATAATAATGCCTGCATCTGTAATTTTCACTCCATGCATCTGAAGAAGTGGGTTTTTTACCCACGAAAGCTTATGCCCAAATAAATTTGTTAGTCTTTAAGGTGCTACCGGACTCCTCGTTGTTTTTCCCCATTTATTGTTAATCTAGCCCATTTAGGAGAACCATGCAAGAGTCTATTGCTAATACCAGGCAAAAGCAAATACTGACATATAGGTCCTTTTCTTTACTGTTTCCTTTTCTTCCTAGTTTTTTTTTTTTTTTTTTCAAAAAAGCATTAACATAATAGACTAATTAAATACAATAATTACATCCAGTATGCACAGCATGCATGCAAAATATAATGAGAAGAATCAGGGGAAGCAACATGTACACACATGCATGCATCCTTAGTGAAAGTAACCATATCTTGCTTATGACAATATCTCAGACATAGATAATTTAGCATACATGATTTTAACACTCCCAATAAAAATGGGATTGGTAAATCTTAAACATTGAACCTAGGCATATCAACCAACCCTTAATAATTAGTCCTAATCCCCAAAAAGAACTGACTAGACTCCTCCAACCTGTTGTTCAATTCATATATTCCCCCACTGGAGCTTATTAGCTCACTCATCCCTGTGTATCAGTGTGGTATGTTTAACCTCATTGTGGTGTGCTAGTTGTGTAAGATAGGTGCCTTTGCAATAATACAGGCTTGCAGTTAAAATATATTAGCCTTAGAATTGGTGTTTGTGGGCATCCACATGACCAAAGATGAAAATCACTATATCTCAAAATGTATATAATTACATTATATTTTAATATTTCCCTCTAGAATACTGAACTACTACTAATAATAATAATAATAATCTAATAATGATACTGCAACATGCCCAGAACACGTGAACCCATTGTGCTGTTTGAAGCCACATCTCTCTTTCAAGTATCTGTTCCCCACCCCACCCCTGTTTGCCATTGTCATAATGGATTTGTCAAGAACAAATCATCCCTTATAGCTTTCTTTGACAGGCTAACAAGCCTTGTGGATAGGGAGAAATGATAGATGTGGTGCATCTTGACTTTAGTAAGGCTTTTGATACTGTCTCGCATGACCGTCTCATAAACAAACTAGGGAAACACAACCTAGATGGAGCTACTATAAGGTGGGTGCATAACTGATTGAAAAATCATTTGAAGAGAGAAGTTGTCAGTGGTTCACAGTCAAGCTGGAAAGGTATATAGAGTGGGGCCCCGCAGGCATCAGTTCTGGGTTTGGTTCTGTTCAATAACTTCATCAACGATTTAGATAATGACAGAGAGAGCACACTTATAAAGTTTGTGGACAATACCAAGCTGGGAGGGGTTGCAAGTGTTTTGGAGGATAGGATTAAAATTCAAAATGATCTGGACAAACTGGAGAAATGGTCTGAAGTAAATAGGATGAAATTCAATAAGGACAAATGCAAAGTACTCCATTGAGGAAGGAACAATCAGTTGCACACATACAAAATGGGCAATGACTGCTTAGGTAAGAGTACTGTGGAAAGGGATCTGTGGGTCATAGTGGACCACAAGCTACATATGAGTCAACAGTGTAATGCTGTTGCAAGAAAAGCAAGCATTGTTCTGTGATGAAATAGCAGGAGTTTTGTAAGCAAGACACGAGAAGTAATTCTTCCTCTCTACTCTGCACTGATAGGGCCTCAACTGGAGTACTGTGTTCAGTTCTGGGCACCACATTTCTGGAAAGATGTGGACAAATTGGAGAAAGTCCAGAGAAGAGCAACAAAAACGATTAAAGGTCTAGAAAACATGACCTGTGAGGGAAGATTGAAAAAATTGGGTTTATTTAATCTTGAAAAGAGAAGACTGAGAGGGGACATGATAACAGTTTTCAAGTACATAAAAGCTATTACAAAGAGGAGGGAGAAAAATTGTTATCCTTAACCTCTGAAGGTAGGACAAGATGCAATGGACTTACATTGCAGCCAGAGTGGCTGAGGTTGGACATTAGGAAAAACTTCCTAACTGTCAGGATGGTTAAACACTGAAATAAATTGCTTAAGGAGGCTGTGGAATCTCCATCATTGGAGATTTTTAAGAACAGGTTAGACAAATACCTGTCAGGGATGGTCTAGATAATACTTAGGCCTGCCATGAGGGCAGGGGACTGGACTAGATGACCCCTCGAGGTCCCTTCTAGTCCTACAATTCTGTGATTCTATGATTCTTTGGTTTTACTTTGGATTTTAAAAATGATCTTCATTGGAATGAATTAATTTCAGTTGTAAATCTATGGTGGAAGATATAAGAATAGTACATATCTGGATCTAAGTAAATCCCAGAGGTCCCAGTCAGGATAGGGGCCCCATTGTGCTGGGTAGCTTATGAACAAAATATAAGACAGTTCCTGCCCCAAAGAACTTACAGTCTAAGGCTCAGATCCTGCAAAGACTTAAGCACATATTTCACTTTATGCACTGTGAGTAATCCAACTGAAGTGGGATTGAACACAATGGAGGGGGAACACAAGGGTCACAGTGATAGCTTGTAGAAGCCATTTGTGGTGCTGATGTTTGCAAAAGTACTGGCCACAATTATACATCACCCTAACACTCTCCATAGGTATGTAAGATGGGGTGTATTGACTGGCATGGCCTACCCTTAAGGGGGAGTTCCTGGCTCATCCATGCTATTCTTGGCCATTCAACCTTTTCTGCCTTGTTTCTGTGTCAGTGCATCACGGATTAATGCTGCTTAACCGCCTTAGCTTATGGGACATTTACTCACTATGTACACACCACACACATACACAAAGAGATTGCTGACAGTTGCAGAGATAGCATGTGCATGTAATGATGTCCCTGATTTGATCATCTGCAGAGACTAAATTTGGGATTTATGGATCTAAAGGCATGTGTCTCAACTGCTTGAGCTAACAGAGCAGGTGCACTCTCTTGGAAGCAGTGGTGGACTCATAAATCTCTTGTATGTCCCAGCACTTGGGGGGGGGGGGGGACGACGACGACAAAGGCCCACACTAGGTTAATATAGGTTACATGCAGTAACTGCCGAGCATGTTGACTACTCCCATCTGGCCATAGATCGCACTATCTGTCCACAGAGACATCCTGGATCCTTTTGAATGCTTTAGCAATGAATGTAGCAAAGCACCATATCATTTAAGTCTCAATCCTGCAAAGACTTGTCCATGAAGTCAAGGCTCTGCTGATGTCAATGGAACTATTCATGTATGTAAAGTTAAGCCCATTTGTAAGCCATTGCAGGATCAGGGCCTTAGCCTTTTTCCTCCTATGCAGCACCTTCTACATCCTATTCTGGCATAAGTTGCTGTTTTCACGTCCCCTCTATGGCATTCTAATAGCCTCTAGAATGAAAATGGCAGTAATAATTTCATCAAATACTATAATTTGTCTGTTCTTTTACAATCCACATCTAAATTTCAAATGGCACTTGGATGGTTAATAAAAGCTATTGGGGTGGTTTTATTTGGAGACAATGGGCCTGATTCACTTACACTGGTTTTTGCTTCATTGTAACTTCTCTGACTTAAATGGAGTTACTCCTGATTTACACCAGAGTAAGTGAAAGGAATAAGGAAGGAAGCCAGGTCTTTGGCTCATATGACTTGGTGTAAGTCCATTGAAGTCAACTAACACACCTGGAACCATAATGGGGATTGATAGTGAATCGTCACCAAGAAAAATATGAATAAATGTAGAGAATATTATACTTATCTTTAGTGCTGAACTCCTTATCAGTGGTGGTGACTGAAAAGATGATTTCATGGCATTGGAGTGAATCTGATAAAGTTTGGATAAGAAAGTTAAGTAGGGAATCCTTTTTAAGGTGTATCTGGAATATGGTTGGTGACAGGGTTTGGAAGAAGACAGGGCTCCAGAGGAATTGTGGTTCCTTCAATAAGAGGTGTGTACAGAATGATGCTAGGACTCCCGCTTCATTGTTTCTGCATAGTGTGCGGAGAAGAGTGTTAATTGCACCTGATGTAATTTCTCTAGGGATTATTTTTGTTGTTATTTAAAAGCTCCTCACTCTTAGGAAGTTCCATGCTAACCTGCATTAAAATAACACTAAGACTGAAAAGTAAAGTTTAGAAATGACAACATTTGTTGTATGGAGCTGGAGCACCCATGGAAAAAAATAGTGGGTGCTGAGCTCCCTCTCTCCCCCACCAGCAGCCCCAAGGATCAGTTCCCCCTCTCCCCACCAGCCCTCCCGGCATGTGTGGGGGAGAGAGGGAGGGGAGGGGCAGGAAGGGGGTGGGAAGAGGCAGGGTGGGGTGGAGTAGGGGCAGGAAGAGGTGAGGCAGGAGTGAGGGCTTGGGAGAAGGGTAGAGTGGGAGTGAGGCCTGGGGTGGAGTGGGAGTTGAGCACCCCCCTCCACTCCCCGGAACTGGGTAAGTAGGTGCCTCTGTAATATAGTCTCTGATTATGTGATCACGTATGTATGGTGAATGGTGAGTCAGGTAGAGTTGGCCAGTCAGAGTAAATGAATTCTGAAGAAGCCTTGTTGGAACCACTACAGAGGTTGGAGGGTATATAGCAGAGGTGGCCAACCTGTGGCTCCGGAGCCATATGAAGTTCTTCAGAAGTTAATATGCGGCTCCTGGTATAGGCACCAACTCCGGGGCTGGAGCTACAGGCGCCAACTTTCCAATGTGCCGGGGGGCACTCACTGCTCAACCCCTGGCTCTGCCACAGGCCCTGCCCCCACTCCACCCCGTCCCACCCCCTCCTCTGAGCCTGCCATGCCCTCGCTCCTTCCCCCCCCCCACCCAGAGCCTCTTGCACACCACAAAACAGCTGATCGGGAGGTACGGGGCGGGAGGCGCTGGGGGCGGTGTGGGAGAGCTGATGGGGGGCTGCTGACGTATTACTGTGGCTCTTTGGCAATGTATATTGGTAAATTCTGGCTCCTTCTCAGGCTCAGGTTGGCCACCCCGGTATATAGTGTATAAGATGTAGCCACCCAGCAAATAGTGAGGATAAAAATAAATACTGAACAGCTGCCTCATTTGCTGAGCACAATCCATCTTGTACATTGAACAAGGATGGTTTGCTGTAGAGAAAATAGCACATGATCATATTAGCTATATATACACATACCGCTCATAAATACATTAATATCAGGTACTTGGGGAGGTGGGGATATATTCTGGGCTCCAGACTCTCATAAGAATATAAGACATTTTAGAGTAAATTGCATTTCTGGCAACATAGGTTGGCTCACGAGAATTGTAAAGGAAGTAAATAAACTACTACTACTAATTTATATAGTTATAGCACCTTTCATGAGGATCTCAAAACACGTTACCACATATTAAGCCTCACAATACCACCGTGAGGCTGATAAAAAAAAATGTCAAATGGGTCAACTGAAGCACAGAGAGGTTAAGTGATTTACCAGAGGTGCCAAAGCCAGGATTAGTACCAAGAACTCCTGACTTCTCAGCCCATGTTCTAATCACTAGACCACCCTCTCTTCTGTGGAAACATCCAGAGATATACTGATTTTCACACTCTTGCAAGTCCCCAAAATCTAATCCAGCAAAGCACTAAAGCATAGACTTAATTTTAAATACAGGACTGCTGGCCTAAGCCTCTGAAAAGCATCAGAGAGAGAAATGTATACATTTTTGGAGAGGAAAAATATATGCTTGCAACACCACTGGACACCTTATCAACTGTGCCTAGAATTACCTGCATAACCAGGCTGTGTTCTGAGGATACCGTGGGGGCCTGGAAGGAATTCTCCTGCTGTAGGCTGTGGAGCAGCAACAAAGCATTTCTGTAGCCATTCATAGATTCATAGATTCTAGAACTGGAAGGGACCTCGAGAGGTCATCGAGTCCAGTCCCCTGCCCTCATGGCATGACCAAATACTGTCTAGACCATCCCTGATAGACATTTATCTAACCTACTCTTAAATATCTCCAGAGATGGAGATTCCACAACCTCCCTAGGCAATTTATTCCAGTGTTTAACCACCCTGACAGTTAGGAACTTTTTCCTACTGTCCAACCTAAACCTCCCTTGCTGCAGTTTAAACCCATTGCTTCTTGTTCTATCCTTAGAGGCTAAGGTGAACAAGTTTTCTCCCTCCTCCTTATGACACCGTTTTAGATACCCAAAAACTGCTATCATGTCCCCCCTCAGTCTTCTCTTTTTCAAACTAAACAAACCAATTCTTTCAGCCTTCCTTCATATGTCATGTTCTCAAGACCTTTAATTATTCTTGTTGCTCTTCTCTGGACCCTCTCCAATTTCTCCACATCTTTCTTGAAATGCGGTGCCCAGAACTGGACACAATACTCCAGCTGAGGCCTAACCAGAGCAGAGTAGAGCGGAAGAATGACTTCTCGTGTCTTGCTCACAACACACCTGTTAATACATCCCAGAATCATGTTTGCTTTTTTTGCAACAGCATCACACTGTTGACTCATATTTAGCTTGTGGTCCACTATAACCCCTAGATCCCTTTCTGCCGTACTCCTTCCTAGACAGTCTCTTCCCGTTCTGTATGTGTGAAACTGATTTTTCCTTCCTAAGTGGAGCACCTTGCATTTGTCTTTATTAAACTTCATCCTGTTTAACTGAGACCATTTCTCCAATTTGTCCAGATCATTTTGAATTATGACCCTGTCCTCCAAAGCAGTTGCAATCCCTCCCAGTTTGGTATCATCTGCAAACTTAATAAGCGTACTTTCTATGCCAATATCTAAGTCGTTAATGAAGATATTGAACAGAGCCAATCCCAAAACAGATCCCTGCGGAACCCCACTCGTTATGCCTTTCCAGCAGGATTGGGAACCATTAATAACAACTCTGAGTACTGTTATCCAGCCAGTTATGCACTCACCTTATAGTAGCTTCATCTAAATTGTATTTGCCTAGTTTATCGATAAGAATATCATGCGAGACCGTATCAAATGCCTTACTAAAGTCTAGGTATACCATATCCACAGCTTCTCCCTTATCCACAAGACTTGTTATCCTATCAAAGAAAGCTATCAGATTGGTTTGACATGATTTGTTCTTTACAAATCCATGCTGGCTATTCCCTATCACCTTACCATCTTCCAAGTGTTTGCAGATGATTTCCTTAATTACTTGCTCCATTATCTTCCCTGGCACAGAAGTTAAACTAACTGGTCTGTAGTTTCCTGGGTTGTTTTTATTTCCCTTTTTATAGATGGGCACTATATTTGCCCTTTTCCAGTCTTCTGGAATCTCTCCCGTCTCCCATGATTTTCCAAAGATAATAGCTAGAGGCTCAGATACCTCCTCTATTAGCTCCTTGAGTATTCTAGGATGCATTTCATCAAGCCCTGGTGACTTGCAGGCATCTAACTTTTCTAAGTGATTTTTAACTTGTTCTTTTTTTATTTTATCTGCTGAACCTACCCCCTTCCCATTAGCATTCACTATGTTAGGCATTCCTTCAGACTTCTCGGTGAAGACCGAAACAAAGTAGTCATTAAGCATCTCTGCCATTTCCAAGTTTCCTGTTACTGTTTCTCCATTCCTGCACTCTTGCTCTCCTGGGATAGGAGGGAAGCATGGCAGGTGGATCCACAGAATTGTATATCCACGGGCCTAGCCTGCTGCTCCCTGGGCCCCTCTCCACTGCCACAGAAAGAGAAGCCATGGGGCTAGAGCCTACCTCACATGGTGTGTGCAACCCAAGGTATCTTGGCCTTTTCCTCAGCCCCAGTGCAGCAGAGTGTCACTGGCTGCACTGCAAAAAAAAGCCCTCTGAACACATGGTTGGTTTGAGTGGGCAGACTTTACTCATAAGTGTACAGTAGAAGAAATAACTTCTTGTGAGACTTGCCTCAGAATTAAGTGAGCATGAATATCTAGTTAACTTTTACATCCACAGACTGGACAAGGGGGCTTCAAAGTAGATTATGAGCTGAGTTACTTATTTAGATTTTTAAATTTGGCCGGGGTAAGGACTGTCTTTTTGTTATGTGTGTACAATGCCTCAACCTTGATTCCTAATGGGGGCCCCAAAGGCACTATCTCCATACAAAAAATAATTAATGAGGTAGTGCAGGAAGATATTTGTTGACCCATCCTAAAGTATAAAATGTCTAGCGTACAAATCAGCAAAGATCGCTGGGACCGTAATCTGCCATTGAGTTTTAGCATAACTCCCATTAACTCTGATGAGTTTCAGACACACACAAAGCAATGGCACATTGCGACCCTTAGTTCCCCTCTTTGCCATTTCACTAACAGTGCTGCAAGCTTCGAACATTTTGAAGTTTACACACAATGTCTTGCAGGATAAATGTTAAATGTTGCCTCTTACACTCTTGCAGGATCTGAAAGAATAAGACAGCTCTATAGACGGAGGCAAGTTTTATTACAACTACCTTATTAAATCTAAATTGTAATGGCATTCCAATTAGCTCATTGTTAGGAATCTTTCATGTTTGACTTTCATTTAGACTGATTACTGAAATAATGCAGACCCTGCATAAGTAATTGGCACAAAATAAAAGCATTTGAGCTGCAAAAACCCCTCTTGGAGGCTGAGCTCTTTAAAAAAAATATATAAATAAAAGCTTCCTATCTCTCCAAACTCATGAGCTGTCTCTGTTTGCCCCTAATAATGAGACAACCCATTGAGTCTCCTGTGGGTCTACTGGTATCACACTTGCTTTTTTACCTAGCCCTCTGTTCTCAGAAGCAGTGGGGAGGCCTCTTTCTCTTTTCTCTTCAAACTTGCATTCTCTGCTCCCACCACTGCAATCCTCTCTAGTGTGTTATTTATCCTGTTTAGTTGCGGATTCTCTCACAGCCAGCTCACACGCTAGCCTCGGTCTCTCCTTCTCTCTCCCATGCCTGTTCCCCCTCCCACAGCCACATGTTTAAGTCTCTCCAGGATCATGTAGGCAGCTGGGAACTTGCCTTTCAGTTTATTGGACTACTGTTCCTTGCAGATAAAGAATATTTTCCTTTGAACCTAGGCCTCCGTGAGCCTGACACAAAGCTAATGGGCAACGCTCGTTGCTAGTGTTCTGAGGGCTTGTTCCAAGCAGGATTATGCTAGTGGCCTGCACAGACCTCAAGATTGTGATTGCGTCCTGTGGCAGAAAGTCTGCCTGGAGTGGAGTGGAGTGGAGTGAAGTGACGAAAGTACCCACAACTCTTACTCCACAGGGGAACCCGGAGTCAGCCAGTCCAGCCCCAAAGAGGGTGATGCTGGTCAGGAAGACAGTCTGGCGAGGGCAGTCAGTGGATGTGCCACTGGCAGAGTCTCCAGGGGACCGCAGACTGCCATATGAGATGGATGGATAAACTGAGCCCTGAAGGCCTAGCCACTAGCTGGCTGCATATTAGATATGAAACGTATTATAAAGAACCTGCTGGCTCTGTGTTAACCACCAGGGCAACATCCAGCTAGTACAGGACTCCATAACTTCCATCGTATAGGAAAGGGAAGTTCTGTCAGAGGGAACCCGCATCTGCCTGTGACCAGGAGCAATTGGTCATAGGGAGAAGTCAGGGAACTAGCTGCAGAGGGAGGCCTAGCTATCAGGCAGACTGAAGGCTGGGACTGGAGGACCAGAGAACTTAGCAGAGATACACCCTATTGCTGGAACGGGGGCAGTGGTAGCCACTGCCGGAGGCCCCAAGGCTGTAATCTGCAGGCAGGAGCACAGTGTGAAGAGGTTACACCGGAACTCTGATATTTTCATCCTCCTGGACTGGACTGCCCATAGGGGCTGGGTTGGAAGGGAACTGTTGGTTTCTCCTCTCTTTTATATTTTGTTAAAGCAAGTCTGCCTCATGTGTTTGCACCTTCTATTTCTGGCAGCCTCAGTAAAGAAACCCTCTATTTAGTGTGAGAGGGCTGGAGTCTGGAAAGGCTAGAGCTTAGAGCACCCACAATGCCAGCCTTCAAGCTCATAGGACACTCAGCACACTACCAAATATCTAGGAGACTGCTGTATCACAGCATTTGCAGAGACACCCTGCACTGGGGTTGGTTATAATACATCTACTGGGTTAACTATCGCTCTGATCATTCTGCTTGTGTGTTGCATCCCTGTGTCTCTCTTGTCTATTTAAAGTCTGAGCCAACTCCCATTGAAATCAGTGGAAAGTTTCCCATTGACTTCAGCAGCAAATGCATCAAGGCCTTCGACTTTAGAGTAGTGACTGTCTTTTACTAGGTGTATGTCCAACACTTAGCACAATGGGGCCCAGTCTTGGTTGGGACCCTACTTTAGTCCACATACTAAATAATAAAGATTTACTAATAACTATAGCTCCATTTGAACGTAGAGTGTTTTTGATGGGAGTTATTTCAAAATTGCAAATAATTAAGGTCCCAACTTAAGTCCATCCCTATTCCACAAAGCACTTAAACACATGCATAACCTTATAGTTAAGTGTGTGCTTAAGTGCTTTGCTGAATAAGGATGCTTTCCTGAACTGGGGTCTCAAGCTGTTCCATAGCTACAAGACATAACCACAGCTGTGTGTAAGAAAAGCCTTTATTGTGTGAGTAAGACAAATTCCCATGGATTGCTGTCTATTTTAAATTAACTCTGATTTTTTATGGGACTCTTTGAACCAGTAACCATCAGAGAAGTGTTAAACGAAGCTGGAAGTCATCTAGACATCTGTGTATTGTTGGGAATATTTATCCTGGCCACGTATTTGTAAACGTTTTATATTGGCTTGTCACGTTAAAATAACCAAGAAATCACTTTTGCATTAGTCGACGTTGCGTAAGTTACTCTGATCAGGCAAGTACAGATATGTTCCTTACTATCTGTCTGCAGTAATAAAGATGAAAAGTCTGAAGACATCCCAAACAAGTTGTAAACTAGTGCAAACAACTTTGAAATAACTAATTTCTTTTTAATGGGTAAAGGCTTGCTGGCGTCAGTGTAAATTTGCAACTCCGGCTGAAACCGCGGCTCTGTTGAAGTCAGTGGGAGTTCTGAAATCTTCCTTCCTCTTCCCCACGTCTCAATTTTTCATACAAGGAGAGAGCACTGCCCCATGGTTAGAAGACTGGATCAGAATGAGGGCACCTGGATTCTAGTCCCAGCTCTGCTATTGATTTATTTACGTTACAGTAAACCGAACACCCATCCTAAGTTTTGGGCACCCTCAATAAACTTTAAAACACGTCTCACACAAAACAGCCAGACTCCAGCAGTTACCCCCAGATAACACTACCCTGGCAGAAACCTAAGTAAGAACTCAGTAAATCTCAATAACAAAATCACCGGAGTGCCTCTCCAGCCATTCCCTGGTGTTACCTATCTCCCAACTCCCTATGAGCCAGGATGAAGAACTGAGCTTTGAATCATGCCCTGAAAGTTAACAAGCTCAGGCTAATACAAACTAAAGTGGGAAGTAAGTTCCAAAGAAGAGAGGCCCTAACAGTGAATGCCCTGCTGGCAGGCTCCCATTTGTTTCAGACCAAATAGGTTCTAGCCTCTGCTGATGACAACTGTGGCAGAATCTCAGAGGGAGAGAGGCAATCTCTTAGATAAGTAGATCCCAGGCCATTGAGGGCTTTATAGGTCAAAGCTCTGTGATCTTGAGTAAGTCACTTAAATTCTCCAGGTCTCAGCTTTCCCAAATGTAATAATTTTGCTCTGAGCAACTTTTTAAGTTGTTATTCATCTTGCTTTCAAGATGCTCACTCGAGCTGGCTGAAAAATTAGAATTTTTTTAGGGGCGGGGGGTGGAATTGTGGAAATTTCAAACTTTTCAGCCAATGTTTTCTCCTTCCAAGAAGCTGCATATTTTACATTGCTCAGAAACTACTGGATTCCCTTTCGTTATTCTGTGCCCAATATCTTAGAATCACAGTGCATTATTACAACTTGGACCAAAAGCCTTCCCCACGATAGGCTTCCATTGCCCACATCATCGCAGTATCGGAGCTCCTCACAACCATTAATGAATGTATTCTCTTAGCACTCTGCGAGGTAGAGACTGATCCCCATGGTTACAGAAGGAACTGAGATACAGACTTGCCAAAGGCCAGAGAGGAGTCTGTAGCAGGGCCAAGAATTGAAGCCAGCTCTCCAGATCATTGCCTTAACCACCAGTCCACCCTTCCGACCTAGTTTCCAGGGCAGGAAAGACAACCAGTGAGTTAATAATCCATTCATATAGGGCCCGACTCTGCACGATGCTGAGAACTTTCAATTCACATAGGAATCGAGCTGGGCTTTGTGGCTGCTGAGAGCTCCCTGCCTGGCTGGAATGGGCCCTTAAAAAAAGAACAAACCAATGGACACACCATTTTAGGACTATAAAGCGGACATTTTCTTTTCCTTAATCCCAATACGCCTGCTTAGAGTCTCTTCAACCCTCTCCAAACAATTCCTTTCCCTCCTTGGTGTTTATATCCTCTGTGGTTTGGGAGAAAATTAAAGGGGGGTCAGTTGTTTTATACCTAACCTACACAAATTTCACTCTTTTACTATACCAGAGGGCTTCTCCTAATGAATACTTGGATCAGAGCAAGCTAGGGTGTAAATCTACCCCACACTAGACTAAGCATCTGCGTACTAGGTATCCATATGGACCCTGCTGCCACGCACTAAAAGTTCTGTAGTGCGCTTTGATCTACACCGCTTTTAAGTGGGAGCAGATTAAAGCACATCTGGGAACATTTAGTGTGCGACAACAGGGTCCACACAGACAATTCGTGCACAGCGGGCTAGTTTGGGACATCCTTCTTCTCACAAACTATGTGTCCGTGTAAACAAGCCCAGAGTAAAAAAATCCATAGGTATCTTTGGACTTCATGGCTGTCACTCTGCTGCCCAACATGATTATTCAAAACTCCATTGTGACAGCACTGATAGGAATCATACTCTCCATGCTCCAAGAACACAGCTCCATACCATTTAAAGTAAAGAAGACTCTCCCTAGTTGTTAGCAGTACAGGGGCTATGACCACAGCTAATTTGTTCTAATTCCTTTCAGTAGAAGTCAATTGTACAAATAGCCAGACCATTATAATACTTATCTGCCCCAGTTAGTGTTATGAGGCCTGCAAAGTATTCTGATATAGTACAATGAAAGGAGTTACATAATGCAAAACATTATTATGTTTTTATATAAACAAAACCTTTATTAATGTCAATAGGAATTTTGCCTTCATAAGAAGAGCTGGCCTGAACCAGTCATCAATTAAATTTAATAACCAGATTTTAAAAAGTATTCTTGAGTCCATGAATCAAAAACAGCAAGTCAAGTTAAGCTGGGAAATGAAGGAAGATTAAGGTTTAGATTTCCAAAGATGACTATGGGATATAGCCACACAATTCCTATTGGAATGAATGTGAACTGTGCAGCTAACATTTTAAAAATCTCAACCTAACAGTGCTACAGACAAACTGAATGCAGTTTCCATCTCTCTTTCAGTTTATGTCATTTTGCTCTCCGGTGTCCTCACTGCAGACCCTCTGCTGCATGTGTTACGCATAAGCATTTACCACTAGCTAATTTCACACTTTGTTTTTGTAATTAAAAAGAGATAAAACACTGTGACCTAAATTAGGATGATTTTCTTTTGACAAACAGGAAACATCTGTGGAAATGTTTAAAGTTGGAATGATGGGTCTGGAAGAGGTAACTGGCTTTCAATTAAAAAAACTCTTCCGAACAACCTAGGTATGCTCCTACCTAAGTTTAATCAGAAAAGGAAAATGTATAAGGTTCCTCCTGCAAAATTATTCAGAGTAAATTCTCCCTGTTTAAAACTCAGAGGCTTTACAAAATGTATTTACATTTAATTAAAAAGTAGACACATTAGCCATTTTTCTATACTTTTTGCAGACCCTATGTTGGTTCAGAATTTCTCCATATGACGTTTAAAGATAATCTTTTTATAAATGATAAGATATTTAGACAGGGTTGCCTCTAACCCCAGGGCTTGATTTGCAAGCTTAATAAGTTCCAAACACATGATTAAGAACTGCAGAATAAGAAGGAAAAAGAAAACTGAATCAAGGAGTGTTCTGATATTTGATTAAATAATATACTGGAGCCATAGGGCTTCCATATTAAGAGACAAATTGTTTCCTTATTAATACACAGCATTGTCAGTCTCACCTATTTCAGAATTAGATCAGTTTCCTATCTATCTATTGTGACAGACTCAGACCAATGGGGTACAGGAGTCTGGTAGAGAGCAAATATACTGGTCACTGGATGAGTAGTTTTCTGTTCCCTGAGTGACCAGCGCAGGGGCTGCACTAGAGTAATCAGGAACCTGCTAGAACCAGTTAAGGCAGGCAAGCTAATTAGGACACCTGGAGCCAATTAAGAAGAAGCTGCTAGAATCAATTAAGGCAGGCTAATCAGGGCACCTGGGTTTTAAAAAGGCGCTCACCCCAGTTTACAATAGGAGTGTGAGGAGCTGGGAGCAAGAGGCGCAAGGAGCTGAGACGGAGAGGGTGTGTTGATAGAGGACAGAGGAGCACAAGTGTTATCAGACACCAGGAGGAAGTTCCTGTGGTGAGAATAAGGAAGGTGTTTGGAGGAGGCCATGGGGAAGTAACCCAGGGAGTTGTAGCTGTAGCTGTCATGCAGCTGTTACAGGAGGCACTATAGACAGCTGCAGTCCACAGGGCCCTGGGCTGGAACCTGGAGTAGAGGGTGGGCCTGGGTTCCCCCCCAAACCTCCCAATTGACCTGGACTGTGGGTTCTTCCAGAGGGGAAGGTCTCTAGGCTGTTCTCCAACCCACATGGTGAATCTCTGAGGCAAGAAAATCCGCCAATAAGCGCAGGACCCACCAAGATAGAGGAGGAACTTTGTCACACTATTTATACCGCACCCATCACCATGTATTAGTGCACCATACAATTCTAGAAGTTGTAGCTTAAATTTCCAGTAGTGACTAGTGATTTGGATGCCTAATGTGAGATATCTTAAAAGGGGGCCTGAGTTTCAGAGTACAGATGCTCAGCCCTTCTGGAAATCACTCAGAATCACTAGTTACTTTTGAAAAGTAAAGTCCATGTTAATGAGGATTGTGGTTTATCTAATTCCCCCTGAATTGGGACCATTTATGTTTAACTAGTAGCTGAAAGTCCATGCTATTGTGTGGGTATCACAGTTGGGCCAAGTAATCCATCTGTGCAGTGTCCGACATACAATCAATGCAATTGTTGCATGCAAATTAGCTGGAAAGTAAGGGTGGTAATTGGCCGAGTTACCTCTGATATCACAATGGTTTAGGACTCTTAGCATGTCATAGATATGTCCCTTGCAGCTGCAGTACACTGCATGGGTGCCATTTGTAAAGTCAAAATGGTTGATAACTTACAAATTGGGTGGTAAAGCTTGTGAAACCCAGTGATGATTGAAGCTGGTGATATTTGAACAAAAAGAGCCCTCATCCATGCTTGTAGCTTTTTAATGGCTTCACACTGACTCAGACTTTCTACGCTTCAGAGTGACAAACGGACTGGTCACAGTCCTGGAATCTTATTATATAGATAGTGGGAAAGCTCAGTCAAAGCGAATTTTACATTTATTTCTGAAACTAATGAGATTCATGGTCAGCCTAATCGCTATGGAAGTGAATTCTAGTCATTGGTCAAATACCAGGCAAGTTTGGTCTCCCACATTCACAAGTATCAACCCCAGTGGTTGACAGCCCTGACATGGCACTTGTGGGAAGTCAGGATTCCCCGAAATAAGGCAGGCTCTCTGATAACTCGCGCCGATTGCCAGGAAGGACTTTGGAGATTAGGATCGAAACCTTGCTCAGTGGTGAGAGCAGAGCATTGGTTTGATGTGCCCTCCTCCGAGAACTACTTTGCTAAGTAAGCAAGTGCATTCTGAACCAACAGAAGATTTTTAGGGTCAGTGTTTTGCAATAATAAAGCTTGAATGAGTTATCATTTTTTATTAAAACACTAATTAATACCTAGATTACATTTTCACAATATAAGCACATACCCAAAGGGCCTCTGAGTTATGTATTACAGCAACAGAATATAATCTACAGTGAGAAAATAACAAGGTATTTTCATGTGGTGCACTGTGTGACACATGGTGCCTGGGGCAACCCTCACTAGAAATGCCAAGGTCAGGGCAGGCTGCTAAAGGGAGAGCAGATACTCCCAAGACGGGTGGATAACACTGAAGATAAACTCCTCAGCCAGTCACGAACTGAACTTCTGATCCCACAGACTGGTTATCAAGAAGCAAAAGAGAAGTCACACAGCCCCCTTTCAAAAATCGTCCTGTCAGTTACAGATAATACAGAGGATTCCCATTTATACTTTTCTGGGACTGGGTTATAACATTACCCTGATTAAACATTGTTACCACATCATTATTAAACAACATACCAACATTCTGATAAACTGAAAAGACTCTATCTCCATCATTGATGTAGAGAGGAGCTGGTCTTCCAGGATAACACAGTTCCTGCTGTTCTATCATTTTAATTTGGAGTTTGTCTGGCAACTTCGGTCTCGGCTTGCAGCAGCTCCATTCACCTCCTGTGAGATTCTCTCTCTTCAGTTTGCTTGGTTCTTTCCTCAGCTCGCCTGGCTCTCTCCTCAGCTGCTTTTTCCAGCCGGGCCAAGGCTTGCTTCTCTTGTATTCGAAGTTCTGCCATTTCTCGCTCATGCTCAAGACCCTGGCTCTCTCTCCGGACTTGCAGTTTTGATTGTGGATCACTCATGGTGACTAACTTTAACCTTTAACACTCTCAGTTTTAAATTTCAAATTTGGAATAACATGGGGTTCTGATCCCAAATCTGATTCTGTGGGTCCTGTTGACTACGCCAGTGTGACCCGTGGTGCCTGGGGCAGCCCGCGCTGGAAATGCCAAGATCAGGGGAAGCTGCAAAGGGGAAAGCAGATACTCCCAAGGTTGGTGGGTAACACCCAAGTTAAACTCCTCAACCAATCACAAACTGTGCTTCTGATTCCCCACATCAGTTATCAAGAAGCAAAAAGGAAATCACACAGCCCCCTTTATTGCATACCAGTTCTCTGGCTCCCAGGCAGCACCTAGATCCAGTACAATGAGAAATTATTTAAAAAAACCAACGCTGCTCACCTATACAAAATGTTCTTCTGACCCCAAAGGGGTCAGTATAGGTCTGGATCTGACCCCAAATACCACTCTGCCAGCCAATTCTTTTGTGTCTAAAACTAAAGGTTTATTATCAAGAAAAAAGAAAAAACAAGGAGAGAAATGCTAATTGGTAAAACAGTCACATACATACAAATACTTCAAAGTCCATATATCAGGTTCCTAGCAGTACTGGTGAGTTTGCTGGCTTGAAAGTCCCTCTGGAACACATCCACAGCTTGGATGGGTCATTCAGTCCTTTGTGCAGAGCTTCAGTTTGTAGCAAAGTTCGTCCAGAGGTAAGAAGCAGGATCAGAGCCAATCCTTGAATACAGCGAATCGGGGCCACTGCCCCGGGCCCCGCACTTTGGGGGATCCCGCAGGCAGGGAGGTGAGGTGGGAGTCAGGTGGGTGAGCAGGGTGAGGAGGGAAATGGGCAGGCGAGCAGCAGGTGGGCAAATGGGCAGGCGAGCAGCAGACTTGGTGGGTGGGGTGAGGAGGAGCCCCCCTATCAGAACCTTTCCCTCCCCTCAGCGCCTCCCCCTCCTTCCCAGCGTCTGCTGCAGATCAGCAGTTTCACTGCGTCAGGAGGCGCTGGGGAAGAGGAGAGGAGGGGGAGAGAGGCAAGGGTGCCGTATGTTGGGGGAGGGGGCGGAACTGGGTGGGAAGAGTTGGGCCAGGGGCGGGAAGAGTCAGGACGGGAGTGGGGCCTTGGGGGAAGGTGTGGCGTGGGGATGGGGCCTGGGTGGAGCACTGAGGGATAGGTGCCAAGTTTCTAATGTCCCGGGCCCCACACCCTCCTAGGGATGGCCCTGAGCAGGACTGAACACAAAATGGAGAAGATGCAGTTGCCTTTTATAGTCTTTTGCCATGTGGCCTGTGCTTCCTTTGTTTCAAACACAAGCTGCCCAGCACATGGCTTGGAAGCCTTTTCTGTCCGTAGGCATAAGGTGAGTCATGCTGAGGCATGAGGTGTATCCCTTGCCTTGTTGCAATGGGTCAGTTGTATAGCTGATGGTCCTTAATGGGCCATCAAGCAGGCTAGGCAGTGTTGGTGCCAGACTGTCTGGGGGTGTCACCAGAAGCATAGGACAGGTTTGTAATACAGACTGACATACATATCTATAACCCCAAATACAAAGGTGATACAAACACCTACATGAGATTATCATATTTGGCAAATTATAACATTTTTGAAGATATCTTACAAGGCATATCTGGAATAACTCATTGCAGTTTTACAATGTTGGTATTCATAATATCTTCAAGTGTCCCGCAGATTCCATAGAGCATCATACCAAGACATGCCCATGTATTGTGCTTAAAGCTGTCCAAGTGATGAGTAAGTGTGTGAGATATTGGACCAGAGCATCTCATAACAAAATACAAAATGACTTAAATTGAAAGGAAAGACAGGTGAGGGGAAAGGACAAATTGTTCATCTCTTGTTCCCAACACAGTAAGTCACATGTAAATTCAGAGATCAGTAACCTTCCTATGGAGATATAGCACCATAGAACAAGGGTCTGATGGGATGCACCTCTGCAAATGTGTAACATGATACAGTGCACATAATATTGTCTAAGTAATGTACCCACAGCACTGAACAACTCGAGGGGGTACTGGTGACATTTATTTAAGTACAATGCAATGATTGAGCAAATCATGGGAAATATATAGTCCTTGAAAGAAAGTAATTCACTAAAGTCAGTTTTAACTTCCATTATTTAGGTTGAAATCTGCTTTGGAAAAATAGTCATCAAGAAGGAAGGGGAACACTAAATTCATCACAGTCCTGTGCACTAAAGACTCCTGTTTTTACCGATCAGCTAACACAAGCAATTATAACTCTCAGGAGTTAAGACCATCCCAGCATTGATCTGAATATTTATGTCAAAAACAAAAAAGGGAAAATGTCTAGTGATTTTCTTTTCCATTTTTGGTGAATTTTTTTGTCAATTTCAAAAGTTCTAAAAATGTTGACAAGCTCTAGATATGAAGTGTAAGTTCCACCGTGTCCAGGAAAGCTGGAAGGCAAGTTATGATCCTGTAGGCTTTGCTTGTGTAAATCACAACAAAGCTAAAGATGTGACATGGATTTGACTTTCCAAGGACAAGTTATGGTGGGTCTAGTTTGTAATGTGCCAAGGATGCACACACAAAATTAGCATCTACCAATCAGGGAAAACCAGGCCATAGCAGACCTGCTGTATGTACATTCATTGGGCAGTCACACATTTCATAGCTTGTGGAGGCTGTGCACACACCAGCTCCCTGTGTGTCACCCTCCCATTACCTTCTATTTCAGGGACTCCTTGCAACTCCATTCTGAAAAGGGTTCTGTGTATCTCCCATTTCTCCCATCTCCCATACCAGGGTCCCCCATTCTCCCCTCATACCAGAGTCTGTGTGCATGCATCCCCCATTACCTACCTTCCTCCATGTCCCCTCCCCTTTGTCCTCCCCACTATTATGATTTGTCCAGAAGACATGTCATTCAGGCTGTCACCATTTTAGGCCTGGTCTGCAGTAGAAAATTAGTTCACCATAACTACAGGAGTGTGAAAAATCCATACCCTGAGCAGCATAGTTAAACTGACCTAAGTCCCTGTGTAGACAGCAATAGATCGATGGAAGAATTCTGTGGACCTAGCTACTGTCTCTGGGGGAGACAGATTATATACGCTGATGGGAGAATCCCTCCCACTGGCATAGGTAGGGCCTACACTGACATGCTCCTACAGCACAGCTGCAGAGACACCCTTGTGCTACTGTAGCATTTTAACAGCTTGTCTACACCGTGCCGCTTTAGTGAAGACACTAGTACTAGTTAATTCACCTCCCTGGGGCTTGTCTTCACTACCGCGTGACATCGGCACAGCTGCATCAATGGCGAAGATGCACTGTGTTGACTCCACTTCACCGAGAGGCAGAAGCTAGGGGCTTGTCTACACTACCCGCTAGAACGACGGGCAGCGATCAATCCAGCAGGCATTGATTTATCGTGTCTAGTCTAGACGCAATAAATCGACTGCCGAGTGCTCTCCCATCGACTCTGCTACGCCACTAGGGCAAGAGGCTCAAGCGGAGTTGACGGGAGAGCGTCAACCGTCAATTTACTGCAGTGAAGACACCACAGTAAGTAGATCTAAGTACATCAACTACACTTTTCACATAGCTGAAGTTGCTTAACTTAAATCAATTTTCCCCCTCCCCCCCATCCCCCCAGTGTAGACCAGGCCTATGTCAGTGGACAGCGTCTCCCGCTGACATAGTGGGATGTAGACACTGCTTTAAGGCGATGTCACTTATGTTGCTCAGGGTGGTGGTTTTTTCACACCCCTAAGCAACGTAAGTTCCATCCACTTTAGTGGTAGTGTAGACAAGCCCTGAGAGGCGGTAGCTATGTCTATGGGAGAGACTCTCCTGTCGACATAGAGCTGTGTACAGGGGAGGTTAGGTCCATATAACTACATCGCGCAGGGGTGTGGATTTTCACAAACCTTGAGTGACGTAGTTATATTGATATAGGTCTGTAGCATAGACTTGGCCTAATTTTCCGGTGTAGACCAGGCCTAAATGTAGACAAATCCTTAAACTCTATGGGGAGGATAAGCAGCGATGAGATTAGTGTTCTGTTATGCTGTAAGGTGTTAATGGGAGCCATCAATCACTTGTTTGATCTATGGACAATTGCAGAGGTGCTTGAGGTTGTGGTCATGCTAAGGAGCTGGCTGGGGCTGTAGGTGTTCCCCCATTTTCCCTCTTTTTTGATTTTCCCCAAAAGCAATAGAGTTCTGGCCCTGGATGCCTGGAACCTTTTCTGAAATCTGCTTCTCCCATCCCGACCACAGCCGGAGGAAGGGACTTCCTCACAGTTTGTGAGTGCTCCTCCAGTATTTACTTACCACTAGCAGCAGCCTCGCTGTAGCAACGAGGGCAGGGGGAATGGCAGGGCACAGTTGCTCCTGATCGTGAGATCAGTCCCACCTCTCCACCCAATGGCTGATATTCATATCCAGCCCATGCCCCTTCTTCCTGTAATCTGAGGCAGGGTATGTGTTGGTGCTGAGCACGGTAGACCAGCACGTGATCTCAGCAAAGCAGCCCTGCGGAGAATCCAGCTTGCAGGGTGTTGGGTCAGGGTAAGGATTTAGCTGCACAACTCACTTTGAGAGGAGGGTTGCATGCACAGCCCTTTAACTCCAGTGAGCTCTGAACCAGCCCCACGCGCCTTACTCTGCTGCGGAGCAGCGTGCCGCATTGCCTCTTTTCAATATGAACGAGAAACGTTTCCAAGCTACTCAGGCAAATTCATCTATTCACTTTAATGGAGTTTGGCCAGCGACCAGTTTCTGGCCCACTTTGAGCATCTGATTACCAAGAGTCGTAAGTAATTTAGCATGTGTCAAAGTGCAAATGGAGCACACATGGCCCCGCATCTCCCCCTGCCATGTGCAAACCCCAGCAAGGATACAGATGTCAGGAGATGCTCTGCTTTGGAGCCAGACCCAGTCTGCCAACTGGGCCCCGTTGGATGCAGTGTGTGGTATCAAGATGCATATATTAGTATTATTAACAAAACGTGTGTGCGCGAGTTGAGATTGCTGGAAAGCTTCAAGCAGATTAAATTTCAGAACCGGCAAGCCAATAAGGGAGAGCAAACTTCTGAATTTCCCTCGCTTCGCTTTCCCCAGAGAAATCCTGTCCGGCCGAGCAATGTGTGGAGTAAGGGTGACAGCCTGTGGCAAAACAGAAGAATTTCAATACCTTAATCCTATTGATTTCCGCTTTCTTTTGATCTTCTCCATACTTCCTGCTTGTCAGGCAAGATAAAGGTGGTAAAGTTTAGGTCAGATTCCGCCAGTTGCTACAAGGAAGCTCTGTTTCAAGGATGGAAAATTGGCCTCCTTTCCCACCCACTCCCTCCCCTGGCTCACAGATTACCACTTGCCTTCAGGCACTGGGTTATTTAGCAACCTGCTGGCCAAAGGAGTGCGGCATTTTCTGGCTGCAGATCTTGTGTGCACCTTTCCAATAAGCCTCCTGTAGTATTGTTCTGGTGACCTCTCAGCCTGCGAAGCGGTTCTCTGAGCAGCCAGGCTCTCAGACCCACGCTCGGGGTGCATTTAATTCTGCCACGTTACTATTCTTCAGTGGCATAGGGACTATCGACTATTAAAGCCATTCCCGAGCTGAGGTCATCCGGTTAGCAGGGCAACAATCTGCTATCTCACCACTGAGGCAGCAGACTCTGCACTTCTAATAACATGTTAGACATTTTTCATTCCTGAAATGTCTATGCCGTTTCCCCCCCCCCTAGAGCAGTAGGACTTGGGGGGAACCCTATATTCTCTCCATATTCTGCCTGAATTAATCAAATAAATCTTCTTTAAAGCGATGCTAAATGAGTCACAGATGGTTTCGCCTTTTTACAGGTTGCAAAAATCACCCATTACAGTTCTTTTAATTTATCAGAGGAGGAAAAAATAAGATGCCCTCTTGCTCCTTTTGCAATAATAATCAGAAACAGTCTATTTGGGGGTCTAATTTACCTGAAATATGCATTGATAGTTGCAAGGAGGAATATGTGACCTCTTAGGAAGTCACTCGTGGATGGAAGGTGGATAGCTTTTAGAAAACCACAGTTAATAAAAAAGAGTGTTATATTAAGTATGTTTGCTGGTGTATTTAAGCATATGGTTCCCATATCAGGAGCTAAGATGGCAAACACATGCTTTACCTTCTGACTAACCTTTCTTATACTCTCCACCCCTTGCGAACAGAAAGCGGTGTGAGTTTTCTTTCTTTCTTTCTTTTTCAGCCATCACTATATGAAAACGCGCTGAAGAATTTTCATAAAGAATGTAAAGCGCAGGACTTACTCACTTCCCTACTTATTCAAAGAGAGGGGGAGGTGATAGTTAGCTTGTCTCTGAGTCCTACCCTCATTAGCCCCCATTTACTCGGTATTTCTGCCAAACTGTGCAGAGTAACTGTCTCACCGAAGTACCTTCAAATCCTACCCCACCATTTTCAAACTTGCACGCTAAAGTTAGTCACCTAAATCCACATTCAATGAAGGGTCTGGTTCTCTGAGCACCCAGTAGCTTCCATTGCAGGATTTGCGGATGTTCAGCCGGTCATTGGTGCCTTCCTATGATCAGGCACCCACGTTTGAAAATTTTTGCCTTGATATTCATGTTTTCTGCTTCACTCATATGACGTACTTGACTTTGAACTCAAACTACAGTAAAAGTGTTAAAAGCAGGAACCCCAACTTGTCCACCAACCACACCCCCACATGTAATTAACCAGGCAGTTGCTGGAATGGGTGGCTACAGCCAACTGCAGCGTAGCTCTGCCAACGGGGATTGCAGTGAAGCGAGCATTGTTCGGGAGACAAGAGGGTTGTTTTTGATCGGGGTGTTTTTAGTTCTTCAGTTCCCTGGGCAAGTTCAGCCCCAGCGCGGAGAGACAATGAGCAGGGACAGACTTTGCGCGAGTTGGTGTTACAGGAAGAATTGCGCGCACTGAGCGTTAAATGCTGGCTTTTGACACTCGCCTGGATAGCTGTTGCTTCGCCTTAGCGAGTAATAAATCTATTGGTCCCATTGCTTTTTCGTCACTTGCCTAATCCTGTGCCCTTCTTTTCATGTGTTGTAATGACTAACATCTGCTTTCGGAGGCTGGGCGGTGCGGACTTTGCAAAGGCAGTTTCTATCCAGAACAATAGCACCAGCTGTTTCATTTAGCCTTGGGCCAGCACTTCCTGTTCAGTCTACATCTGCCCTCCTGCGTCCAATTTATGTTCATGAGGGTTTTTTTTCCCCTGTGACCTCGCTCTATGTTTAAGAAGAATTTCTACCTTAACACTCCGGCTAGTGTTTCTAACATCCTCGATTATTAGATTGACTGTACTTAGGGAAGATACTTAGGGGAGATCAGCACCATACGCCTTGGCATTGGGTACATCAGGGCAGCCAAAAATAAAGGAGTAGGTTGGAATAAGCGACTGCGATGCAGAACACTAGACAAGGGAATTTGGAGTGCGCCCGTCATAAATGTAAGAATAACGAGACGATCAAGAGGCAAACATGGGAACTACAGACGTGCTGGCTGTTAAATTGGGTCCCATTCTCCCCAGCACAACGCTGTTAGACTCCACAGGGGAAAGATAACGGGGAGAAGGAGAAACCCACCGAGAAAACGCTGTGACTGGAAAACATACAGACACATGTTGGAATGCAACTGAACCAAAATGGGCTCGCATGCGAGGATTCAGAGAGAATGAGCTTCCATTTTGCTCCCCTGGCAGTCAAGGGCAAAATTCCCATTGATGACCCTAAAACAAACAAAGAGACACAATAAACCGTGCCTTAATGGGAGCGGGATCCCTTAACCCGCAAAATGCAATGCAGTTGCAATGCAAACCAGAGAGACCATGCGTCAATGGAGCGAAAGCAACCGAGGGGATTTGCTTCACTCACTAGTGAGCAGAGCAATCTAGGGACCGTGCAAAACGCAGGCAATTATATTTAAAAAAACCAAACCGGTCTTAAAAAAAAACAGATTCGGATCCCGATTGACTGGGAAATTGGGCGATTCAGTCCTTTGTGGTGGAAGAGCTGATTCCCCCTCACCCCCAGGTTAAAACACCCCCTTCCTCTGCCCTGACTTTCCCTACAATCGCAGCGCCTTGCCGCCAGAGCTGCGGTGCCGCGAAGGATTTGGGACTGAAGATCTCATCTGGCGTGAGGGTGGGAAAGGCCAGAGATGGGGAGGGGGAGCTTGTTGCTGGGTCTTTTTCAAGCAAAAGTGAAATGAAATGGGCAAGTCTGTTTTGCGGGGCGAGGCAGCTGGTGCCTCCTCCCTCCAACCCGCCCGGCGACCTGCGCCCCGCTCTGCGCCAGTCCCTGCCCAAGAACTCCTGGTTTCAATCTGCGGTATTTATTACTGTTTCTAATGACCGTTACAATCCTGCAGTCCACTGTAGCTTCGACATCCCCGAGATGGTTTCCTTTGGAAGATTCACATCTGTCCCTTCTTAGGGCAAGCAAGGAATTGTTAAGGGGAGAACTCCCCCCCCCCCTTATAAAAACTTCCTTCTGTTGACTCAGTGTTATCGGGAATCTTCATCGAGTAGACAACTGGGGCTGTCCCAGAGACAGCTGAGGGGTGCTCCCCTTTCCCTGAGGGCCAAGGGGGAGTGGGACCAGCCCTACACACACAGAAAGCCGTGCCTCGGGCTGACTTGCATTTGCCTTAGCTTCCTACCATGCAACCGCCCACGAGACCGATCTGTCCCGGCTTGTCGTCGATGCCCTATAGAAGTGTATTGTGCAATGAAACGTCCTCTTGGGCTTTAGGAGTGTGGTTGGTTCTTTCTTTCTTTCTTTCTTTCTTTTCTGGTGGGGAGCGGGGCGGAGGAAAGAAGTGGGGAGAGGAAGGAAGAACAGAGACATCGCGTCACGTCAGGCTTTCCACTTTGCAAACCCTTTGTCGTTTCGTGCCCCCCCCCACCCCCATGTTCAGGAGAGGTAGAGCCTCCTAGGAGGTTGTGAGCTGAACCTGCCCTCGAGAAATCAGTGTAGACGCTCTGAACCATTGCTTACATCGTGCACGTGCCAAAGGAGAACCTCCCTGCCCTTCCCCCCACTTTGGCCTCCGCTCGCTGGCGGATTGTTTGGGCCAGACACACCTGTCGTGCTGCTCTTGGGGAAAACCTCGCAAGACCCACTTCTGCGGGGTCCGCTCTTCTAGCGAGAAAGGATCCCGCGGAACCTACCTGCCGCCTGTTCCGGAGAGGGGGAAACACCGCTCAGAATAACTCCAGCCAGGCGCAGGAGGACGCAGGGCAAAGCGAGTTGAAGGTGCCCGATGAAGAGGGTCGGGTGCCGGGGTCCAAGAGCAACCCCAGCTCCTTCTTCTAGTCCCGGGGCGCAGTCCCCACCGGGCTGTCCTTACAGAGCGGATCAAAAGGACCGAGATGCTAGTGAAATGCTCCTTTCAAGGACTGTGCCTGGCCCTGGCCCTGGCCCAGCGCCGACAAGCAGCCCACTCTCAATCGGACTGCCTCGCAGAATGAGCTTTATTTTACCAAAAGAAACGCAGGACGGAATTTCGGGGGGTGGGAAGCTTTAGACCAAAGTGCAAGGAACTCGTCCTCTAAAGCCGATGGGTGACTCCCTGCAACCCAGTCGTGTATAACGTACGGTCATTACTCACAATCCGAGACCCCTTCATGACACACACCGGAGTCCATATTTATGTTCCAGGCTTTTGGCTTTTACCCAATCTCAATTTGCTCTAAACTTTGAAGTCGCGCAGTTTCATCTCCCGAGCGTGTGCGAATCTGCGGTTTGGAGGGAGCCGTGCTCCGCTTCACTATAGGAACTCATTAGGATTCACTTATGGATTTATCATGTCATTACACCAGTAGGAACTAACTTGATCTACGTTTTTGGTCTTACGCTGCTTCCAAAGGTTTCCCATCAGCACATAGATATTTACACACACAGCTGGGTCTCTAGAATATAAACTGTTTCTGCTCGCTCAAGTTTCAAATATACACCCCCCCCCCTAGATCATATTTTTATTTCTCTTTGTTTAAATGTTAAGTAAGCGCTTCAGAGACAAGATGGGTAAGGTAATATCTTGTATTGGACTAGCTTCTGCTTTGGCGCTGACTCTGGGCTCTTCTTCAGGTCTGAGCCTTTCCTCCTTATAAATAACTATTCAGTACATTTTATTACACCAGGGTTATAAAAAATGCTGATTAGGAATGGCTGTATATATATAAAAAAAGACTTCGGGTTTAAGGTAATTTAATGAATTCCACCTACCCACACATCCAACCATCCTTCCAAACGAGGGTTTAATATAGAGTCTAGTGATACGCTAATCACAGCTAAGCAGAGGTCAGATTACATGGTATTTTACTCGGAAAATGGTCCCTTTGGGGCCAGATCCTGCATTCCTTATAAACCTCAAACCCTCACTGTAGACTCCAGGGAAGAGCTGGGTGCACAAGCAATGCTGGACAGGTTCATTGCAAGGATACAGACAAAGCCCTTCTCTTTCTTCGGTTGTTTTCTTTTGCAGTGAAGCTGGATCGTGCTCCATTCCAGCCGGTAGCCTGAGCCGTTCCAGAGATGAGCGTGGGACCCAGTCCGGGGCAGAGCCCAGAGCGCGCTCCTAAAAGTTTTGTGTCGTTTTCCACCCTTGAATTCCGCACGGTTATTTGCGCCTTTCCCCGCGGGGTAGTTCTGGGGTGACTTTCCTAACCCTTCTATTTCCCACCCCCTTCTACGTTTCCCGAACCAACCCCTTTTACAAAAGAGGAGATCTGAGGTCCGAATCAAGGGCTGGACCCCGACGTAAGGTTCCGCAGTGCACAAAGCCTGTTGCCGTTGAAGCCAATGGGAGTTGACTAGACAGGATCGGGCCCCTGAGAACCTCACTTACATGTTCCCACCTTGCTCTCCCAACCGCGCCTGGTTTATTTATGTGCGTGTTTATGTAAGGCGCAGACTATTTTCAGCAGAGGTTACGGTAGTAAGGAAGACTCCGGCCGTAAAAAAAAAAATCAACTTGAAAGAAGGCACCTTTTGTGCGTGCGAGCACACACCCGCCAGGCTGATCGCACGCCTGCAATTTCAAACCGATTCTGCGTTGAAAACACCTCCACTTTGCCATATTAAAAGTGATCAATCTTCAGTTCTCAAAGGCTGGAGACAATCCTTCATTATAATCCTCCTCTGATCCATGAAAAGGTCGGTTTTTTGTCACACACACACACAGAAAAGCACTCTCCCCGCTGAAGGATCAAGCCATTAGCGGGTGTCCCTGAATAAACAGAATTTCACAAGCCCCGTATTTCATCGAACACTGGTAGTTTGTGCGCGCTTGCTAAGTCGGCCCAGTTTTCCTTTAGCCTAATGATTATGTTGGAATTTTTGGACTCCTCTGGTTATTAACCCAGCTTTTCATGGCTTGCTAAACTGCATGGCTGCTTGTTAGAGCTAGTTGATGAAGTGACCAATCAAACACTCTTGACTTTAAAAAAAAAATCCATTGACACCAATAGAAAATGTCTGCCTGAGTCAGAACTGCAGGATTGTGGCCCTAAACCCCCAGCGTTTTCTGAACGGTGTAGGCAGTAATAGGTACATAAATAACCGGAATGGGGACAGAGTGGCATTTTGTCAGGGAAAATGGTAGCGGATCTGGATCCATATGGACATGTTGCATACAGATCCCTCCGGGGAATGCCATGCCAACAGCGCTCCCCCCCGTCCCCCGTCCCCCGAAGGGCTCCCAATAGAGTTCTTTGGAATAAAGTGCTACTCTGGCCTTTAAATGTCTCTTGTATGTTTCTTTTAGTTTTCTCATTTGCAATTATGGGGCCCGATCCTGCTTCCAAGGCAAAACTCCCATTGATTTCAGTGGGAAGGGGGGAATCCAGCACTATGGGAACGTAAAGGAGAATTATTTTAGAGCCCGATCCTGAAAACACCTAGATCACCTGTTTAGATATTGCGTTCAATGGTAATCTTCACCTGAGTAAAGTTATTCACTTTAATAAGTGCCTACAAGATCAGACCTTCATGCTTCCCCTTTGTAACACAAATTCTTCCCTTCCTCTCCTTTTCTCTCCGAAAACTGTTGCATTCCCCCCAAGTTAATTGTATCTTTTCTCTGTTCTGAGCTGGGTAAGCCATATCTCATTAGAGAGGGAGAGAGATTTGAACTCAAAGCAGTCTTCTTGACGATAAAGACAAGGAATCCCTAATCAGCACCGTATATATTTTGTATAATTGCTCCTTGGCATTTCCCCCACCTCCTTTTCTTGCTCATTAAAGTGAAGGAAAACTGGGGGGGGGGGGGGGAATGTTCCAATGTGTTTTTACAGGACAAGAAAGCTGGTTTAGGGTTATAAATACATGACATTTTAAAGATCTGTAGAACCAGTTCTGTTAGGTACCCCCTGATAAAAATCATTAATTAATTATTATTATTAATTAATTAATTAATTTTAGGTGAGTATTAATCAGATCTAAAGTCAGGGGTCAGATTCTCAACGGGTGTAAGTCAGTGCAGTGCCACTGACGTTAACACAGCAGTTTCTTTTTACAGTAGTTGACGTCAATGGAGCTTCGCCGATTTATACCAGCTGAGAATCTTGCCCCAGAACTCGAATACAATTAGAGCTGTGTGTTTCGCTGCACTGTTACAGTGTCCAAAGGCCCCTGGATCAAGATATTTTTGAGTAAACCTTCAATTTCACAAGGCACAATAATACTTGCCTTCCAGGAGCTCCCTCTTATAAAGAATATGCCATGAAAAGGCAAACATTGGCGGTTAGACTAGATGACCCTTGTGGTCCCTTCTAACTCTACGATTCTATGATTTTGGCTTAGTTTTTAGTTATTGCTAATTATTGTAAGTGCTTTGGAATATTTTAAGTGTTTGGTTTTGTTCAATTTTAAATTGTTTCCATTGTCAGATATCTCTTAAAAGGCGATTCTGAATCTCGTTCTAACACACAGACACACACACCCATCACCTTTGCAAGATCCATGCATAGAGAAGACCCGCTGTGTGTAGATCTTCTCCCTTTTGCATGGAAAGGGGGCTTAGCCAACACTGCGGTATTGCATCCACCTATGTCCAGACCCCGTGGAAGCAAGGAGACTGGGTAGGCCAGAGTCAGGAGTGAGTGTCGCAGAACAGGCCCTTATGGCTGCAAATTGTCCCAGTGCTCCAGTCCTCTGGGCTGTATATTTCTGTGGCACTCCCCTCTCCACCAAGGTCCTGTGGGGAGCTGCACCCCAGGGGAATTATTAGTGGAATTGTATGATGGAGCTGCACTGCAGAGAGCCAGGACATAGCTGGTACTCAGGGCCAGAACTGTTACACAGACACATGGCTCTGAGCATACAGATCCAGCCTCCTACCCATCCTTGAAGATCCACCAGATTGGGACAGAATTTTCCAAGGGAGAAGAGGGAAAACACTGCACCCTTGACAGGTTGATGTAGGGGGATCTCCCCAAGGAAGTCTTCATGGAGATTTTTTTCCCTTGACTCTCCTTCGCTTGGGTTTTCCATGAAAGGGGATCTGGGACTTGTATATCATACAGTTAATATAATGGTTACCCTCCTACCTTCCAGTTTTTCCTTGGATAACTACAGTGTTGCCTGCTCTAGTGATTTTATCCCAATCTCACAATATTTGGTGTTTTTCCTAAAGCCCCAGCTCTTCGAGTCATGTGATTGTGAGAGCTCAGTTTTCTTTTATATATGGGCTAAAGTTTCTAACTCTCATGTTTGCAGAGAAAAGCTTGAAACCATGACCCCAAAAGGCTCACAACCCAGAAGGCAAATACAGAGAACCCCACATTTATTATTTCTTCTAAAATCTCATGATTATTTACACCAGTCTTATGAGTTTTTAGGGACCTGACTCATGATTTGTGAACATCTGGGGTTAGTAATACTGTAACTAGCTCATCCTTCTGCAGTATTTGTGCTACTCCCTTTCTTTCTCTCTTCTCTATATGTGAACACCATGGTGATGTTATTCAGTTACAAAAGCATCTGAAAGATTTTAAGAGCAACTGTTCTATATTAAATATTGAATCTCTCTGTATGGCACCATGCATCTTCATGGTGTCAGTATTTACTAATATTAATAGTGAGAGATTCAAGGTGGGTGAGGTAATATTTTTTACTGGACCAACTTCTTTTGGTGAGAGGGACATGCTTTTGAGCTCCAAGACCTGAGGAAGAGGTCTCTGGAGCTCAAAAGCTTGTCTCTTTCACCGACAGAAGTTGGTTCAATAAAATATATTATTTCACCCATCTTGTCTTTCTCATATCCTGAGACCAGCACAGCTACAACAACACTGCAAATAAATAATAATAATAATAAAATAAAATATCAATAATACAATAATAATGAAAATTATTATTATTATTTATTATTAATATAGAATGATGTGCTGATGGGTTGCTAGCCATTTCTTCCTGCAGGTGATGGCAATATATTAGTTTAGTCAGTTTAAAAATATTTATGTCTAAGGTTCTATAATGACATTTCCTGGTGTCATGTGTGGGATGGTACATGGCACTACACAAAATTCTTCATCTATCAACTCTCATTTGTTGTGTGCTCTTGTTTATGCAATATACTCACAGTATCCGGAACCAGATTGTGCCCCTTGTTCTCATGTGTGGAAAGCAAGCCGGGTCTTAAACCCTGCAAAAAACCCACTACGTTAGAGAGAAGGGAGTGGAGTCTCTACTGCTTCATCTACCTTGCTTCTTCCCTTGCAACCTCTATGGATCACCTCTGTGTGTTTGGGGCTTTGCAGTTCTGTGGGAGCATGCGGATTGTGAAGAGGATGGTGCTGGGAAAGGGCCACTCTATGGCATCGTGCCCTTCCAAACCCACTGGGATTTTCCCAGAGAAGATAGTGAGTGCTAAAACTTGCAAGGGCACACACTCCATTCCCACTAACCTTGCTGAAGGGATTATTGGCCCAAGCCTTGCAGGGGAAGACTGGGGGTATGACTCCAAAAGAATTAATGCTGCCATGGTGAACAGGGTATCCATAGAACAGTGTGAAGGCATTAACCTTTTGTAGATACCCAGAGATTAGGTTATTTCCATGGATTAGAAGAGTATCTGCAGAGCTACTCCTCAGGGGGAACAAACTCTGCCCTCTGAAATACAAGCACATTACATTTTCCAGGTTTTTATGATTTGCACCTGAGATGCTTAGTCAAAATCTTTTTTTTTTTTTTTGGTAATTGTAAAGATTCAAAGATAATGGGCTGAATCTTCAACTATAGCCAAGCTGTGCTTGGCACAGCTGAGGAGGGGTAAATGTGTTTCTTATGCCAACTTTATGCCTCCATTATCTGATCATGTGGCTCATTTGGCCATCAGTGCAACTTAGAGCAACCTCTGAACTGCTCTAAGTTGTGTTGGCTGGTAATGACCCCCCCACACCCCTAAAGGGCCATTCTACCTGATGGAGATCATGAGTCCAATAGCATTGAAGTCATGCCACTTACAGAATGATCTCTATGCCAGCAACATGCCACCTGGGAATTCCCCCCCTTATGCGCATGCACGCACACACACACACAAGCCAATGTAATATCAAGGTGTGATTTCCTGTTGATCCTTGATGTATCCTGAAATTGTAGGTCCTGTCCTTGCCATGAGACTGTCAGTCTGAACTCTGAAGAAATGATATGCTGTATCTGAAACACAAAGTACTATATTGATTTACCCACATCAATTTTCTGTCTCTGTAAGATTTTCCATGGGAGAAAATGACTGGGTCTAGGATATTAGTATCATTTGCTCTGTAGCATTGTTTGTTTCACACTTGATATAATTTTGGATCAAGTGGGGTTTATTTTAAAACAAATAAACACCTATTGTGTAACATATAAACTATGAACTTTGCGGTACTGTTTCAGTCCAGGAAAAATAAGTCATTGTAATAGGTATTTCATATTTTATTTATTGAATAGGTGCCCATGGCTGGCAATAATGGAGACTTCTTTTTATTGACAGAACGTGTACAGTCAGGCAGCTGCAGTGTGAGTTTCCCTAAGCTGCCCTGTCAGTAACCTTAGTCTTGACCTGGAGGGACCACCCTCTGAAGGGGTCAGAGTTAGTTCATTGATCATACACTAGCTCAGTCTAAGATTTCTCCTGAACCAGAGGCAGCCGCTTGTGCTGAATTGTATGATCACGCTTTGTTCTTATTGTTGACACCAGATCACAATGTTACACTATGTGAGAAACACAGAAGTATATTCAAAACTACTGGCCACATAATGGAATCAAGATAACTGGTTGCTGACAGATTTATGGTCATAGCCCAATTAAGATGCTGTTTATTGCTTCTAGAAGGGGTCCAAGTTTGTTTCTAATTTTAGAAGTAAGTGTGGGAAGTGACTAGTTTGGCTACACAACCTGTGGAAGTGAGATCTAGTAATTGTTTGCATTACTACATTATTTGTGGTTTGTATTGCTATATCAGGTAGGAGCCCTAACCCTGGAGCGGGACCCTATTGTGGTAGGCAGGGTACAAACAGAGAACATAAGGACCCTGCTGTAAATGGTTCCACTTCTTTCATTTTAATCTAGTTACATCTGTTTGACCCAAGGATGTCTCTTCAGTTCCTCTAGAAACAGCCCATTTCTTTCCGCACTGCCCTAGTGTTCTTCCTTTCTTTGTTTTAAGATCAGATGGTAGTAACCTCTGCACACCAGGCATTTTGTCAATTTCCCTCTGTGGTAGTGTCACTAGTAAACAAGTTTTGGCACAGCCAAATGTACAGCCCTTTAGAGGAATAGGGGAATTATGCTTATGGTTGCCTGCAAATTCCTCCTGCACTGTGGGAACGTATTCTATTTACCCATCTGTCTTATGCTGTGTAGTTTGTCATTTCATTATGCGGTAATTCTATGTGTCTTATCAGACCATCCATTCATCCTCCTTTTACACTGCCAAGCTCAAGCATACTTACTTCATTCCAAATGTGTTCCTTGTTCTGATTTGTCCCTTTATTTAGGACGGCTTGTAATGTGACCCCCTTCCCTCCTACATTCATATACTGCCATCTGCTGCTGCGATAGAGGAGTTACAAGCACACATATCAGTTTAATCATTCAGACAGGCATTTTTAAAAGTGCCCACTAATTTGGGGGCTTCAGTTTTTAGGTTCTCAACTTTACATGTCCAGGGGATGGTTTTCAGAGATGCCAAGCAACTGCTGTTCAGTTCAGCTGGCGTTCTCAGCACCTTTGAAAATTAGATGTCTCAGATTGGGCACCCAATATAGGAGGCCACCAAGGTTAATACACACTTTTGAAAATGCAGGTTTGAATAAATGCAATCATCATTTTAACCTGACATTATTTTAGGGACCACTCAACCATTTTCCCTGTTGTATGAGCTGTATGCTATTCCCACGAGATTATGCATTTTGACCTGCTAATTCCTTTTAGAGCATGCAAAGATTTAAAAAAAAAGAAGAAGAAGAAAAGAAAAGGCAAGAAGCGTTTATGTTCTTTAAAAATGTTGAACAGTAATTTAATGCTGTGGATGTCAATGTGATTGACTGGATTAAAGTGGAAGCCTGTGGATAAATTGTGATGACGGACATATGTGAACAACAAGCTGTGGTCAAGAGATTAGAGAGTCATGACTCCTAGATTCCATTCCCAAGTCTCTGCAACTTTGTTATGTGACTACAAACAGGTCACTCAATATCTCAATTTACCTTTTATCTAGAAAATAACCCTTCCCAACTTGACAGTGTTGTTGGTAGCCTTAATTATTTAATTGCAAAGTATTTTGAGAGCCTTTGGTGAAAGTTCCCTTGTAGTTTATGAAATATTGGTTCCATTGTGTCCTCTCAGAAGTAAAGACAATATATTTTAAATAGAGATGGGCTCAAACCAAAGCATGGGAGACGTACATTTCCAAATCTCTGAGGTGTTTAAATTCCAAATGTGGATCCAAATTTTGCAAATGGCCCATCTTTATGTCGGGCTAAATAAAAACTCCACAGCCAAACAATGCCGGACGTTAAAGTGTTTGAAATCTGGATGAGGGTTTTGTAGTTTGAGCTCATCTCTAATCTTAAAAAAAAAAAAAAAAAAAACCACCCCAAACTCCTGATGGACTATAATATTCCATAAAAGACTTTCTTAGAGAGAATAAGGGAGACAAGTGTCAAAACATGTAAATTATGCCCTCTGCCTCCTTTGCCATGAATAATCCTGAGCAAAAGTCATTGGAGATTATAATCATAAAGCCAGGAACTGAAGAGATATCTGGAATTTAAAAAAGGATGTAAGGGAGGCTGAATCCAGCCAAAAAGACTTATATGGCAGCCAAGGCTTTTAAGGATGCTTAAAGATTACTTAGATCGTCACCTCTTTGAAGCAGTGACCATCTTTTTTATTATATATGCGTGTACAGTTGAACTGGGTGGAATTTTTTGTTCCTACAGAAAATTTTGACTTTTCATCAAAAAACAATTTTTGTTTGGCAGAACAGAAAATTCTCACGCAAAAACTGAACATTTTCAGCTAAAAATGGCTGAAAACCAAAAATATTTAATCTGAAAGCTGATATTTTTTCAAGTTTTTAGTTTTCTGATAAAAGAAATCAGAGGAAAGCAGACACTGTCCACAACTTTTTTTTGCTTAGTCAAAAAGCCAATTTTTCTCCTAAAAATATTTATAAGGGACTTTTTTTTTAACCAACTCTAGCGTACAATGTCTCACTCAATCGGGCTCCAAACCCAGCGTGAGGCCCCTAGACCTGACTGGAGGCTTTAGGCACCATTACAGTGCAAATATTATTATTAATAATAAGAATAATTAGAGACGTCTGAGAATGCCAGAACGGGGGGAGAGAGAAATCAGCTCACCATTTTGCTTTAGCCTTGTCAGGACATGTCAATGGGTTAGTTGCCAAGAAGGTTAAAATATTAATGGATCCTGCCCAGACCACAGCAGATGGGAAAGGTCTGAGCTGAGCAAAGAAATTTTTGTAGAAGGTTGTTGGATTGTCAAGTGAAATCTTTTCAGCAGCATAAAGCAGACAGTGAAGGAGCATCTTGTCATGTGTGTGATATTTTGTATTTCCAAGGAAGAATGAATTATTCATTGCTGTCATGACAAAGGGTGAAATTCACTCCCCTAGTGGGAGGCTGGCAAAAGAAAGGCCCTCTGCTCCACTTGAGCCTCACATAGGGAATGCATGGGAGGGGGGTCAAGCATATGAGTGGTTGGGCCAGCATATCTGCACATTCTCTACATGCTGTGGAACCAGTCTTGGCACTGGTCTAGGGGCGTCTACCATAAAAATGTCACTTTGGGGATGGGCTGCGGATGGATCAATGGGACTGACATAGCAATAAGGCAGCTCTGCAAGTTGGCTCTTTGGTGAGGGGTTGGATTTCAGGCTTATTTGTGTGTGCTGGGCGTGGTGGTGGCAATAAGGGTGTAGCATCATGGGAGAGTGCGGGAGATTTCTTTTGTAAATTATTGACTGTCTTAGGTGTGTTTTATTGTTATGGGGCTGGGTTACCTGCTGGGGTTATAGTTCCTGTATGAATTGGTTATATAGTTAGTTAAAGGTCAGGGTGTCTACCGAGTAGGAGAGGCCCTTCTTGGTTCTAAAAATAGCAAAATAAAAATATATATGTATCAAGTCTGCTTAAAATGCAGCGGTGCACAAACTGAGAGGCACACAAGAGGTTCTGGGGGGCACAAAGAAACTGGGAATCCACGGGTCCCACAGGACCTGGTGCCATAATACCAGGAGCAAGCTAAAAAAAGAGTGGGTATTGCAAGGCAGGACAGGAGCAGGATTAAAAAAAATCGTCATCCCATGCCACAAACAACATGCATGCCCCAGCCAGCAGCTGCCGCTTTCCGGTTGCCAAGCTCTGAAAGCAGCGCCACCACCAGCAGCAGCACAGAAGTAAGGGTGGCAATGGGGCGGGTGCATGACAAATTCCATGCATGGTAAGGGGGGCTTGACTGGAAAAGTTTGCATGCCACTGTTCTAATGCACTGAACATGGACCAGGAGCCAGGACTGTTGAGTAATAAACTAGACTGTACCGCTGACTTGCTGTGTAGCCTTGGGCAAGTCCCTTACCCTCTCATGCTCAGCTTCCCTATCTACAAAGTGGAGATAATAGGGGTGATGTGAGGATTGAGTAATTATTGTTTGTACAGCACTTAGGAAAGGTAGAGTGCTATAAAGTATTAAGGTATCCACAGGAAGGTAAATATTAGTTGGCATGTGGCGGCTAAAGATTTCCATTGAAATCTCAATACGAGCAAGTGGACAAGAGCAGACATCACCAAAGAGATAGGAGAGCTGGATGTGGGGGGTTCAGTTAGGAAGCAGGAGGAAGTGTTACCCAGAATGTGGATGTTTGAAGAGTTCCATTATGCTACTGTCAGTTTTTATTGCGTTGTGTCTCACATATATCTGTGTTTTCTTGGTAGCAGGTAAAGAAAATGATCCCAGGTAAGTATGACAGTGAGGCTCACACATGCCCTGAGTAAAGAAACCTAACACTGCCTAACAGGAATGTTTTTCACAGTTGGATATTTATGTGAAGACATCAACTTCATTTGGCAGGTCAGTGGATGATGGTTTAGGATCGGCTGGAGCCAATGGGACCCAGTGCTGGGCATACATGAGAAGTTATCTGAGAGTGTCCAAATTCCTGGGCACCATGTGTGACACACACAAGTACTGATAACAAACTGAATTTTATTTCCTGACTCAGTCATCTCATCTGACATGGATCAGGGTTCCAAAAGTCACTTCCTCTCTCACATGATTGTTGCCAGTATCCACTGATTCCTAAGGCTACTGTTACACCTGGCAATTGTGTAGTGTTCCTGAGTTAGAGTTCTACAGCCCAGCCTCTTTGTGGTGCCTACCAATTGTGGGTACAAAATAAGCAGGGGTTCCACTTTGTGCGTGTAGTTATTTGTGGACACAAATGATGTCTACCTGCCACATTGCACCCAAAACCAAATGACATAAATCCCTCCCACAGATAGTTGTAGACGCAAAACTGTTTATGCAGAAAGGGAGTCTAGGCTAAAAACCACGTCTTCCGTTCAAAAGACTTCACACACATTCTCTGCTTAATTTTCAAAGCAGCCCCACACAGTAGGCAAGTCTGACTCATTATCCCCATTTTATTGAAGGGGAAACCAAGGCAGAGTTTAAGTGATTTATATAGAGACACAGAGAGTCATGGTAAGAGTCAGGGTTAGAATTCAAGAGTTTTTAATTAGCAGCAGCCCTGTGATCAACCCTCTGCCTGCTACCTCTCTTTGAAAACTCCTATGCAGACTGTAAGCTCTTTGGGGCAAGGTCTTTTTGTCCTGTTGTGGCAGAGTGCAGGAAGTTAACAGGTGATCCTATATTCCCATGATTCTGACACTAATTAGTCCCGTGTCCGTCGCCCCCCCCCCCCCCCCCCCCCCCCCCGCGGAAGGCTGATTTGGGTAATAGCTGTTAATGATCTAGTCAGGTGTGAGCAAAAGAGCCAATTAGCCCATCAGCTCAAGACTGATCAGAAAGATGCATGAAGGAAGTGCAGGAGGGAGGAGTAGGGCTAACTGAGCCCAGAGCCAGAGAGCTCCCTAGAAAGGGAGAGTTCTTCTTCTCTGGCACTGGGGAAAGGACAGAGGATACAAGGGACATTGTGAGTAGTATTGCTGCACAAAACTGTAAAGGTGTTGGTGGAGGGAACTTAAATGAACAGCATGGTGTGGCGATCCAACTAGTGGAATCTGAGCAGGTTTCTGTGATGCAAGGTGATGCTCCTGCCTTCTTGCACCATGGTTTGGGTCCAGGTCCAGCACTGGGGCTTCTCCTAGCACTACAGGAATCGAAACAACTAATAGTTCTGAGCTGACAAAGATCTCCTAGCTATCAGTATTGAGGTGTATCTAGAAATAGTAGTACTGAATCAATCTGACACGTGGAGTATGGAGACCTGTGAAAAGCACAAAGCTTTAACAGTGTCACTGAAATCAACAGCCCTGATTTTCTTATGCCAACTTTATGCCTCCATTACTTGATCATGTGACTCATTTGGACATCAGTGCAACTTAGAGCAACCTCTGAGCTGCTCTAAGTTGTGTTGGCTGGTAATGACCCCCACCCCGCCCCTAAAGGGCCATTCTACCTGATGGAGATCATGAGTCCAATAGCACTGAAGTCATGCCACCTACAGAATGATCTCTATGCCAGCAATATACCACCTGGGAATTCCCCCCCCCCTTTTATGCGCACTTGCCCTGATTTTCTATTTGTTACAGAAGGAGGGCTGGGCAAGACTGAGGTCTGAAAAAAAATCACACACACACACACAGCAGGTGTTGTGTTAACAATGTCTGTAACCAGGATCAATCAAGATTATTGGAAAAAGTCCACATGTACAGAAAGAGTCCATCCGCTTTCTTATTCCAAATTGTCTTCTGCCTTTCCTGATGTGTTTAATTGCCCCTCTTATTATGATCATATTAAGGGCATGTCGTGCCATAATGATTTAAAGGCCCCTACATGTCATGATAGAATGCTGAAAGTTTCAGACACTGCCATATGAAATAAAAGCATCATTGTCTCTGCATTTTTATTTGTTCTATAAATGCTGGAAACACTATGAAAGCTTTCAGAAAGATAAATTGGCATTTGTATTAAGTGAACACTTTATAGTTTTTCTTTCTACTTTAACTTGGCAAAAAAAAGTGTACAAAGTTCAGAGGAGGAAATATTTTATTACTATACTAGAAATAGGAAACTTCTAGTAAAAATTGCTGTAATACAATATCCTAATACATCATTAAAATTAGCTTCTGAAATCATGAGAAATTGTGAGTTAAAATGAATTTTAGAAATCATGAATGTTCTGGAAAGGACATCCTTTTCCTAAAAAAGAGACTCAGTGTTGCCAAGTCTAATGGTCATGAGTCTTGCAATATTTGGTATCTTTCTTAAAGCTCCAGCTCCTGGAGGCATGGGATTAGCTGAGAATCTGAGTTTTCAAAAAAGTAAGTTTCAGTTAGAGAGAAGCTTGAAAATGTGAGCATACCCCGAAGGCTCCAAAGTCAGAATGTGAATAAAAAGAATCCCACATTTATTTTTAAGTTTCTTCACTTTTCAAGCCAATCTCATAAGTTTTGGAGACTTGACTCATGATTTTTATCACCTCCGGGCTGGCAATACTGAAGACTACCTCTTTCTCTGGTACAATGGAGGCGGAGCAGTCTCATCAGGGAGCAGGCCTGGGCCCTTCCAGTCTTTTATGATGGGATAGATTTTTACTCATGGTGTGTACCTGCACAGGGACCCAAAGGGGATTAATAACCCCAATTACACCTCTGCATGCCCGTTCACTACACTCCAGGAGCAGGTGAGAAGGAGAACATGGGAAGAGTCTTGGCTCTGCCCCTAAATGCACTAGTAAACGCAGATGAGCCAATGGGGGAGGGTGGGTAGTAATTTACCACTGGTACAGGTCAAAAGAATATTACTACCTCCCTGAAGGAAAGGAGGGAATTGTGGCTCCCCACATCATAGTTCCTTCCCTGGGCTGCTTGTATGGTGCTGCAACAACATACTGCCCTTTATTACCGGCTGTGTCACAGTGACACAATGTATGTATTTTTAGAACTCTTGAGCTCTTTAATTAGGATTGTTAAAGTTTATAGAGCTCATTTTAAGTGAGAGTATTATAGGCAAGTCAAATTTGCTAGGGATTGTTGAGGTTATTTTTACAGGTTTCCTATGACCTCTTTAAAACAAGGAACGTGCATTTGGACTGTGTTACTATGTATTTATTATATACTGTTAGAAGTTTGCTGCTTGCTTCTATTGTAGGTGAACTGCTATTTAATCAAATTATTAGCTTGACGATAGTCTCCTGGGTCAACATCTCCAGCTTCTGAAATGCAGTTATTATGATTATCAACAAAAATCTGCAGAAAACTGGATATTTGGGACATTGTTTTGGTATTAAATTCGGTTTTCTTACAAATGACACAAGGGACTGCATGACAGTTTTAGTCCTGTTTGTATTTAATTCACTATAATCCTGTATTTCTCAGTTGATTTGAAGCTGTTGTAGTGTTTCCATCTTGCTGCAGAAGTAAGCCCCTGTATGAACCAGAGGGCATGAGTGCAGAATTTAGTCCAGTCTTGCCACACTGAATTTGTGGCTTGACTATGAGACTCCATGGTGTCCTTACAAAGCAGTTTTTCTCTTTACTGTAATGTTATGCAAGTACAGAACCCTGGGAAAGAACAACCTACTTTAAGTTTAGAAAGTTAATAGTATTAATCTATTCAATGGGGAATGTAATAAACTGGTTAACTCCACGCCTTTGGAAAGGTTAATGTCTCCTTAAAGGAGTTGCACGTTGACAGCTCTTTTAGGGACAGCAAAAGGGAAGTAGAGGACAGAAATACAAGCAATGCGGAGGGAGAAGTCATGTGATTGATCAGCTACTCGGTTGTGCCCAGAAAAAGGCCAAGAGAAAGCTTACACAAGCAGATAACTGAAGTCCTTTACAATGAGGAAAATCAAGGACAGGAAGTGGAATAAACAAAGCTGGAGGTAAAAAAGGAATAGCTTGCACTGAGCCTGTCCTACCTGATTGGAGTCAAATGAGTGGAGAAATCCTGTTTGTAACTTTCATGACAGAGAAATCTGGATAATAGTGAAAATGCTCTCAAGTTGTTCTCTGGAAAATGTCAATGGTTCATGGGTAAGGGTGCATTCCTTAGCTCTAAGAACCTATCAACACAGTATTACTGAGGCTTGCATACTAGTCATATGATCTGGGACTGCTAAATTGAGTTGTCCAGTTAATAAAGGAAGACATGTTGGAACATCTGCAGTGCTGGATTGATCTTATGTATTTAAAATATAGCATGTATGTGACAGCGTCAGAAACAAAACTGCTTTTATTACTGTCTGAGAGGAAGTAAGTATTCAAGCTGCTGTTGGAACAATAAAGAGGAACTCTGTCATCCTAACTATCAAATGGGTGCTTATTTCTGAAGGAAAAATTGCAGAAACCTGGAAAGGAGGCTTGCTGAGATTTAACGTATTGTCTATAGTACTGGGGTTTTCTGAAACCCGATGCTTTGAGAGCCTCACCATTGCTAACATGGCAGGAGAGAAGGTATTCTAAGGGGTGATTCTGATCTCACCTCATCTTAAGTCAGAGGTAGTGCCATTACTCAGTGGAGTTACACAGGTGTAAATGGGGTCATAGGTGGGGCCAGGTTGTATAATTCCGTCCTATGGGATGATGATGGCAGACCTAAAGCTAGCAAAATAAATGAAAATTTTAGAGATGTTGCATCCCCAAGTTTAAAACTGGAAGGGGAAAGGCAGAAATCACAAACTGGTTGTAATAATGGAAAGAAATGAGTTTTGAGGAGCGATGTGTGGAAACATGTAAATGCAAACAAGCCTTTTGAGCTTTCAGTGATACAGCTCTGAATCTGGTCATCGCAATGGTCCTCCTGCATCTCCCTTCCCTACACTCTGACCAAATAAAACTGGGGCAAAGTGGAGAATCAAAGACCTGGTCTTAAAATCCAGTCTAAAAATGCGGAAGCCAGGAAGCAAAGGAGTGTTTCAAAGATTCATGGGTGAATTCATGGATCTGAGTAAATGCATCCAAATCTTCTCAGACAAGCTCTCCACTTCAAATCTATATTGAAAAATAGATGGGTTGGCATTGCTGTACTCCAAAATCAAAGCTTTTAGGAATTAAAATAGGTGCCACAAGTACTCCTGGAAGCATGTAAATGCAAATAATCCTTTTGAGCTTTCAGTGGGTATGAGTTCACATGGCTTTATAGCAAAGCTGCTGCCAGAAGGCCACTCGTTAGCATCCACTTCCATGGGGTCACAACAGAATTATACAACAGTAGAGAAAATAAAAAAAAATTGTTGGTGACCATGTGGTTTACCATACCTTAGACTTTGATTGCTTTCTGGACGCAAATATATCTATAGAATCTAAATAGACCATTGCCCATAAGAATCCATTTTCAAAAAAGAGCTGCATAAAACAGTGTTTTCCCAACTGGTGTGCCATCCGGCCTGAACAGGTGTGCCATGGAATTTAAAAAAAAAACTACAAGGGGCGGGGGGGGAAGCTGCCTTCTGATTGGCCATCTGCCTCACTGCCCTGACTCCTCCCAGCGCAGAGCAACCAATCAGAGCTCAATCTCCCTCTGCTTCCCTCCTGTGAGAGCAACCGGTCAGCTCCTCTGCCCCTCTCCTTCCCTCCTGCAGCCACTGGCCAGGGGTTGGGAGAAAAGCCCCTAGAGCTTGAAATGTGCTGTGGCAGAGAAAAGGTTGGAAACTACTGCTATAAAGTTCCATTATGGATACTGTTATTTATTCACTGATCACCCAAGAATCTGCTAGATGCCAGCCAAACATCTGAGAAAGACACTGTTCCTGCCCTGGAGAACTTGGTCTAAAGATTTAGACAAGAGGCAGTGGGAGAAAGCAACAAACAATAAGCTGGAAATAAGGAGAGGCAATGGGCAAAGGTGATACTTAGACTGTAAGCTCTTTGGGACAAGGACTGTCTTTGTGTTCTGTTTGTACAGCACCATGCACAATGGGCCTGTGACTGGGACTCTGAGGCACTACAGTAATACAGACAAATAAGGTCAAGCAGTATCCTAAGCGCAAACTGTTATGTGCTTGGGGTTATTATAGATGGGCACAGACACAGGTGCTTTGTACATAAAATATGGATTATTTCAATTAGTTTTTAAAATATTTTAAAAATTGAAATGTATTAAATAGTTGAAATAAACCTCTGGGGATTGGTTTCTTTGAGTCTGCAGCAATATCTACTCCACATGTACTGTAAATATAACATTTATGCTCTCTGCTGCATTATCCTGTTAAAGACTGCCTTGTGTACATTTCTTTAATCAAAAACCTGTTTTATTTCAGATTTCTTTCTACAGTGACTGGATCTGATCTTGCTACTGTCCTCCAGCAAAGTGAGGAACTTTTTCCAACATGGGCTTATTTAAGGGTAGAGAGACTCTTACGCAAAGGAATATAGGGACTGCCATACCAGATGGGGCCCAATGGTACGTCTAGACTGGAATCCTGTTCTGACAGGGTCCAGTTCCAAATCCTTCAGAAGAAAGTGTCATCTCCCTGCGGAGCTCTCCTGCCCCATACACACCTAGTGTGCAATTATGCAGTAAATGCTTATGTGTTAATTTACTGCCTGGTCCTTATTAACTTTTAGACTCAAAACCATCATGTTATGTAGCTAGCCTACATAACATGTTTATATCACTGCTACCCCTGTCTTCCCTACCCCTTTCCCCTCTATTTGCTCATTGTACCCTTGTTGCATCTTGTCATAAATTATATTTGTACAGCATCTGGCACAATAAGTGCCTGATCCTTGAACATAATAGAAGTCATAAATAATAGTAATAAATTAGTATGACTGTGGATGATATTCCTACTATCTATATAATGTCCCTCTAAGCTCTTTGGCTCTGTATCTTGTAGCAGTGAGTTCCATAGGTTGATACGTTGTGTATAAAAGTATTTGGTTTTTCAGCAGTTTAATTTTCTTCATATTTAGGTCACAGATAGGTAAATGTTAAATCGTTTTCAGTCATGCAACATATAGGAAATCAACCTGAAGACCGCAAATTGTTAAATAGGTGCTCATGAAAGAGCCAAATAACAATAACCGTTCAGCAAGCTCCCAAATGCATCATCATGGCACAGAGGTCAAGCATGTTAATAAAAAACCAACTCCCTGCCCTCTCACTTACCCCCTTTCCCTCCCCCTCCCCCACACCTTTTCAGTTACTAGCTGCATGGTCTGGCTATTACCAGTTGTCATTTAGTTTAAAATTCCTTCTTGAATTAGGATCAATACAATAAAAGCACTTAATTGTAAGTGCAAAATTGTGCTTGGGAAATTGGAGCCCAAAGTAGGATAAATTCTCCATAGAAAGAGGGTAGGTCAGGATAGGATAGGCTGCAGCAATGATAGAGAATGGCTGTGCAAGGGTTAAGTATTTGAAATGTGTTCTATGCTTTAAATTGAAACAGAGGGTCGTTTAAGCCATAGAGGAGAAGCGTTGAGATGGCCTGTAAAATGCATAGGCCCTCATTCTGTAAGCAATTCCAGGTGGGTGGACCCCTGCAGAGCGCCCTTTCCATGATCAGGGCCTAAATAAGAACAATAATGTATTCCAATCCACGGGAACTCCTCCTTGTCTAAAATCCAGTAGTTGGATGTGCAGTTTCCTGAATTAATATGCTGAAGGTAACTTTTGAACAATGACAGATCTTATATAGTTAATAAAAGTAGCTTTCTTTCTGGTTTCCCACTGAATTGAACAGTTTCCAAAAAAACAAACTGTAGTTGAGCAAAATGGAATTTTGGCCTAGTTTTGCATCACATTTTCCCCTGACTGATTTGAAGTGGATTATTGTAATGATACTAAATGATGCTATTTGTGAACAGAGCAGCTCCTCGCTACTCAGTGTTGTCTCCAACAATATCCCTTGATTCAGCACCACTACTGAAACTCCCCGGTTAGACTTTAGGACCATTGGTCACAGAACTAGTTCATTTTGTACCTGTTTTATTTTGCACAACGGAGGCCAGTTGCAAATTTGCTCTGGTTTTTTTTTGTATTACTGGACAGCTGCTATTGGGAGAGAACAGCAATGCCCTGCTAGCTGGCTCTAAGGGAGAGCATTGTGTTGGCAGTGGTGCCCCAAGAACTCTTTGTTGCCAACTGGCCTCTCGTCTAAGTGACCCTGTCCAACTCCTCCCTCTTGTTTTTACTTATTCTCATTTGTTTTATTAAGTCTAAACTCTAGAGGGTAAGCTTCTTGAGGCAGGGACATATCTGTTTGCTCTGTGAGGTACCTAGCATGCCTTTGGGTACAGTACAGATACAACAGCAACTATTAAAATGTCTCGGATCAGTCCTCAGCTTAAGCTACATGAGTAAGAGTTGGTCTCCTGCAGCTGGGGGAGCAATGTGGAGACTGCAGCATGGGAAAATCTGCAGCAAAACTCTTGTCCCTCCCCACATGATTGCCACACTTAGTTATTTCCCTACAGATGTGCTGAATAGGCTAAGATTTCCACCTTCAGATTAAGTGATCTCCAATGATCTCACCCACAGCAAATCAGCAGGGAGCAGGAAGTGAGGGTAACTACATTTTCTGTAAAATGGGGGTAGCAGGGCACGTTCATTTGAAAATCATCAGCTAAATTAACAAAGGCATGAATGTGCATTAAGCTAAACCTATTTGGCTTATTAAAGGCTCCTCTCTCAGATCACTTCCTTCTGCATGTGCCTCTTTATGTATTTTCTTTGTTTTTTACTTCAGAGCCTTTTCTGTTTGTCGTTTCCAAAGTTAAAAACAAAGAGATTTGTATTTTTTTTTTTAAAGGGCAATTCCCAGCTTCCAGCAGTAAGAAGCAGTCAGCCTAAGATGCTATGTATTAGGAAGATTAAAGACTACATTGTATAAAGTTAATATAACAGTATGTGATTATAACTGTATTCACTAAAGAAAGTTTACTTAATGATGTTTTACTTTCTCTTAGAAAAACATCTACAGGAATCTTTGTTTGCTCGGGGTTATTTTACTTTACTGAGGAAAACATTTAACTTCAATTAGTTTGACTCTCATTGTCAGTTACTTTGACTGCCATTGACCTCACTGGGCTTTGGGATCAGGCTAGTGTGACCAGACAGCAAGAGTGAAAAATCAGGACAGGAGGTGGGGGGTAATAGGAGCCTATATAAGAAAAAGTCCCCAAAATCAGGACTGTCTCTATAAAATTGGGACATCTGGTCACCCTAGATCAGGCCCTGATTGAGGAAACAACCTTTTTTCTTTTTCTAAATTCTCTCTTAGCATAATTCTCCTATCTAATGAACAACTGTAGAGAATGGACACAAATTTGAACAAGGAAATATTGTAGCAACAACTGCAGGTGATAGAAAATAAAGAAGCTACAGTCAATAGAATATAAGCCATTTTCTGGGAGAAACTAGTAGATTTTTCTACAAAATCACAGTTTTGCTCCTAAGAGTTTGAAACTCTTTCATGAATTATTCAGATAAATTATAAATTGGATTAGCACAGAGTGAGCTACAAACCCTTCTATTTTCCCCATTTACAGCTACTTAGAATCCTAAGAAACACTTGTATTTGGATTTATTTGTACTGAGACTGGTAGGTGGGATTTTCAAATGTGTTCCAGAGATGGCTTACTGCTGCTCCCATTAAAGTCAATGAAAGTTTTCCCATTGGGCCATCACTGAGTTCTTTGAAAATTTCACCCATAGAAGTCAATGGGGACTTTTCAATCCCTGTCCCCAGTGCTACAACTAAAGTGAAAGGAATGGGTCTGTGTCTGGGCAGAGGGGTCTGCCCATGCAGAGGGATCTTGCCCATTGCAGTACCTGGCCCCAGGAGAGTGAGTGATGGATCCTGGACCATTCAGGAATTCTTCTCTAGCATTTCATCTCTACGAACCCTCCTTTGGTAACATTTTTTTAAAATAGCGTCATCCTTGTCAAACTCCAGCTTCTCCTTGTAGTTTGACACCAAACCAAGAAAAAAACCTCTAAGATAATCTATTTGTAATGGATACTTTCCCTTTATTTTAGTAAAACAAGAGAGCTTTCCTACAAAAACAAGCTTTAGTTATTCAGGTGTGACTAGTACTTAATCACCATTTTACCTCTTCTGTGCAATAGTGCACTTATTTAAAAGCTCATTTTTAGAATGTCTTCTTTTGCTGACACTTAATATTGTTACTCCTGTGCAAAATTCTAAGAGTCCAGGTGTAAAAATATTACTTATAATAATGATTCACTGTCCATTAACCTTTAAAGCCGATAAAGGCTATCATGAATGCTCAAAATTGAGTGGACTTGCTAAATTTAAACATTTATGAAGAATCATCTAATTTCATACTATTTTTTTCTATGAAGTGGTACAATGTAGTATAAAACCAAGTAAAGCTTATGTCCTATTCATTCCTCTGCTGGTGTTGGTATTTTTTTTTTTATAGTGCCGCCTTTTTAAAGTAACAGAACAAAGAATTTACAATCTAAGGATGTAAGAGTTGGCCCATAAGGTGGTTGCAATAGGAAAAATAGGTTATGGTATAACTGAAGATGCGTTATGTATATATAGAGAGATTTTAAAATGTTCAATACTTTGTAAAGCTAAAACAGCTTTATAGGGTTTCCTTCTCTTCATTTTCAGAACGTCTTCCTTTTAGGATCCTCTCTTTTTCTGCAGTCTTGTAGCACATTTGGTTATTTTATATTCCTCTTTATGCAAACAGATGCTGTTCTTATTTCCGCCCCAATTTCTCTCAGAATGTTTCTGTACTCTGTGTTATCTCTAGCTTCAGTCTATACATGTTTGCTGGGGTTTTTGGTCCTGCTGCACTGTAAGTGGTTTGAGTGGTGGTTTCTCCTCTTCTGTGTTTATCAGCCTTCACGAATGAGATTCCTGCGTTGGCCCTTTTCTCTCTGGCTTCTCATTGCCTTCTGGTTTTGCTCTGTGTGTGTTTTATTCTCCCCCCCCCCCCCATAATTTGAGTTTTTTGCATTATTTTCTCATATTTTTACTTTATTGAAATGTGGATTTTCCCTCCCTGTATTAGATTGTTAATGCAAAAAATGTTGGCATTTTTTATCAGATGAGAAAAAATTAAAAACAAGTAGGAACATTCTAAGAATTTAAATTCCAGTCTTCTTTCTACCACAAGAAACCAAGAATTCCTTCTTTTTAAGACAGTCACAGATTTTATCACCATGACTGGTTTCCATTAACTTTTTAAGTAGAAAGACATTTAGTAAAGCTGAAAGCTGTCTCTTATGTGATGACAGAATTGCCTGTTTTAGTATTTTTACTGGTTAACTACAAAAGCCCAAGTCTATCACTGTCTACAGCCAATATCCAGTCCTTACTGATCCTCTGGCAGCCCACGCGACTTCATCTTCCAAGCTAAGCTTTTATGAAAATGTACTATTTTGTTTTATTAAAAAAGAGTTTTAAAATGTGAAAAGAATTGCTCCAGCAAGAGACTTCCTCATCTGGGTACATCTCATTCAATCAATTTCCTACCACTGCAGGGGCCTCAGGCACTGGTGTACCTTAGTCCTTCCTGTTCTTTGCTTGACACACAGTAGTTTAGTCTCCTGAGGGCTATAAAGCTTTGATCTAATGCTGGTGGATGGGCTTGGTGTGGTGACAACTGGGTGATGTGTAGAGGCCTGTGATATACAGGAGATCAGACTACATAATCTGGTGGTCCCCGTTGGCTTTAAACTCTATGACGTAAGAAACAGGAACACAGAAAAATTGTAAGGGTGAGATGGAAAGTTTGATTTGCCATATAAGGCCTTGATTACACTAGAAAGTTGCGCTGCTTTATATATATATATATATTGGAATAGTTAAAGTGGTGCAACTGCCCCTACTGTGGTTGTACTTACACCAGTATTAACAATGCTTTATCCTGGGATAGCTTATTCCCATATGAGAAGGGGAAGAAACTATGCTTGTCGAAGGCACCTTTAGACTGGTACAAATGCGTCCACGCTAGGGTTGACATGGGAATAACTATTTCAGTAATGAATCATACCCTTAACCAATTTAGTTATAGAGGTACAAAAACGGTGTGCAGACCACAAAAACTGTGTGCAGACCAGTGAAAATGCCATGCTGGGACACAGAGGTAACGAGCATGCTGCTATTTCTGATAGTTAGGGCCTGCTCTTGCTCCCATTGAAACCAGCGAGGGTTCTGTCATTATCTTCAGTGGGTGGAATAGGGCCTTCTGGACCAGTTTGTCAAAAAAGCGCTGTACCCATTGAAGGCACCTGAATGAAGTGGTCAGATTTTCAAAAGTGCTTGGTATGCAGCAGCTCCCACTGGCCACTTCATTTTGAGTGACAAAATGGGAGCGGTGCTCTATTGAAAATATGGCTACCTGTCTTTGGAAGAGACATCTAGGTACATCACGTGCTACTTTGGCTGTTCTCACATCTGTTTCAATCCCTGGTAACTTAGATTCTACATAGAGAGAGCTTCCTTAAAACTTCTCTGATTTACTTCATAGTCACACTAAGGGTATATCTATACTACAAAAAGAACAGGAGTACTTGTGGCACAAGTACTCCTGTTCTTTTTGAGGATACAGACTAACACAGCTGCTACTCTGAAACCTATCTATACTACAGGTGCTACAGCAACAGCACTGTAGCTATGCCACTGTAGCACCGTAGCATAGATGCTTCCTACATTGATGGAAGGGTTTTTTTCCACTGATGTAGGTAATTCACCTCCCTGAGGGGTGGTACCTAGGTTGATGGAAGAATTCTTCTATTGACTTAGCTGCCTGTACAGTGGGGGTAGATCAGCTTTAACTATGGAGCTCAAGCGTGTGAATTTTTCACACACCCCTAAGCAATGTTGCTAGATTGATCTAAATTTTAAGTGTAGACCAGGGCTCAACCTTCTTCATCACAGTCTTTCCCATTCTTATTTCCCATTCTTGCTCCGGTAGGATTGTACAGGTATGGTATGATAACAGACATGAGGCTTAATATCACCCGTTTGCCATCAGCTGACTGGTGCTAAAGAGGGATGAATTTGGAGTGGACACAGGATCACTCCCCCTCAGCCCTTTTCTTTAAATGGATTTCTGTTCTCTGTGAAAGAAACCAGACTGGGAGGTCTCTTTTTATCCACAGAACATCTACAGTCTGAGCAGTGGCAAGGAAAGTCTCATAGTACTCTACCCATTCCGCCCTGCCAATGTACTTCAACCCTATCTTGGAAGGATCATATATAGAGGTCACATAGTAGTTCATTCGCTATGGCTCATTCAGTTCTTGTTTTTTCTGCTGAAACTGCCAGTAAGGAGGTCAACTGGTGTCAGGTCTAGCACTGGTGATATATGGCATATGTGTCTCCTAGGAGCTCAAAGCCGACCACCCCAAGTCTCCTCAGATAGGTCACCAAACAGCTGTCAGATGATAACTTTAGGTTACTAGCAGGCTAAGATAGATTGGAACAGGTAGCCTAGAGGGAAGAGGCTCTTCCCCTTAGACATTTCCTAATTGTACAGTTTTGTTCTAAGTTATTTGGAAGAGAACTATTGCCACAAAAGTTCTTCCCCACTCTGTCCCTGTCCCCCAGTAGTTGTACTTCTGACAGACTGCTCTTACAAAATCCAATATCATGAGTTTCAAAAATCAAGACTTGAGTTTGCAGATGCATGATCACCATGGCCACGTCTGTGTTCGCTTTGGAAAGCACACAATTACTCACCAGTCACAGGGAGAAGGGGGTAACTTTTTTCTGCAACTTAAAAAAAAAAAAGTCTCAGATCTCCCCCTCCTGTAGAAAGAGTTACAGGAGGCGGCCAAGGAGAGGAAAACTCTGCAAGGTTCCTCTTAGTTTCCTCCAATTCTTCAACTGAGAGGATGGGGGTGTCACAGATCCTAGTAATCCCAGTGAGCAGCACTCCCTCTGGGCCACCTATTAGGACTGCAGTGACGAGAATACAAACCTCAGCTGCTCTGGATCCCCAGGTGTTTCAAGATTCTGGAGCCTCAACAAGCTGTAGTGCTGGTTCCTCCATTGGCCTCTTGGGCACATTTGCTGAGCACTGACTCTTAGTCTGCAGTTTAACTCTCTCAGGGGCATGTAACATACACTCACACACTTTGCACAGAGTCTAACACATTTTATACTCTTTTACTTAGTGCTACAAAGCACAAGAGAGTACAGATCATACAAAACAATAAACATTCTAACTGCACTGGCCTTCACTAGCTCACCCATCCCTTTTGAGTCCATGGGGGAACATCTGGGTCCAGGGGGCAGGCCAGGAGTCCCCTGCTTCATGAGTAAGGCTACAATTTTAGCACAGAAGCTTTTTAGTAAATTTCACAGCAGAGGTGTGGAGGGAAAGCCATAAGTTAGGGAAAGGTCTCAAAATAATGCAGTTTTCCTTACATCAACATACACAAAAGTATAATGGGGGTGCTGAAAGGTGAGGCCTAGGGAGGAGAGGGGTTGGACAGTGAGCCCCTACCCCCACCCTCACTCCACAACAGTGGCTCCTGTCCTGCAGGGCTGGACCCAGCTCCCTGCTCTGGTGTTGTGGCCTACCGCATGGGATTGCAGCACCCCTCAGGTTTGGCCCACCCACCCTTCCACAGAAGGCCTGTGGACACAATAGGCACCGTCTCACTACACCTGTACTAAGTGTGAGGCATGCAGAGGGAACTTAAAAGGAAGAGACACGGCTCAGTTAGGGGCTAACCAGGAAGGAAAACAGGGCTCTGCGTCTTCCTCAACAAGAGAGGCCTGGCTCCAGCCAAGAGCCTGGTTCCAGCCAAGAGCCTGGGTCAGCTTGCTACCTGGGCAAGCCTCCCAGTGAATGGGCCGGTGCAGCCCAGGAAGATTAACAAAAAGGATTGGCTGCATGGAGATGAGCCCTGAAAAGGAGGGCAGGGTCCTGGTGACAAATCCTTTTATTTTAGACTTTAATATCTTGCGTGTGCTATAGCCAGAGGGCTAAGGCACTACAACACCCAACATCTGGGACCCGCAGCTGGGTGAGTCACGCCCTGATGAGCCCCAAGAGAGTGCTGCCTAGGCAACCCAATTCCAGAAGGCAAAAGGCTGCACATTCAAATTCGCGTTGGTAGCGTGACATGGACACATAGGGGTCATAATCTCACACTGAATTAATAAATTGTACAGACCTATTTTCAAATCGTCATGGGGGGTGAGGGTGGCTTTCTTCCCTACCCCCTTCTCTAAAAGAAGCAAATACATGGAGATCCCCATGGAGCCACACAGTCAGCTGGAGAAATATAGCTCAGTAGTGATTTCAGGGCCCCCTGGCAGGCAGCATAGCTACATTAAAGCCATGCTGTTAGGATTTCCTCATCCAGTGTTTTCCCTAGTAACCCTGTCTGAAGAGGCATACCCCAGCACAGCAGGACTCTGATAAAACATAAATACAGCCCCAGTCTGTCCTGCCTGGCACCAGGTTTGCTACTGGGTGTCAGGGATGATGCATGTCCTTGCAGCACTCAAATGCACAGATCCCTGGCCCTACAGAGAGACCTCAGCAGACTGGTAATGGTGGTGTCATAAAGGTGGTGACCCTCCCTCCTCACACTGTGGCACAAAGGCAAGATCTCTGAGTCCAGAGTCCACTCCATACACAGATTTAGAGGGAACAATTGGGCCCAATATTATCTAACTTTTCTCTATGCTCTATTAGCTAGCATTTAATCCCACGCATTTACTTGCATGCAGATACAACTGTTGCTAATTTCATCCTTAGTTTATTATTGGAGAAAACCTCACATAGTTATTTATTAGGAACAGAGAATCCATGATATATTCAAAGCAGTGAAAACTGAATCCTGGATAATTTTTATTCCCAGAGGAAAGTCATCATGACTGATATATTCTTTCAATTAAAAACACCCATTTAGTTTATTTTTAACATTCCTTTCATTATGTTATGAGCTCTTTAAGGATAATGAAATAATTGCTTGTCTCTTTGATCTTTGTTTTGAAAGGAAACTTTAATAGTGTTATTTCTAGAGCAGGCTTACAGTATAAAACAATTAAAGAAAAAAAACACAAAATTAAAACATATTGAAGTACACGTTCCAATAATTAGGCCTCTAATTCCAGTTAGCTGGAGGGTTCTGTGGAGAGAAGTTCGAGCTAATGTTTATTACAGATGAATTACAATTATTTATTGTTTGTATTGCGGTAGCACGCAAAGGCCCTGTGAGCAGATGCCTTTCCCACTCTGCTCTGAAACACAGTGTGCACATTATGTAGAATCCAAAATCACCCCCTTCTTGGGTTTTAATTTAATACTGAAATTAACAATAAAGTAAAAAAAGGTCATCTGAAACCTTCTCCCCAGGACTGACTGTTTCTAAGGTTCCTCTCACAGGACTGCTCTGCCCACACCCTAGATCTTCTCTTCCTAAAGAATTCTGACATCTTTTTTGTACCCAGCTGGGAAACAAGACATCTGCCTCACTGAGTTAACAGAACTCACTTGCTCCATTCCCAGCAGGATCAGCCCTGAGAACAAAGTAGGTATTTCCTTATCAGCATATACAAACATTCAAAGCACACAAATATTTCAGCTTTCCTGGGACAGATTCTTCTCCTCAGCAAATATCCATGTGGATTCTTGGCTGCTGGTGTTTATGTCCCATTTTTAAAAAGGTATTTGTTCACATACTAATCAATACCCTGGCTTTAGGGCATATGTGGTCATTTGCAATGTTCTGCAGATTGCTACTCTTCGTTAATATCATAGAAGTGCCTCCTCAGGACACCTTGCTTATTGTAAATAGATATAGGCTAGATCTTCAATTAGTGTAATTCCATTGACTGCCATGGAACTGATTCACGCCTGCTGAGGATCTGGCCCTATATTTGTACCCATACATAGGGAAAAAAGCAGATGTATATTTCATAGGCATTTTTAGCTGCTAAAGATGTTCAGGAATAACACATGTACCAATTGAGTTAACGTAATGAATGTTACAGGAAAGTATTGCCTATAGTCTGCGATATAATTCGTCACACTGTACACAGGAAATCTCCTTGGAAAATGCTATATTGAGGAAAATTCCACCACTTTTTATTACACAGTTTGTTTGTTTTCCAGGTGATTACTGACATATCATCTGCCTGTACAACCAATTTTCCAGAGGGGAATGACAGAACTGCATCAAGAATGAAAGAAGAAGTTGTATATACTGAAGGTTGTGTAAACCAGAAATACCTACTCTGTTTGAGATGTTGGATAGATGCATGTGGTAGACAGTAAGTGCAGAGAAGATAAGACCTGCCAGTATAGGTTACTGAGTTGGATGGATATTTAGTAGAAGTCCTTGTGTAGATGACTATGTGAGTAACCTCTCTAAAGTCACTCATCTTTTGATAACTGTAATGGTCCTTTTCTTGCTGTCTGCTATGTATCTGCTGCCGTGGCAGATTGGATGTAAAGATGTACTTTATGAATTGTAACTTTTCCAAACTTTATTCAGCCAAGAAACAGAAAGAACCCCTAAGGTGAAGCATTCTTTAACATGCTAACAGAAGCTGTTCCAAAGAGGATATATGCTCAGACATGCAATGGGAGGTGGGGGTGCTTTAAAAGGCTGCAAGGTGTTAAAAGTAAAATGTCTGGTCTTCTTAACTAGTGTTTCACAAGGCGTGCATACATGGCTCTCGCTGTTTAGACAGGTTCAAAGACTTCATTATCATATGGGCAGAAGAGCTTTTGTAAAGTGTAGATATGCACCCATGCAAGATAGAAGATGGAAATGAAAAGAATAGAGATACTCAGCCGATACATATTTGGCATGACCTTGAAATACAATTATCTTTGTGTATTAAGGTCTGGACTACAGGATGAGGTAATACATGAACATTTAAGACTGGGAAGGCAGTATGGCCTAGTGGATAAGCGCACTAGACCAGGACTTAGGATACTTGTGTTCTATTCCCAGCTCTCTTGCTGGGTAACCTCGGGCAAACAACTCTGCTGCAATTTTCCCCACATATAAAATGAGGATGATCATACTTACCTCATTGGTAAAGTGCTTTGAGATCTACTGATGAAAAGCGCTATTCAAGAGCTATGAATTTTTTATTATAAGAAAACTGAGGTAGGAAAGTTTTTTTTCCTTGCTGGAACTTTTCACATATCTTTCTAGGACACTGAAAGACAGATAGACTGGCAGCAGGTGGCTGAGACAAAGGACATTTTAAGATACAATGTTTTCACCTTCTTGGTTTGTTTTCTCGGTAACTTGGCTTAGATCCCAGCAAGTTAAGGTTTAAGTCGGATTTAGTCTAGTTGTGCTTACATTCAGCTTAATGTTTTGTGATTTTTCACAAAACCCTATACCATGTGGAAGCAGAGAACAACCAAATAACCTTTGCTTTTATTTAAGACCCCTGAAATTACTCAAATGCACTGTTAGCTTGGTCAGAACCACCGCTGGACAAATAACTTGTCTTCTGACTTTAAGGGATGTGGAAGCAGAGGTTAGGTAACAGATTTGAGCTCTCTGTCTACAACAAGGGAGTTATGACAGCTCTTCTGAATTGGCCTTCTGATGGAGATTGCATAGGCCAATGCGGGCATAAGGAAAGCTGAACATATGATGGGTGCTTGGCTTGGTAACAATTTACTTTTCATTCAGTGGGATCCCAAAGTGCTTTAAAAGTATATGGGGAAGATCCTCAGTTGGTGTAAATGTTGTAGCTCCTTTGAATCAAGCTCTGACAATTTTACACCAGCTGAGAATTCTGCCTTTATATGAATAATTCCACCAACCACTGAAATGTGGCAGTATCAGGGGGGAAATGTGGTAGCAGTTGTACAATGTACTGCAACATCACACTGCAGCTTAGGACATGGAATGAAGAATTCCTTATCCAATTGAAAATATATAGGAAATTTCGGTAGTGTAATTACCCAAACAGGAATTTAATCAGGATACCAGGTTTTAACATTTCTATTCTTGAGGTCCTGAGCCAATGGTTCAATATGGACTCTTTGGAAAAAAATGCCATGCCACATAATGACTCATCCATACCACTTTCTGCAGCCATTTAATTTTCTGAACAGGCGCAGCTCTGCTTAGTTTATGAGAGCACAGCCCAAGGTCATGTGGCTACAGGTGTGTGTTGAACTAGCTTTTGAAGGCTGGGACAATCCGGACTTGAGGTTCACACTGAAATAGTTCCTGTACTCATTTTCCAGGATTCCAATAAGCCTGAGTTAGTAAATACAGATGATGGCAGTTGTGACTTTGGGGGAATCTTGGCATATCAAAGTGGGCCACATACCAATCTAGAACTTTGGTAAAAGCAGAGACCTTTATGGTCAAGCTGAGAGAGAACATCTTGAATCTGTTTATGGATATATGAAAAATTAATTGAATCTCTATGGGCTGGATTCTTTCAGAATGATAAACACTCAGATGGTTTTGGTACCCTCCATAAAAGGGATAGTCTGTTAAGTTTTTTAAGTCATAATAACTTTAAATGCAGGATTGTGGAGCACATGTAATGAAATGTCAGCACAATAAGCAGCTTAAGAGCTTTGTCTGTGAACTAATTGTTAGCTGCATTGAGACAGCTATGGAGCCACTTGGACTTATTCTAAACTGTTGGGTGCTGAAACGTAGGGAGTTTCCTGTTACCTTACTGACAAAGCCCGGGTCGTAAATATTAACCCCATTTCTGGGCTCAGCTGATGTTTCCAAAGCTCAGAATTTGATCTCCACCAAGATAGTGCTGTGTGGTCTCTGGATTCTGACTGTGAAGTATGTTCTATGGCAGTTGAGCCAGGGGAGATTTAAGGAGGATTAACAGACCAAACTGTGGAAATGATGTATCGTTTTCTAATAAAGAGAGCCCAAACCCAAAACTGTGTGCTACCAAAGCAGGCAATATTTTGTTGTAAAAGCAGGCCTCTTCTGGACAGCTGGCATTCTAATGACTCAGCTTTGGCTCATTTGTGGTTCAGGATCCAATTCTGACTCATTTGGGGCCAAAGAGCTTCTACGACTGACGGGATGACGGAGGCTCCTAAGGCCAGCTGGGGGATTGGGAACCCTGCTGAACCTCCTAAGGTTCACTGTGGGTAAGAGCAGAGATGAATTCACAAGCAAGGAAAGAGGTGGTTCCTCCATGAGGTCTGAGGAGCTGCAGGAGATATAGGCAGGTGGTTTTTGCCCCTCCTTCCCTCTATCCCATACTTCCTGCAGATCTTAGAAGGAGAGTCCTAGTCCTTCAGACGTAAAGCCCTGAGAGAGGGCTAGGTGACTTGCCCAAATTCACACAGGCAATATGGAATAAAATCTAAATCTCCTAGTCCTGTTTTAACAATATCCTTCTCAAAAAGCAAAGTATCTCGAACCAATCTTGTAAGCCTGACATCCTTCATGTTATATAGGTGCCCTCTTGGCTTGGTCACTTTTGGTCATTTCTAGGTCAAACACTTTATTCTAATAGATAAAACGGTTGGTCCAAGGTTTTAAAAAATGGATACCTAGAATTTGACTCCTAGGACCTTATTTAGGCCCCTAAATAAGTAGCCTTATTTTCAAATGTGCTAATGACCCAGCAGCTACCACTAGCATAAATGAGAGCGGCTGGGTGCTCAGTGCTTTTGAAAATCAAGCTTCTTATTTAGGTGCCTATATAAAGACTTTGGGCTTCAATATACAAAGGTGCCAAAGGGAGTTAGGTGCCTGACTCCGACTGAAATGGGAGTTGGGAGTTTAACTCCTTTTGGATCATTTCAAAACCCCATTCCACAAACCTAACTTTTAGACACCCATTTTTGAAAGTTTTGGCCTTAATGTGTATGTGTATGGATTACTTGGATAGATTTTATCCATTTGGCATTAAGACACCTAGCTTTGTCATATAATCCAATAGGAACTTGCAGTATTCAGTATAATGTGTGTAGTCTTTCTTTTGAAAATAAATCACTCATGTGGAAATATTCAAATAACTGGGCACATATCCAGATGCAGTGTGCCTAGCTTAGTGGCAGAAAGTTGTGGCACATATCCTATATTATCAAGGACAGTAAATGTTTTGGCTGCCCTAATAGAAAAACAATAATTCAATTGGGTATTATAAAGGAATTTCCTGGAGAAGTTTGGCCCCACTCAATCATCCTGTTAGATTTTTCCTTAATATGGAAGAGTGGCACATTAAATTCATTAAATAAATTGGCCCAGCTACATTTATTTCCAGATGGCTTTTCCTAAAGGGGCTTAAAGATTTAAAATTACAAGTAATGGAAAATGGCTTTTTGAAGAAGCCTTTCTGTGTATCTCATGTAGGATGATAATGATACAATAAGCAACAGAGGGTCCTGTGGCACCTTTGAGACTAACAGAAGTATTGGGAGCATAAGCTTTCGTGGGTAAGAACCTCACTTCTTCAGATGACTTGCATCTGAAGAAGTGAGGTTCTTACCCACGAAAGCGTATGCTCCCAATACTTCTGTTAGTCTCAAAGGTGCCACAGGACCCTCTGTTGCTTTTTACAGATTCAGACTAACACGGCTACCCCTCTGATACAATGATACAATAGTTACACTATTGTATTTGCAATATTTCTAATCAAGGATGGATCTAATGTAACTGGTTTTAAATGCTTTATAAGTCAATAGCAAAGGGTGCAAAATAATTGAAACCTCACCGTTTTATTTTGCAGGGATGCAAAATAAGGCTAGGGTATTGTACAAAGACAAAGAGGGGGCATTTGGGGAAGCTGTCTTGCTGATAGCCTTTGCCCCTTGGAGTAAGCTTCTTAACACTGCACATATCCATGCTTCATCAGTGGCACCAAATGATCTACACCTGTAGGTTCCAGCGTGTTACATAAAAAAACATTTTGTATTTACAGTGTATTAGGGGTGGGATTTTCCAAAGTGCTCTGCTTTGGATAACTTTGCTCCCACTGAAGTGTATGGGAGTTTTACTCTGGATTTCAGTGTGGACAGAGGTAAGCCAACGTTGAGCACTTCTGAAAATCCCACCACAAACTTTCTTTATTTACAACTGATTCTAACAGAAGAAGTTTGACGTTGCCAGAATGGTCTGTTTTAGCTCTACTCATGAGTGCAATGCTGATTAGACTATTGAAAAGGTGTGTGGGCCCTACTCTTCCATCACAGGATATGAGTAACTTCCACTGAAGTGGTGAAAAGGAGGCCCTCTGTGTGAAAGTAAATAAGACCCATCAGTTTTGCAGTGCAAGATCCCTTTGCATCCTTTTCCTTACAATCTTAAACAAATTCCCTTTTCAAAGACCAGAATCCTCCTACACTTGTGAAGACTGTCCTGAATTACCTAAGCTTCTCCCATGGGCAAAGTCCCAACTGCCATCACATCTATTAAGCCTTTCCTTAGTCGTCAGTTCCTACACAGCCATAAACTTTTACTAATCATTTAAAAAAATCCATAGAATTTCCAAGTGGAAAATATTCACTCTGGTGTTAGGCCCCTTTCCACCTCACTGAAACTGACCCAGACAATTAGCTCGATCACAAGCTACCACCTAGTTGATATTAAGTGCAACAACTCATGTTAATGCAAAGCTAAGGTTGAAATGTAATATATGTAGTGAGTTGGCAAATGAAAAAGTGGAGTTTTCTCTGCAATATTAACTGACTCGGCACATACTGTACTCGGTTTATTAAGTTACATGTTTAATAGTTTAACTATGTATCAAGAATACTGTTTGCAATGTGGAAGAGCTAATATTGACCGTAATGAGACCCTTAACTACTATTTCATGATTTTTGTATGCTTTAAAATTCTGATTATTATTTTAAATTGAGGATTTGTCAACCACTAGAAAGTTGTAATCCTGTACCAGTATAGTTACAGTGGTACAAACCTTCTAGGGTAGATGCAACCATGCTGGTATAGCTTATTCCTGAACAGCAGAGGTTCTCAAACTGTGGTCCGTGAGATCCATTCAGGTGGTCCACGGATAGTTCCCTTTCTCTAAGGTGCGGGCCTGGGCGGCCACACACAAGAGAATGAAGGGCCACCCACCTAATTAGTGGAGCCACGCAGGCGCACGTGCGTGGCTCCATTAATTAGGTGCCTGGACTCTGGAGAAGACACACATGTAAGGTGAGGTGGTGTCCTTGGCGGGAGAAGGGGGTAGGTGGTAGGGGGGAGTGGGGAGAATTTGGGATGTGCAGAGCTGTGGCGGACAGAGAAAGAGGTGACTTTCCCCAGCTCCAGGGCTGTGACTGCCGTGGAGAGATGGCCCTTTTTCCCAGCCTGAGCGATGTGGCTGCTGTGGTGGGGAAGAGACCCTCCTTCCTTCCCAGCCCCATCTCGGGGCCTGCCGATGTAGGGGAGAGAGGGCACATCCATCGCATTAGAAAGGTAAGACTACTGATATTAAAATATGAGTTGTGGGCTTTTATTTGTAGAACAAAAAATGTTAATTATTACTAAGGGTTTTTTTATATAGTGCTTTTATCCAAAGCGCTTTACAATGGTTAGCTAATGGTACAAACAACATTTGGAAAGATCATTAAGTGGTCTGCAGAGACCCTCAGCAATTTTCAAGTGGTCCGCAAGAAAAAAAGGTTGAGAACCACTGCATACAGCATGTGATGTGGAATAAAATATACTGCAATAAGGCACATTTTTACTGTTATAACTTCATCCACACGAGGGATTGTACAAGTGAAACTATTTCAGTTAAAAATCACACCCCTAACTAAAATGGTTATACCAGTACAAAAACCATGTGTAGACCAGGCCTTGGCTATAGTCCATATACTGTAGATACATAAGAAATTTAGCAACAGCACTAAATTTGGCACAGCTATTTATCACTGCAGGCAGTTGTGATAAAACAGTATACGGCCCAGGTCAGACCAGGCCTATGACCAGGGCCCTCAAGAAGGACATTGATAAATTGAACAGGCTTCAGAGAAGAGCCATAAGACTGATTAAATGATTAGAAAACATGCCTGATACTAATAGATTCAAGGGACTCAATCTATTTAGTTTAACAAAGAGAAAGTTAAGGGATGACTTGATCACAGTCTACAAGTACCTATGTAACCTTTGCGTGGGCTAGAGTTCACTTCATTTCCTGTCTCCAGTGCCTTAAAAAAAAAAAAAGCCCAACTCCCATAGAAAGTAGCTGGAGACCCAGAGTTCAGTCTCTATGAATTTTCAGCAAGGATTGCACAGGGTCAACCTCCCCACATTCAAGTCCCAAAAGGAACAAAAGAAATTAATTTAATTAAATAACTTTATAAAATCTTATGATCAAGAAACAATTAATAATCTAATTTTTACAACAAAACATGGCTATTTTACAATTCACAGACATTACCTTCACAGTTACACATAAACATAAATTAAGAACACAAATTAAAATCTGAACAGTTCAGTCCCCACAGAAACACAGTGAGAAGAAACTGAGAGTTCCCAAAAGCTTAGGTTTAGTTCACCTAAGTCTCAGTTTGATCACCAAATCTAGACAGTCTGCTGAGTCTAAAACAACATCTTCCCTCCACTTGCTTGTAGGGATCTTCAGTTGGAATCCAGGCAGACTCTTTCTCTGCTGAAATCACTGCTAGCCAGCCAGCTAACTGATTAACCAACCACTCAGTTAAGTTTATAGATTTAAAGAAAACCCTGCTGCAAAATGTGTCAGAGTTGGGGGCAATAGCCTACTTCCTGGGCCTGGGCTCAGCTTCTCCCAAGTCACAAAGGCACATGGCCTTCTGCAAAACAGCTGACCTGACTGCTCACCCTCATGGAGTCTGACCCCAGCAACGGGGAACCTATTGGAGCATACCCAAAACTACCACACCCAATTCCAGAAGTTTCTGGATGTGGAGTGTTTAATTTGCCTAGCAACAATGACCCAGACACAACTCACTCCTACCTCACCCCAATGGGTCTCTTAAAGAGATATCTCCCTATTGGGCACATGGGTTACACCTAAATGGGGAACAAATATTTGATAGCAGTCTCTTCAATGTAGCAGACAAAGGTATAACAAGAGCCAATGGCTAGAAGCTGAAGCTAGAAAAATTCAAACAGTAAATGAGGTGTAAATTTTAACAGTGAGGGTAATTAATCACTGGAACAATTTACCACACGTGGCAGTGATTATCAATCATTCTCAATTTTGAAATCAGGAATAGATTTTTTTTTTTTTTAAAAGATATGCACTAGTTCAAAAGGAATTATTTTCGGGACGTTCTCTGGCCTGTGTTATACAGAAGGTCAGACATGATGATCACAATGGTCCCTTCTGGCTTTGTAGTCTATGAAACAGTGCAGAACACAATTTGGCCTTGTCTACACTTGCAGCTCAACTGTGTTCAGCATGACTGCAGCTATACTCATTTCTGACATCAAGTTCTCAGTAATGGGTAGTTTTTATAGTGCAAGACTTCAATAGTGCATACTCGTAATGCACCACATGTTCACACACAGAAGAGCTTGCAGCTCTGCATGTGTTGCCAGCACTACTGCGAATGCACTTGCTAATGTGCAAGATTTACCACCACTGCATCAGGTAGCTCTGTTTTGTTGCAGTGCCACATAGGACAGAAAGCACTGGGTGTTTCAGTCGTACCAGTACAAATAGTTCTTTCAGAACATTCTCACAGTGCCCCACAGTGACCTCTGGTCAAGCCTTTGCACTCCAGAACAGATATGATATTGCATGTTTAAAATATATTTACCTTTTTATATGTGTAGACATATGTATAACTCTCAGTCATGTCAATTTTATAAATATAATTTTCATATGTATACAATTAGCATGGGTACCAATGTACAGGTATGTGTTTTATATGTTTGCCAATTATACTAATAAAATGCAAGTGTTTATATTTTTCAGGAAGGAAACTGAATTGGGCAGTGGATGGGAACTGTCCCAGGAATTGTGTGATATGTAACCACAATGTACGGCTAGTTGCAATGGTCCAGGGCATGCTGTGTTTGAACACGGTACATTGTGTGCATCCTAAACAGGACAGGCTAGTGGGGATAGTCTTCACCATTGCAATGGTGCAGTTGTCTAGTGTAGACAAGGCTTGTAAAGAGGGTATGTGTGATGCTCAGTACTACTGGTACAATTTGCTGAAGTGGGGGATATGTAGTGGGATTGCCTCCAAAGTCTAGGTGTTTGGGAAATGTTAAACATATATTTGGTAAAATTTTGGGGTACCCAATTAAAATCATTGTGTCAAAAGCACTGTTAGGTACCAAGAATGCTTCTCTTCTAGTCCAGCTGAGCCTTTTCCTTGCTAATTTCTGCCAGATTTTCCACTGCCCCAAAGACCCAATTCTTGTGTACCAATTGTAAATACTAGTTCTGTAAAGCTGGGGTATCATGGCTCTGCTGAAAAGCTCACAAACTACAAATATAGACTCTATTCAAAATATTTTGTTATTTGGTCCACTAATTATGCTGAATCTAGTATTTCTGCTATTAAACCAACCAACCTTTGGTATAAATAGTTCCATACAACTTTGAATAACCCATTGGGATACTTCGTTGTAATTGTTACCTTTATTATTTTACCCTCTGTACTTAAAATGTCCCTAATGCTAGATTTCTGTGCCCCTTCTTTGTAACTGTATTTCATCTGTACATTTGTAAACTCATAGTTTTCTGCAGCTTTTTAAATTACCAAAATCCCTTTTTTCCCTCTATGACTTCCAAAACAAAAATAAGCAATGAAAGGCAGAGAAAATCCTGTTGGATATGTCCTTACTAAAAGTCTTTTTGTGTAGCAATTAATTTACACTATTTACAAGGCAAAAATTATGTAATGCTATTGGAAAGCTTTGTACAACTTATTAAATATCTCTCTGTAACTAATGCTCATTGCAGGAGTTCCTAGCCTTCACTCTGAATCAAGAGCTCGCAGGCATGCTGGAGATTGTGGACTAGATTCTGATTTCCATTACACTAGTGTAAATATGGCACATGCTGTTGACTTTAGTGGAATTACTCTGGATTGACACCAGTGTAATTGGGATCATCATTTGGTGGCCTGTGAGTAACTAAGTGTGTATATGTGTCATAGTTTTTGAGTTTGTCACCCCAGTGCCTACACCTCTGCCTGAAGAATGGGTAGTTTGAACCAAACAGCCTAATAGAGTAATTTAAAATTCTTCTTAAGTATAAGTACATAAAAGTCTATATGAGAACAAGTAACTGCTGTCCTCACTTGCATCTGAAGAAGTGAGGTTCTTACCCACGAAAGCTTATGCTCCCAATACTTCTGTTAGTCTCAAAGGTGCCACAGGACCCTCTGTTGCTTTTTACAGATTCAGACTAACACGGCTACCCCTCTGATGCTGTCCTCATGTGCTTGGAAAATTACTTCTTAAGGCTACGCAAACTTGAGGAGAAGTTTAAAGGCGAGGCTGCTGCATGTATCTAATGAAGTTTTGCTAGGGGTTAGGGCAAACATGACCTCAGAACTCCTGTGTCCTGTTCCACTACTGATTGACTATGTGATGTTGGGCAAATTGCCTAACCTCCATGTCCCTCAGTTTACCCCTCTGTAAAATGGAGATAGTATGTACTTTACAGGGGAGGGAAGGAAGGGCAATGTGAAGCTTAAGCTTAACTCAGGTCAGATTCTGCCACCTTTACTCACACTGAAATAGTACCATACTCTGTGACAAGCCCCATTGATGTCACTGGGATTATTTTCAGAGTAAGGCAGTACTCAACATGAGTAATAGCAGGGATGCTGTGATGCCACAGCCATGTGGAACATCGCTCTAGGACCTGAAATCGAGGCTAGAGCTATGCTCCAGAAAGCTATTCTCCAGCAACTCTGCCTTGTCATTTTCTGATCCTCAGGTTAGGTCTTCACTGCAGCTGGGAGGTGTGATTTCCAGCACTAGTCAGGCAGACTCGTGCTACCTCAGCTCACGCTAACATGCTAAAAATAGCAATGTGGATGTTGTGGTCCAGGCAGTGCCTTGGGCTAGCTGCTTGAACTCGGACTCAGGGGGTCAGGTAGACTCAGGAAGCGAGCCCAAGCTGCCGTCTGTGCCGCAACGTCCGCACAGCTATTTTTAGCATGCTAGCTCAAATGGAGCCAGTGCAGCATGTGATGTGGTATGAAAATGAGACTCCTGCCAACATGCTTAGAAAGCACTTCAAACAACAATGTGCTTCTTCCCTGCTTTGCTTCCTGTTAGAAATATGCCATTTTCCTGGTGTACTTTATGATGCGGCGGTGACATTAAGTTGATGCTAGAAGATATGCTAGGAAACAGAATTTAAATTAGATTTTTCATCTTCCCTCCCTTAGCATCAGGGGAAGCTGGATCAGGCCCTCAATGTAACAAAAATCCAGTCCATATACCTTACAATGCAAATTAAGGACCAGTTCATTTATTCTTCCTCACATCAAGTAGCATCTTACTCTATGAGTAGCTTGAATGAAACCAGTGGAACTACTTGTGGAGTTAAAATACTGTTGGGCATGAGTAAGGGTAGCAGAAATGGCCCCAAATACCTATTTTTTGTTTGTGTGTTGAAATGCCTTGACTTGCTGTGCCAGATTGGGAATGCTGCAGGGAATGAAAAAACACTGCATGCCTGCCTTCTGCCCCATACTCCCCAATGTATACAAAGACATCCAATGTTGAGATCAGATGAACTGGAAAGCCTACTAATCCCACAAGCTTCTAAAGTAAAAACAAAACCTATATTTGTTGAGTATTTTCCACTTTTTCTTTCCTATAGCAATTCCCCCAGTTTTTGGGGTATTGGAAGCCATTGAGAAAGAGAGCTGTTTTTCATTAGTTATTGATTTATGAGGAGAAAAATAACTTTTCTACTTGCAGATGAGAAAGTAGGTACCTAAATACAGTTGCTTTTTGTGGAATAGACTTGGCCAACCATCTCAGCCACCCACTATATCATTTTTACTATGAACTATTACATGTAGGCATGTGATCCTCTGTCTTCCAATCCCCACAGAACTAATATGACTCCACCTACCAGGAAGCAAAAAGAGCCATCTATCATGCTAAATTGAGGAACTCCAATTCCACTTATTGTCCCATAACAAATACATGTCTACATGTACAGCACTGAAGCAATGCAGGTGTACCAATGCAGCTGTGCTGCTGCAGCCCATCATGTGAAGACGCTCTATGCCGAGCAGAGAGAGCTCTGTGGTAGGCATAATAAACCACTTCCACAAATGGCAGAAGCTATGTCCCACCAACATAGCACTGTGCACACAAGCACTTATGTCGGTGTAACTTATGTTGCTCAGGCGGTGGTTTATTCACATCCCTGAGGAACATAAGTTATAACAAGATAGGCTGTAGTGTAGACATAGCCTTAGTCTTCACTTTCTCTGGAGGCATGAACAAGGCCGGCTCCAGGCACCAGCGCAGGAAGCAGGTTCTTGGGGTGGCCAACGCAAAGGGGTGGCATGCCCGGGTCTTCGGCGGCAATTCGGTGACGAGTCCCTCAGTCCCTCTCGGGGGAAAGGACCTGTCACTGAATTGCTGCCAAAGAATGAAGTGGTGGCGGTAGAGCTGCCACCGAAGTGCCACCGATCGCGGCTTTCCCCCCCCTCCCCCACCGCTTGGGGCAGCAAAAACGCTGGAGCCAGCCCTGGGCATGAACAAGTAGCTGAGCCCTCTATCGTGCTTGAATGTGTCTTGCCTTTGGAAGTGAAGACAAGTGTCTTATATTTGATATGATAGAGAAAAGGGAGCCCATGGAGAGATGCAAAGAGACGGGTGACATGATCAGAGTGATGAGGTAGGAAAATTATCATTGCAGCAGCATCCGGAATGGATATGCACAGGGCAAGACAGCATTTGTCAGGGCCAATGAAAAGGATGTTTCAGTAACTGTCATGTGGGATGATGAGAGCCTGGATAAGCGTTTTAGATATGGATGAACAGGAAAGGCCAAATCTTTCAGCTGTTATGCAGGAAGAATTAGACTTAGCATGGATGTGAGGACCTAAAGAGAGGTCCCCATCAAAGATAACACCCGGGTTATGGTCCTGAATGATAGGCAGAATGGTGTTATGTCCATAGTGATCAAGAAAGGAAGTAGCAGGGAAGGTTTTTATTGGGGGCGTGGAAGATTAAAAGCTTTGCTTTAGGGAGCAAGAAGGTGGCTTAAGGCTGCTTTCTTTTACCTTGACTCCTCCCCTGTGGTTGGGGAGCAAGCCAATTAATATAATGTATTGTGAAATCACAGTGCATCTTTTTCACAGAAAGCCATTAGAAACCATATATTTATTATGCAAAAAATTTGTATTTACAGTACTGTATAATACACCAGTGCATCATTCTTAATACTATAAAAAGCAACAGAGGGTCCTGTGGCACCTTTAAGACTAACAGAAGTATTGGAGCATAAGCTTTCGTGGGTGAATGCCCACTTCATCAGACACAAGTAATGGAAATTTCCAGAGGCAGGTATAAATCAGTATGGAGATAACAAGGTTAGTTCAATCAGGGAGGGTGAGGTGCTCTGCTAGCAGTTGAGGTGTGAACACCAAGGGAGGAGAAACTGCTTCTGTAGTTGGATAGCCATTCACAGTCTTTGTTTAATCCTGATCTTATGATGTCAAATTTGCAAATGAACTGGAGCTCAGCAGTTTCTCTTTGGAGTCTGGTCCTGAAGTTTTTTTGCTGTAAGATGGCTACCTTTACATCTGCTATAGTGTGGCCAGGGAGGTTGAAGTGTTCTCCTACAGGTTTTTGTATATTGCCATTCCTGATATCTGACTAGTGTCCATTTATCCTCTTGCGTAGTGACTGTCCAGTTTGGCCAATGTACATAGCAGAGGGGAATTGCTGGCACATGATGGCATATATAACATTGGTGGACGTGCAGGTGAATGAGCTGGTGATGTTGTAGCTGATCTGGTTAGGTCCTGTGATGGTGTTGCTGGTGTAGATATATGGGCAGAGTTGGCATCGAGGTTTGTTGCATGGGTTGGTTCCTGAGTTAGAGTTGTTATGGTGCGGTGCGTGGTTGCTGGTGAGAATATGCTTAAGGTTGGCGGGTTGTCTGTGGGCGAGGACTGGCCTGCCTCCCAAGGTCCGTGAAAGTGAGGGATCATTGTCCATGATGGGTTGTAGATCACTGATGATGTGTTGAAGAGGTTTAAGCTGAGGACTGTAGGTGATGGCCAGTGGAGTTCTGTTGGTTTCTTTTTTGGGCCTGTCTTGTAGCAGGAGGCTTCTGGGTACACGTCTGGCTCTGTTGATTTGTTTCTTTATTTCCTTGTGTGGGTATCGTGTTTTGAGAATGCTTGGTGAAGATCTTGTAGGTGTTGGTCTCTGTCTGAGGGGTTGGAGCAGATGCGGTTGTACCTCAGCACTTGGCTGTAGACGATGGATCGTGTGGTGTGTCCGGGGTGGAAGCAGAAGGCATGAAGGTAGGCGTAGCGGTCAGTGGGTTTTCGGTATAGGGTGGTGTTAACGTGGCCATTACTTATTTGTACTGTGGTGTCTAGGAAGTGGACCTCCCATGTAGATTGTTCCAGGATGAGGTTGATGGTGGGTGGAAGCTGTTGAAATCATGGTGGAATTCTTCCAGGGTCTCCTTCATCCAGATGATGAAGATGTCATCAATGTAGCGTAGGTAGAGAAGGGGCGTGAGTGGACGAGAGCTGAGGAAGCATTGTTCCAGGTCAGCCATAAAAATGTTGGCATATTGTGGGGCCATGCGGGTGCCCATGGCGGTGCCACTGGTCTGGAGGTATATATTGTCACCAAATTTGAAATAATTGTGCGTGAGGATAAAGTCACAGAGCTCAGCAACAAGTTGTGCTGTGTCATCATCAGGGATACTGTTCCTGACAGCTTGTATTCCATCGGCGTGTGGGATGTTTGTGTAGAGAGCCTCTACATCCATGGTGGCTAGGATGGTGTTTTCTGGGAGGTCACCAATGCATTGTAGTTTTCTCAGGAAATCAGTGGTGTCACGGAGATAGCTGGGAGTGCTGGTGGCGTAGGGTCTGAGTAGGGAGTCCACATATCCAGACAGTCCTTCAGTGAGAGTGCCAATGCCCGAGATGATGGGGCGTCCAGGATTTCCAGGTTTGTGGATCTTGGGTAGTAGATAGAATAACCCCAGTTGGGGCTCTAAGGGTATGTTGATTTGTTCCTGTGTTAGTGTAGGGAGTGTCCTGACTAGATGGTGCAGTTTCTTAGTGTATTCCTCAGTGGGATCTGAGGAAAGTGGCCTGTAGAATTTGGTATTGGAGAGTTGTCTGGCAGCCTCCTTCTGGTAGTCAGACCTGTTCATGATGACAACAGCACCTCCTTTATCAGCCTCTTTGATGATAATGTCAGGGTGGTTTCTGAGGCTGTGGATGGCATTGCGTTCTGCATGACTTAGGTTATGAGGCAAGCAATGTTGTTTTTCCACAATTTCTGCCTGTGCACGTCGTCGGAAGCATTCTATGTATAGGTCCAGACTGTCATTTCGACCCTCAGGAGGAGTCCATGTGGAGTTCTTCTTCCTGTGTTGTTGGTGGGAGGGTATCTGTGTATCAGTGCGCTGTTCAGTGAAGTGGGCATTCACCCACTAAAGCTTATGCTCCAATACTTCTGTTAGTCTTAAAGTGCCACAGGACCCTCTGTTGCTTTTTTACAGATTCAGACTAACACGGCTACCCCTCTGATTCTTAATACTATTACACACATAAAACTACATCTTGGATTATGGCCTGGCCACAAAAAGTAGAAATGTGCTAATGAAATGTGCTGATGACACGAAGTTGGTAGACACCATCAATACAGTTGAGGATTGGAATATTATGCATTAAGAATTGGACAACCTTGAGGTCTGGACTAATAGAAATGAACTAACGGTACAAAGTGCAAAACCATGCACTTAGGGACTAATAACAAGAATTTCTGCTATAAGCGCCATGCTCATCAATTGAAAGCAACAGAAGAGGAAAGAGAGACACATAGGTGTGTTGATTGATCATAGAATGGCTAGGAGCCGCTGATGCAGGGCAGGTGCAACCCATTAGGTGACCTAGGCGGTCAGCTAGGGCGCTAGCATTTGGGGGGTGGCATTTTGGGTCTTTTGGCAGCGACCGCGGCAGCCGGATCTTCGGCCGCCCCGCTCTTCATCGGCATTTAGGCGGAGGGAGCCGGGGTGGGGGGTGTGGGGAGGGCCACCTGCAGCCAGTAAGGGGGGGGGGGGCGGCACGCAGGGGAACTCCCTGCCCCAGCTCACCTCTGCTCCGCCTCCTCCCCTAAGCACGCTGCCCCGCTCTGCTTCTCTCCCTTCCAGGCTTGCGGCGCCAAACAACTGATTGGCGCCGCAAGCCTGGGAGGCGGGAGAAGTGGAGCGGCGACAATGTGCTTGGGGAGGAGGCGGAGCAGAGGTGAGCTGGGGCGGGGAGCTGCCGCACGGCTCCCTGGGCCGGGGGGAGCTGCCGCGGGGGGGGGGGGGAGGGCGCTTCAGGGTGGAGGGGGGGAGCTGCTGTGGGGGGGCGCCTCAGGGCAGAGGGGAGAGTGGGTAGCTGCCGCGGGGGGGCGCCTTAGGGCGGAGGGGGGAGCAGAGAGCTGCCACAGGGCTCGGGGGGTGGTGGGGGGCGTGAGGTGGAAGTTTCGACTAGGGGGCGAAACATTCTTGCACCCGCCCTGTGCCGATGTGATGTGGCTGTGAAAAAGGCAAATGTGATCCTAGGATATGTTAAGCAAGGTATTTCCAGTGGAGATAGGGAAACATTGGAGCTATTGCACAAGGCACTAGTAAGACCTCAGCTAGGATACTGTGTACAGTTCTGGTCACCCGTGTTCAAGAAAGATGAATTCAAACTGGAACAGGTGCAGTGAAGAGCTATTAGCATGATCAAGGGAATGAAAAGTCTATGTTATAAGAGGAGACTAAAAGAGCTTGGCTTGTTTAACCTAGCAAAACAAAGTCTGAGGCAGAGATGACTGCTCTCTATAAATAAATCAGGTGGCAAACTCCAAGGAGGGTGAAGTGCTATTTAAGCTAGAAGACAATGCTGGCACAAGAACAAATGGATATAAACTGGCCATGATTAAATTTAGACTGGATATTAAAAGGTTTTTAACCATCAGAAGAGTGAGGCACTGGAACTGCCACCCAGTAAGCATTGTGGGGGCAAAGAACCTGACTAGTTTTAAGAGAGCACTTAATAAATTCGTGAGTGGCATTGCATGACAGGATTTCCTGAGGGGCTGGGCTTCACAGTTCTGGAGGTCCCTTCCAGATCATATCTTATGTTCCTAAAATCTCATGGTTCAGCTGATCACCTTTAGGAGTCAGAAAGGGGTCCCCAGGATGTATTCTAGTTTGGGGGGTGGTTTGGTCTCCTTGCTCAGAAGCATCAGAGGCTGGAGATGGGACACTGGATGGGGAGGGCTGGTGATGTGGTACTGAGAATTCTGTCTCAGGTGCTTGGCTGGTGGATCTTGCTCACATGTTCAGAGTCTAACTGATTGATTGCCATATTTAGGGTTGGGAAGGAATTTTCCCCCAGGTCAGATTGGCAGGGAACTTGGATTTTTTTCACCTTCATCTGGAACATTGGCCTCTTGCCCGAATCAAATGGGTATATCCCTCTAACTCAATTCTCTGCCATTCACGGGGCCTTGGGCATTGGTGCACCTCAGTCTCTCCTGCTTTCTGCCTATGGCACACAGAAATTTAGTCTCATCAGGGCTGAAATACTTTTGTCTATTTCTTATTGATGGGCTTGCTATAGGTGTGGCTGGGTGGTGATTAGTGGCCTGTTATATATAGGTCAGACTAGATGATCTGGTGGTCCCTTCTGGCCTTGAACTTTATGATCTATCGTGTCTAGAATAATGGGAACTGATCTAGACTGAGGCCACTAGGTTCTACTGTAATGAAAATAATATATGCGCTGGCAATGGGATATATATACAAATATAAACAATTTATGTAACACTAAAGGTGTGCATGGCATTTTACAAATCACTTGGGGGCAATCCCATTCCCCCTAAATCCTAAAGTAGATCTTCCCTCATCTGCATAGAAAGGGCAGAATGATGAAGAGTCAGCTGCCTCCAGCACCACCCATAGAAGAAGCAGCCAGTCCAGCCCCCAGCCCCCGCAGATCTCCTGAGATCTCTGAATCTCAGAATGTCTATTACATGCAAGGTCCATTAGCTCGGTGGCCTCATTCCATGGTGGCTCAGAAGTTCCCTACAACTCTTCCCCATTCCCTGGTGGTATATCTCCATGGCAGCTGTGCCACCAGGGCTTCTTCCACATGCTCCCGAAACCTCCTCTCCTTCATGAGGGGAGGCTGCCTGACAGTGTGAGGAACTATTGATGGTGTGAATTTGTTTTTATAGAAATGAGGCATGACAAGGTGACAGGCCCACTATATTGACTTAAGAAAAAGAGCTAATGATGTCTTGTAAACAACATTATTAAATAAAACAAAATTTTACCTTATTCAAATTAGTAGGTTTTTTTTGTTTGATTTGTTTTGTTTTTTATCCCATAAAATTCTACTTATTTGAAATGGATCAGGAGCGACACCCAGTGGCCACAACGACTTATAAGATGTCTGTGATATTTTTTCAAGTTAATTGATTCAAAATAGAGCCATACTGATTTATTTATAGAATCTAATAAAATTGTTCTTTGTACTAACATCTTTATAAAGATTTATAAACAATTTTTTGGGTCGGGGGGCAGGACAGGAATGGAGTGGATAGAAACATATTGCAAAAATATTCCGCAAAGCACCTCACTACTTCAACAATTATCTTTCTTAGCGGTTGACCTGTCAATTTGAAATATGTCCACTTCCAGTTGGGATTTCATTTGAGAGTAGCCTGGTTTATATAGAGTACTTAACAACTTTATTTTAAAGTGACATTAAAACAAAAGCCTCCTGAAGGGAAAATTGAATTGTCTATGTGAAGGACTACAGCTTGCTTTAATTAGTGCTCGAAAAGTCCTCTGAGATCCTGGAATCTATCTACCCGTTAGTTTCTTATACTGCATCTTGTGATGGGTTGGATCACAGAAACCCCCTTGGGAGCTGCCACTTGGTGTGCAAAGACTACCCCTGCTCCTGTTTTCCCTGCCAGCTCAGGACTCCAGCACCCTGTCTTGCTGAGCCAGACACTCCAGTCTGCTGCAACACAGACCCAGGGTCTGAATCACTTGTCCCAGAGCTGCAAGTTTACATGAAAACAGATCCCAGAAGTGTGCTTGTCTTTAGCACTCAGATGCCCAACTCCCAATGGGGTCTAAACCCAGATAAATCCATTTTACCCTGCATAAAGCTTATTCAGGGCAAACTCATAAATTGTTCGCTCTCTATAACACTGATAGAGAGATATGCACAGTTGTTTGCTCCCCCAGGTATTAATACATACTCTGAGTAAATTACTAAATAAAAAGTGATTTTATTAAATACAGACAGTAGGATTTAAGTGGTTCCAAGTAGTAACAGACAGAACAAAGTAAGTCACCAAGTAAAATAAAATGTGCAAATCTATGTCTAATCAAACTAAATACAGATAATCTCACCCTCAGAGATGCTTCACTAAGTTTTTTCTCAGACTGGACACCTTCCAGGCCGGGGCACAATTCTTTCCCCTGGTACAGCTCTTGTTGCAGATCAGGTGATAGCTAGGGGATTCTTCATGATGGCTCCTCTCTCCCCTTGTTCTCTTCCACCCCTTTATATATCCTTTGCATAAGGCGGGAACCCTTTGACCCTCTGGGTTTCCACCCCCCCTCACTGGAAAAGCACCAGGTTAAAGATGGATTCCAGTTCAGGTGACACGATCACATGTCGCTGCAAGACTTCATTACTCACTTGCCAGCACACACATATACAGGAAGACTCACAGGTAAATACAGCCATCTGCAGACAATGGGAGTCATCAAGATTCCAAACCATCCTTAATGGCCCACACTTTACATAATTACAATAGGCCCTCAGAGTTATGTTTTATATTTCTAGTTTTAGATACAAGAGTGGTACATTTCTACAGATAGGATGATCACACTCAGTAGATTATGAGCTTTGTAATGATACCTTACAAGAGACCTTTTGCATGAAGCATATCCCAGTTACGTTATATTCACTTATAACCATATTTTTTTCTAAAACTATCCCAGTTACATTATATTCACTTATTATCATGTTTTTATAAAACCATATAGACTGCACAACATCACACATCTATCACCATGGTCTCTGAACAGAAAGGCTATGTGTATTGTTTTTATTACTAGGAGGGTGTTATAGTCATCATATTATCAATGACCCGGAAGAAAACATAAAATCATCACTGATAAAGTTTTGCAGACAACATAAAAATTGGGGAGTGGTAAATAATGAAGAGGACAGGTCACTGATACAGAGTGATGTGGATCACTTAGTAAGTAGAGTGCCCAGCAAACAACATGATTTTAATACACTTAAATGTAACTATATCCTTCTAGGAACAAAGAATGTAGGCCATACATAGAAGATGGCGGGCAGGAGGGATCTATCCTGGGAAGCAATGATTCTGAAAAAGACATTGTGGTGGCTAACCAGCTGAACATGAGCTTTCAGCGCAATGCTATGGCCAAGAAGGCTATTGTGATACTTGGATGCATAAACTGGGGAAGCTTGAGTAGGAGTAGAGAGGTTATCTTACCTATTTATTTGGCACTGGTGCAACTACTGCTGGACTAGTGTGTCCAATTCTGGTGTTCACAATTCAAGAAGTTGGCAAAGTGTTGATAGATTTAGAGAGTTCAGAGAAGAGTCACAAGAATGTTTAAAGGATTGGAAATCATGCCTCTTAGAGCACGTCTTCACTACCTGCCGGATTGGCGGGAGCAATCGATCTATTGGGGATCGACTTATCGCGTCTAGTGAAGACGCGATAAAATCGATCCCTGATCGCTCTGCCGTCGACTCCAGAAATCCACCGCGGCAAGAGGCGGAAGTGGAGTCGAGGGGGAAGCGGCAGCGGTCGACTCGCCGCCGTCTTCACAGCCAGGTAAGTCGACCTAAAATACGCAACTTCAGCTACACTATTCATGTAGCTGAAGTGGCATATCTTAGGTCGATTCCCCCTCCCTCCTCCCCCCCGTAGTGTAGACCTAGCCTTTAGTGAAAAACTAAAGGAGCTCAATCTATTTAGCTTAACAAAGATCAGGTTACGGGGTGACTTGATTAGTCTAGATGGGGAAACAAATATTTGATAATGGGCTCTTCAATCTAGCAGACAAAAGTTAACAAGATCCTGAAAGCTGAGGCTAGACAAATTCAGATTGGAAATAAGATGTACATTTTTTAACAGAGGGTAATTAATCATTGGAACAATTTACCAAGGGTTGTGGTAGATTCTCCATCACTGACAATTTTTATATCAATACTGGATTTTTTTTAAAGATATGCGCTAGTTCAAAAGGAATTATTTTTGGGACATTCTCTGGCCTGTGTTATAGAGGAGATCTGGCTAGATCAGCATTTCTCAAACTGGGGGTCCTGACCCAAAAGGGGGTCACAAGACTATTGTAGGGGGGTCATGAGAATGGCGGCTGCTGGTCGGGCACCAGCTCCAAAGGCAGCACTGCCACCAGAAGTAGCACAGGGGTAAAGGTGGCATTGTATGGGGGAAGCGTCATCACAGCCTGAAGTATTTTCAACGGGAGTCCCAGCAAAAAATGTTTGAGAACCCCTGGACTAGATAATTACAATGGTCCCATCTGGTCTTGGAATCTATGAATCAGGATTCAAATCTCTAGAGAACAGCGAGCTTCATTGCGAGTAAAAAAGCATGTTTTACAAGAATAAATGAGCATGAAACATGCAATTTTCCAGTGCACACAACCAAGAAAAGTTTTGTAGTATATTTACAAAATGTTAGTGATGGGCCAGAGCTGCAAAATACAGCTCTGGATTTTGAACCTCCAAAGTCTGGGTTGTTTGGATTCTGGGGTCATGTTAGCCCCACTGAGCCCTCTCCCTTTTCCTATGACGCTTGTTTATTTAGTCTGTAATGCTTAGTCCTTCATTGAGAGTTAAAAAAAATGCCAGGGTTGCAAAAAAGGAACACACATGGCAGCAAGTTCATATTACTTACTTGCACAACACCAAGTGCTTACAATTATTTATACACAACTGGTATTTTAATAACAATCCTATAGATTAAGGTAATTCATATGAATTCCTTGGAGCTAGTCTGTGAGCACTCCTGACAGTGCTGCTTTCAAATATCTTCAACCCAGTTTCCTAATCATTAGAAAAATGTCCAAGGGGCCCCAATGATATTGTAGTAACACAATTATTGTCTCTATTTAGATACACTGGTTCTTGAATGAATAATTTACAAGGAGATCTGATTACCGCTAAGCAAAACAGAGGTGTAAGTTATTAGATGATGCCTGTCTTGCTAGGTATACTGAGCTAGTAGCTCTATGCATGTTACCTTAGTACTCTGCACCTATGCATTGCCTGTTCATGCCCTCTGGGGCACCTGGCATTGGCCACTGTCGGCAGACTGGATACTGGCCTAGAAGGACCTTTGGTCTGATCCAGTATGGCCATTCTTATGTTCTTATGTCTCTCCATATAAGCTCCTAGGCAACCAACACAGTAGTGGTGAAGGGCAGACCACCATTGCAGGTATGGAGGCTTTGGATCCAGCTTGGCAAGCAGGTGCCTGGGGCGGCCACTTCGGAGCAAAGGACCTCCCGCCGAATTGCCGCCGCAAATCGCGATCGTGGCATTTTTTTGTTTTTTTGTTTGTTTGTTTGGCTGCTTGGGGCGGCCAAAACCCTGGAGCCGGCTCTGTGCACATGGAGGCAACTTATTATTTATTTATTAAATTATTCATTTAAAGGGAAAAAAGGAGGGGTTGGGATATATCTCCCTTCCCCCCTAGCAAGAAATAGAGGGATGTCCTCTTCCACCCAGACAATGAGAGAGAGTTGGATGGAATAGAGTGAGGTTTTCTCTTCCTCACACCATGAGACAGCCTATTGGGGAAAAAGAATGTTCCCCCCCACTGCTCAGTGGCAGATAGCCATTAGCAAGGGATAAAGTGTATTGAGCCATTTATGGCTGGTGACATAAGCTGCCAATAGGTGACAATACTGCTGTGACATTGTCACAGTTCACCTGTATTTCCCCTCAGTGGTCCAGCAAGGGCACCCACTCTCATGCTTCCAGCCCCCCAGCCATTGCTATTCTGGGTGGAGACCAGCATCTCTCGCCCTTCTGACCAGGGTATTTCCAGGCTACACAGTTCCCTGCCTTCACTGTGCTATTCCGAGGAGAAGCGAGTTGTCCAAGCATACCTGCTTGCTTTCTCTTCAGAGACTGATAACAGAGTGATTGTCAACAGTTATAAGCACCACACAGTTCTTTCTTTACAAGCCTATTTTATTCTTAAAGTAAAAGCACTACAGAGAAAGCATAGTGAAAACAATAAAAGAACCTACTTGCATACTAATAACTAGGGCCCTACCAAATTCAAGGCCATGAAAAGCACGTCATGGACCTGGAAATCTGGTCTCCTCCCGTGAAATTTGGTCTTTTGTGTGCTTTTACCCTATACTATACAGATTTCAGAGGGAAGACCAGTGTTTCTGAAATTGGGGGTTCTGACCCAAGAGGGAGTTGCAGGGGGGGGGGTCACAAGGTTATTTAAAGGGAGGCGCAGTACTGGCACCCTTACTTCTGCGTTGCCTTCAGAGCTGGGCAGCTGGAGAGTGGCGGCTGTTGGCCAGGCACCCACTTCTGAAGGCAGCGCCCCGCCAGCAGCAGCGCAGAAGTAAGGGTGGCAATACCATACCATGCCACCCTTACTTCTGCGCTGCTGCCTTCAGAGCTGGGCGGCTCGAGAGTGGTGGCTGCTGACTGAGGGCCCAACTCTACAGGCAGCAGCGCAGAAGTAAGGGTGGCAATACCATACCATGCCATCCTTACTTCTGTGCTGCTGCTGGCAGTGGCTCTGCCTTCAGAGCTGGTCTCCCAGCCAGTACCTGCCGCTCTCCAGCTACCCAGCTCTGAAGGTAACGCTGCCACCAGCAGCAGCGCAGAAGTAAGGGTAGTAGTACTGTAACCCCCTCTATAATAACTTTGAGACCCCTCCACAACTCCTTTTTGGGTCAGGACCCCTACAATTACAACACTCTGATTCAGATTTAAATAGCTGAAATCATGCAATTTACTATTTTTAAAATCCTATGATTATGAAATTGACCAAAATGGACTGTGAATTTGGTAGGGCCCTACTAATAAGATAGGCTCTGGCAGGAGCAGTCTTTCAGCACCCCATCCATGGGGTTTTCTTGGTGGTCACAAGTCCATCAGAGCTTCAGGTCAGAACAAGAACCCACTCATATGAGGCCTCAGTAGGCCCTGAGTTTCCAACCCTACCCTAGGCATTGGGACTCTCCATGGACCAGAGGTTCTGTCCATTTGCTGCATCAGGAAGAAGGTCCTGAAGCAGTTTAAAACGAGGTTATATATCCAAAAATCCTTTCTTTGTCTATAGGTCCCTGGAGAATCCAGCTTGAACTAATGTATGCACATTTCTCCAGAGGGGGTGGTTTCAATGGGCTGGTAACAGATGAAATACATTAGCATCCCCTTCCTACTAGAAAAGATACATATAATACCACAATAACACATACCCATTTGCATTTTAATCCAATGGATCCCCAAAGATATTAACCTTAATTCAATAGGTCTTAACTTAATTCAATGAAGTTTATCTCAATTCCATAAGGTTTGTCCAGGATATTATAGGATGTTGTCAGTCTGTCACAGACATAACCAGCTGGTTATTGAACTGGGTATGTCACAGCAGTTTTGTAGTGACATCCAGGAATTCCAGTGTGCATTTATGGACTACCAGTACTGGGACAGCGTGGGTGAAATCCTGGACCCACTGCAGTCAATGGGAATTTTGCCATTGACTTAAATGAGGTCAGGAATTCACCTGTTGTGTTTAATGCCTGAATCTTACAGGTTCAGGAAGCAAGATGTTGTGTCCTCTTTTCTTTTGCTACAGCTCAGGCTTTTCCTTTACACCTTATCATGACAGTTCGTTTCCACTGGAAAGCTTTTGCTGTCCGTCTCTCACACTGAACACCACAGTATATGTAGCATTCTTGGGGGAGGGACCTCCAAGCTGGAATTCACTCTTTCTTGCAGCCCAAAGACAGGGCACAAAGCCAACTCCCATTAAAGTCAGTAGAAGGACATAGTGCAAGATGCATTTATGCACTCTGGCATCTACATGGATGATTTTTATCCATCATTCGACTGGGCAAAAAATGGGGTGAGTCTAATTGTATCAATGGTTGGCAACAGGTTTTTATTTTAATTTTGTAATAGATGCCCAGATGTCACAATGATGTGTCCGCTATAAATACCTACTGTGTCTGGCAAGACTAGGCAGCTGGAGCTGTTCGGAATATTAAGGAAGTTGATGTTACTTCAGTTGTATTGTGGGCAGAATGACCAGAGTAGTTTTATCACAGACTAAAATGACTGCTACTCTCCATTCTGATTGGAAGAGAGGGTCTACTTGAATGCCACTTTGATGCCTCCCTTGCGAGAATGCACCAACTCCTCATAACTCAGGGAAGTGGAACGTGTGCTGATGAAAATTAAGGGTGCTCAGCTAGTTACTCAAAAGGCACTAATGGAAAACAAGTAGCATAAGCCACAGTAAAGCACCTAAGGGAAAACTAATCTGTGCAGTGATCAGTATCGGCTGGAGACTCAATCCCAATGTAATAATTGTTTTAAATGAGTGTTAAGCAATGACGGTCACATTTCCATGCAAACATATGTTGCATCAATATAACCCAATGATGGAAAAAAAGAATAATTGAAGCAGCATTTCTTTACATGCAAACAAAATCAAGTTCTATTGTGATGTAACTTGTTTAGTGTTTGCTAGTCTTTGGGAGCAGAAAGAGGAAGTTAGAAGATACATTGCGTACAGTAACTGACAATTAGCTCTTTTCTGCTCCCACTCCAGTTGTTAGGAGTTTTCCTATTGACATTGACAGCTACAGGACTGGCCCCATTGCTTTGGAGAATGAATGGTATATCCTGATTCCTCAAAGAATAACACTCAGTCCTTCGTGTGGTAACCTACTGCTTTCCTTTATCTAATATTGGTTATATGTGGTCAGACTAAAATCTTGGCAAGATTTAACAATTCAAGTTTTATTTCATATAATGGGATACTCCCCTTCATTCTGTCCACTCTCTGACTGACTAATTCCTGTGATGAATTCTCCAACAATGTCCATTGTCTTGCAGGGATGGTATCTGGGCTGGTTTTGCAGCTTTTGTTACTGAGATGAGATTACATTATCTATTGTAGTGAAGTCCGAGACCTTAACTGTACCGCCCAAGAAAAGACGTTAGTATACAAATATATTTATGTCACATTGATTAGCCAGAGAGGTTATTAATGTTACTGAAGCATAAGCACAGGAAGCCTGAGGGCTAGAGCTAAGCCACTGTGTGATTAAATATGCCCTAAAGTAATGCCTTAGAGTATATTTCAGGCTTACTAAAAACCTGAAGAAAATAATATCATAAAAATCAATGAGATGTTTATCTAAAGAGAGGACAAAAGGTTCCCCCACCTTCTCCTCTAGGAAAAAGTATTTTCTGTAATAATGTTCATCTTTTTGCTGTTGTTCGTCTTGTAATCCATTTAACTGTGCTACGGTACTAGATTTATTTGGGAATTGCCTGCTGAGACCTGCATTGCTGGCAGATCCTATTAACATATATATCCGGTATTCTTATTGCATTTGCAAAATAAAGAATTGTGTGCATGGAACCGTTCTCCTTTTCCTTTATATTGCCAAGTAAGAACATACATACTGTAATAGCCTATCAAAAAGTCAGGTTTTGATTAACCAAAAGCAGGTGACAGTCAAAAAGGGCAAAGAGTCTGGTGGCACCTTAAAGACTAACAGATTTATTTGGGCATAAATATGTTAGTCTTTAAGGTGCCACCAGACTCCTTGTTGTTTTTGTAGATACAGACTAACACGGCTACCCCGATACTAGTCAAAAAGGGGGAAATCAAAACAATGTCAGTGAAAGTCAGTGGAAGCAATGCTCTTTGATGAGGAAAGAAAACAAAGGTATAGAAAATACCTTCCAATACAAGGGCATGACCCTGCAAACACTTATTACCAATTAGAGCCCTTCATCCAGTGAAGCACTTAAGCATGTGCTTAATTTTAAGCAGGTGAGCAGCCTTGTGGAATATAACTAGTTTACCTATGGTGTAAGTCTTTGCAAGTTTGGGCCCTATATAAGGAATAAAATATATGCAAGAGTGTGAGTTTGTCTGAAGTGTTTTGTTTGTCTGGAGAGAAATGCCCTCTTCATCTGTGTTATGAAGCAAAACTTGGAAGTCAAGTTCTTTTTATATAATAGAGTGGGTTTTAGATCATTTACCAAAAACCTGTGTTGAAACACACGAAAAACCTGTGTTGAAACTTCAAAAGGCACCTCAATTCGAACACAGAAAGATGCATTCGTATATTGTCAGTAAACAGAATGGTAAGGAAATGAGAAAGCTGACTCATAAAACCACAGAGCAAGGAAATGCAGTATGCAAGCAACCACAGCATCTTCATTTGGCCCCATTGTCCCTTGATACCACATGATGCAGCTTCCCGTAGCAGTGTTCCATAACCACGAGCTATATTCATTTCACTAATGTAGGCAAGGAATAAAGACAGATATTCTATCTTAGGTATTGATAGACCCCCATTACTGTAGTTTGTGAGCAACTCACAATCTTATTTTTTAATGTATTTACCCCCGCAACACCACTGTGAGGCAGGGAAGTATTATTATCTCCACCTCATAGATGGGAAACTGAGGCACCGTGGCCCAGATCCTCAAAGGCACCTAACTCCCATTGATTAATGACTTGCCCAAGGGCACGCAGGAAGTCTGTAGTGGAGTAAGATACAGAACTTTGGTCTCATGAATCCCAGGTTAGCATCCTAACCACTGGATCATCCTCCTTTCTCTGCATCACTTGTGCTACAATATTATAATTAAGCATTTGGTTCAGACTCCTCTCTAAACGCAGACACCCCTGAACTCTGTGTGAGTTTAGATCCAGATCTGAACTTTAAGCCAAACCAAAACCCTGGATCAGAACACTGAACTTTGGGTGTAATAATGGTATCAGATCAGAACTTTGTGACTTGACCCTCTTTCTATAGATAATGATTGTGGGTAAAAACCACCCAGAGTACAAAATATCATCTTTAGAAACCCTGTGAAGGAGGTAGAGATGGTTAAGAATGGGGAGGCAATAATGATTTAAAATGTAATCATTCTTCAATGAACCCGTAAACTTCTTCCTCCTCTCAACTTCGAACCCTTTTCAATGACACCCTGTACACTCATGCAGCCATCCTTTCCCTGTGTGTCAAGTTACCTCTATCTCCTTCTTTATACCTTTCCTTAAAATGCTTCTTTTATTTAACCTGCCAGCGTATCTGACACCATGGAAGTAACTACAGTAGGAAAAGCTGCATTGACAAGTGAGAATCACAGAGGGGGAGGAAGTAATATTTATCACATGGAAAAGAAGTATAATTTTCAAAGTTCTGAGAGGGTAACTGAGCATATACATAAAAAAAGTCCTTGACAATGCCCTTTAACCAATCAGAAAGTAGCACGTAAGCTCACATTACAGCATCAGATACACTGAACAGCTGGTGTGGAGGTAGCATTAACGCCTACAATTCTCTAGTGTAAAATTAAACACAGACAGTTACCTTAAGATTAGTAACTATCACATACATGGCTTAATCGAGCCTCTAAGCAGCCTACCCAGCAGCTATCCATGAATGCTTTGGAGGATTTTCAGGCTGGTCCTAAATCCAGAGGGGTACTTCCCCTCCTTGGTAGCAGGCATCCATTGCTACCTTATGCATTACACTGCTGCTGATGGCTGTCCCTTCCTAGAGACTCACTCACAGACTCTGCTCAATCAGCTTCCCATTGACAGTTTTCCTCAGGGAAGTAACAGTGGGTCAACCAGGGACAAAGATTAAAGTGTATCCAGGTTCCTTCCTGGCTGATAGCTCTGTTTTGAACGGAGGGACTCAATCTTGGAGATTTTCCCAGGTTCCTGGTCCACAAAGTAATAAAGTCAATTGGTTGGTCAGGGAAGAAGGGTGGAAAGAGGGGAGAGCCCCATCTGACAAACTAGGACAGTTTACTGCAATAATGGGGCTGTGTAAGTGCCTCCCCGGTGCGGGAGAGAGATGGAATCTCTGAGCATAACTGCGGAGAAAAAGAGGAGGGGAGATCATTGCCAGGAACTGTCCTCCCTAGCAGCAATTCTATCACTTCACAGGCTGGCTTTTTCTCTCTCTGTCTCTATTGTTATAAAGCTCTGACCTCTCTCCTGAAGAGGTTGGCCTGTCATGGAGCCAGCTTGTATAGCTGCCACAGCTTGTATAGCTTGGATGTGCCTGGGTGTTTCATTCCAGACAGGGCCCATAGCTGAAGCCTCAGTGCCATCTGCATGTCTTGTTCCAGTTCTTCTTCCCATCCGCCTCAGCACTTTATTATGCATGTTTATCTGCAGTTGCTCTTCTTTGGCCTTTGATGTCCCTCATTCCTAAATTTCTCCAGAGAACAAATAGAGGGGTGTGTATATTTACTGAGTGAATAATGGATGAATAGACGCTTACATTTACTGTGTCACATTCCCTCTAAAGTAAATTATTTCTACATGGCACAAACAGTGTTGCCAGGCTATGTTTAAAGCTAATGAGCCACAGATTAGCATCTCAGAAGTCAATTAACAAGACCAGGTTATTGGTGGTTTTTTTCCCCACCCAGTGACTTGTATTTATATATTATTAATGAAATACAAGATTTCCTTGTGTGGGATATGCCCATGTTACTCATGAGCAGTGTACAGACATTATTTCTGTTAATGGCCTCAAACAGACAACTATGTAATCAAAGTGCTGTATGTTCCTTCAGGAAAGTAATCAAACTGTAGTTGCCATAGTAAACATGTATATTTATTTATCTAAACTCCATGTGCTTCCCCCTGGCTGGACTCCACATTCCATGTGTCTTCAGCCTGTCTTATCTTTCATACTGTTTAGAAAGAAGGGAACAGTGGCAGGGGTGGGAGTTACTTCAGGATGATTCCAGAGGGTAGCTGTCTATGCATAGATGCCTAGGAATGTGAGTTTCTCTGGTTGAGTTAATGCTGCACTCGCAACCTTAATATTGGAATCCGTGGAGGCTGAGGCCCAAAATAAGTGATGGGGCTGGCAATTAAAATACTCTCCCCTTCCCCGTTTCCCACAGAAAAATATTTCTGACCTTCCCACCCCTCTTCACACATATTTTTGATTCCATGAATAAAATGAGCCAGCTAACCACACTGCAGTTCTTCCCCTCCTCCAGGAAATAAATTCTGTCTCACCAATAGCTCCTCTGCTGTTATTCCCACCACTGCTTTTCTGAAAATGAACAGGCAGCCCACTTCCACTCTGCTCTCTACTCCTCCACCCCCAACACCTGATAAAAGCTGGGGGCTCCAACTGATCTGCTTTCATCTTTCCCTCTTCTCACCATATCCCAAGCTCTCTTGCTCCCCCTTTCAGTCCCTCATCACTAGGTCCCAGGCTCCCCCCATTTCCAAACAAGACCTCTCTCTCTCTGTGTCATGTTCCCCATCATTCTGTGCCCCCACACTCCTTTTCCTCCTCTGTAGGCAAGGAGAGATGTTCTGCTGCTGTTTCTCCATTTTCGGGATTTCAGTCAAAACAATCTGTTTCTGGTAGGGTTTTATGAACTATAATTTGTTGGAACCTAAAGAACATAACAAGTAATGTACTTGCTCAAAAGCAAACACTAGGAAATGGTGAGAAGCAGAAACAATGCAACAGAAAAAGGTATCTGTACAGATGCTATCATTGTGTATATTAAAGCTTAGATTCATAAAAAATGTATGGATATGATTAAGTTTACTACACACGAGTAGTCCCATTGGACTTTCACCTTTGAGATCAACAGGACTGCTACTTGTGCATAAAATTAAGCACATGAACACATTTTTGCAGGATTGGGGATCTAGATGTTACCAAGGTATGAGAATGCAGAAATACAGTACATACAATATTACTGGAATAACAGGATTAATTCTGAAAACTGACTAGGAAGTTAAAATATTGAGATATGAAATACATTGCAGGGTTCATATGAAAAAACTTTTACCAGTATTTTTGAATGATTTTCCTTATGTCTGGCTTGATATCAGGTACTAACTTTAGGAATGGAACCAAATGGCAATACAAAGTAAAGAACAAGTCCCACAAGCAACCTCCTTCCTCAAGGAAAACTCATAGATTTTGGCAAAAGTTCCTGAATAGGGGCGGGGAACCTGAACTGATTTTTCAAAACTTCTCCAGAGGTTTCCATTGCCTCCTTATGTTGTATTTTGTCAGACAACAATGACAGCATGGATAGATGTTAATGACAAAAATGATAGCAAAATGATTCTTGGATCTGTGTGTCACAGACCTCGGGGTAAGAGTTGTTGGAGAAGTAGATTAGTAGATTAGGAAATACTTTTACAGGTAAGCAAGGTCTGTGTAAAGGCCGGAATATTGATCATGTTCACAGATGATTTTAATTGCTTAAATAGAGGGAAATTCACCTTTGTGCACTGAATGGGAAAAGAGCTCTCTGATCTGCACCACTTCAACTGCACTTCATGATTTAGGTGAAATTCATGCTGCTGTAAAGGGGCCAACACAAGGCCCTCCACAGTACTATAGCACCATATTGAAGGGGAAGAGGTTGTGAGGCCACTGATGGAGCTGTCAGGCAAGGATGCTTTGATATCTCCTCTGTGCTCTGTATGAGTGGAACCTGCATAGACTAGCTCAATATAAAAGGAGACAAAGAAGCAGACTGGGAGAGGGGCAAATATGAATCCAGCCAGCCTACCACACCGCAGAACTGGGGTTGCAGCTGCTATTACAGACAACAGGATGGAATAGATGTTTCAGAAGGGGGAGGTTGCACTGCAGATTGGAGAAATATTCCACAGTCTATCCACACTTCACCCTATTAATATGCAAGAACTCTAGCCTTATATGGCTATATTTCACCTTTAACATAGGGTCTAAGTGGTACATACGTGGTGCCCAAGGTCTAGTGTGGGCCCTCTGCAGAAGGTTGAATTTGCAGCATGAGATAATATCTATAAAAAGGTACATGAACTAAAAATGCAGGATTGCTTTTTTATGCAATTTCTTGAACACTCTATATCAGTCAGAGGCTGTTCTGGACTAAGCCAGGAAGTGAGCCAAGTATGAAAAACACATCTGAGGTTGTGGAACATCTAAGACTTATTGATCACAGTGTAATTACACTTGAAATGTATTAGGGGAAGTAACTAAAACAATTTTGACTCTAGGAAAGCTGATTTAGGAGCGTGCAAAATGCCCTCAGGGAGGCTGATTGAAATTCTCTCATGAGGTACGGTGAATTTATTTCAGAGAAGAGTGGGACATACTCAGAGAAAAGGTGGATAGATTTGTACATCAATGAAATCTAAACAGACAAACATGGTAATAATGAACCAAAATATTACACATTTGAAAAGGAAGATGAAGACGATGAATACCATAAGTAAGAACAAGTTAAACCGACAATTAAAGGAGGAAAAGAAATATAAAATGCCAACCTACAGATGCTTATTGGAACAAACAAAGATTCTTGGTTTCAAATATTATAACAATAGGCACAAGCTACAGATGGAAATATATCCAATCAGAAACAATAGTGGAAAAATATATATAAAGAATCAGACAATTTGTTACATTAAAATGACATTTTTTTCTTATTATCCCAGAAAAGAAGTTGTGGAGATACAATTCCCAAGTGAGGGATCTAGTTTCATGCTGCAGTAGAAGTTAGATAGTGTTCACATAGCAATGGAAACCATGATTAAAAGATGGGATACTTTAAACTTGAATGTGATCCTCTTAAAATAAGCATCTAACACACTGCATGCAGACATTTTTCATTCCAACTGTGTAAAATACCTCATGTAAAAATTAGAGATGCATCCAAACCAAGACCCGGGCCTGTATCTCTATCTGAGTCAGATCAAATCTTGGATCCAAACACCCCAATATTCTGGCAGGTTCAGAATCCAGATACAAACTGTGTGGCTCTAGGCCATCACTAGTAATAGAAATAACTAGACTATTTTACATTTATTGCATGTAGCATTTTCATTCAAGCATCACAAAGCTGTTTATAAATAAACAAAACCTTGTGAGCTAGGTCATATTGGACCTGTGTCACAGATGGGTAGACAGAGGCATGAAGAAGTTAAAAGCCCACATTTTCTAAAGAAGCCATTCATTTTTGGTGACTACATTTTTGGATGTCCTAGTGGAGAAAACTTTTTTCAGATGTGCTAAGCACTCATAATTCTAAAGTAAAAAGAATTTGTGGCTGCTCAACGTCTTTGAAAATCAGGACCTAGGTGTTGGAAGTATGATGCACAAAAATGGAGGCTCCAAAAATTAATTCCACTTCTGAAAGTGTTGGCCTAAGTTACTTGTCTGTGGTCCCACAGTGAATCCGTTACAGACTAGGAAGAAAACCTAAAAGATTCACAATCACAATCCTTAAGTAATAACAATGGAATGTAACCCCTTAGAGAATGAAAGGGGGCAGATCCTTCAGGAATGTAAATTGTCATCACTGTTAACATCAGTGAAGCTATGACAACTTACACTAGCTGAGGATCTGCCCGTGGATCTCTACAGCACTAAGATATTCTAAATGTGGTTAAGAATCACCGAGAATGCATTTCTGTGTGCTTTGGGATAGAGGAATTTTAGCTTGTGACAGTAAAAACTGATAAAACAGCAGTTCTCAACCAGGAGTCCAAGGCTCCCTGCTGGGCCTGGAGCAGGTTTCAGGGGGTTCACAAAGCAGGGCTGGCATTAGACTCACTGGGGCCCAGGGCAGAAAGCCAAAGCTCCACCATCCCAAGCCCCGCCACTTGGGCCTGAAGCTGAAGCCTGAACAGCTTAGCTATGCGGGGCCCACTGTGGCATGGGGCCCTGGGCAAGTGCCCTGCTTGCTAACCTCCAATGCCAGCCCTGTTTTTTATATGCAGAAAAACAATTGTTGTGGCACAGGTGGGCTGTGGAGTTTTTATAGCATGTTGTGGGGACCTCAGAAAGAAAAAGGTTGAGAACCCCTGTGCTAGACGGATCTGGAGTTCAACCTGAGCTAGAGAAAGGTGTGTTTTGCCATCAGCTCAAAGTGTGAGCTCTGAAAGGGAACTGTAGATCATTTATCCAGTATTTCCTGCTGAGTCAAGCAGAATTCTTCGGGGGTGGAGGGAAAAAGGAGGAAGTGGCTTTCTTTACAAAGCAGCAATCCCTCTGCAATCTCTCTCAGCACTGGAGGTGGATTTATGCCAGTCTAATCCTTAATGTTGCAGAATTAAAGAAAGATTCTCTGTGTGGAATCTCAATAGTATCAAAGTGAAGTCTGTGCATTTGTTTACCTAATTTCTTAATGTATCTATCATGTTTATTATGGTAGGGCCTAGGGACCAGCTGATAATGGGGCCCCATTATGCTAGGCACCATCCAAACAGAGAATCGGAGATAGTTCTGACACATAAGTATTTTCTTCTATATAGTTTCTCTTCCTTTTTCAAAATTTATTAATTATTAAAGTAAATAATCTGTCTTTTGTTTTATGCAACCCACTGAGATTGGTAATATTCTAATTTGATCTAATTTGAGATGCACTACATTAAAAAGGAGGCATGGGAGAGAGTCTGGGAGAGACAGTCTGTCCTAAAGACATTTACAAAGCGGATGGTAATGGCAATTTAATAATTTATGAAGAAAACACCCCAAACTACTTGTTACAGAATAATCCAGTACTTCCTGCTTTCAAGCAACTTTTTCATTTCAAATGGCATTTGCCATTTATCCTCGTTTGCCGTTTTTATCTTGTATCGTTTCTTTTTCTAAGCTTGTGACCCTGATATTTTTCCCTCTACCCCATGACAAACATCACACTCTAACATGTGCTTATCAACTGTTTACACTGTGGTAAATTGACTAAAAGCCTCTTTAACATTTCCTCATTTAGAGATCTCTCCTGATCAATGGTGAGTTATATGAACAAAGGACTTGTGTTTCATGGTGTTTGCTATTCTTTTGCTTATTACATATGAGAATTGGCTCAAGTACATTCATTCTTTCATGAATTCATACCAAATGTTCTATGCTAAATTATGCATTGCCATGTTTTGCAATCTTATCCTCTATCATTGTTCCAGTGTCTTGCAGAATACTGAAATCAGTATTATTTGAAATATTCTGGCCCCTTGCATGTTTGTCTTAAAGGTCACCTGCAAGGAAAAAAAAATTGGACATGACTTTTTTTTTCTTTTTGATGTATAATGGAGGCCTGACATGTTTTTTTCCTAGAGAAGAAAAAGATGTTTTCCCTTACTTTTTTTAATCATAGAAATATCAGGAATATATATATTAAGAGAGCCTGATTTTGTATTTTAGGCAGTTGTTTATACCTATTCAAAGAGTGTGCAAAATATGACTAAAACACGATGGATAGGTTTTATACCCACTTTGTAAAGTGACAATATGAGGTGGAAGACACTAGAGAAACAGGCCTATTGTCTTCTCTTTTCTTTTTGAAGGTCTCTTTGGAGGACCAGAGTACTGGATTGTTAGCTTTCTATGCCTTCATTGAACGGATAGTGATATTGGCCCTGATTCAGGAAAGCACTTAAACATAAGCTTAAATCCATTCCTATTCAAGAGCAGTCCCAGTGATTTCAATGGGAGTTAAGTATGTGCTTATGTGGTTTCCTCAGCCTGGCCCACTGATTCTAAGAAAGATCTTTTGTCCTATCTCTGTTAGGTGTGTTGAGTTAAATAACAAAGACCAGAGCATTTAAACAGTTTTAAAATTCCTTCCTCTTTGTTGCTCAAATTTCATTTCTTTGGTTCAGTTGTCCATAGAATCGTCCAGAAAAATTAACAGTAGCTGAATTTCTAAACTTAAAACAAACAAACAAACAAAAAACGAAACAAAATAAATACATTTCAGGCCCTCTTGATACAACATAAGGATGCAATCTCCCCTCCCCTTTTTGTCATTTACAGGTCACATTTAATTAGACTTCCTTACCTTCCCATCAGATTCTCATCCCATTCCATTTTACTCTACATTTCAGACACATCCTGTCAGTTTGCATTCTAAGATATTTGTTGCTTAGTGTTTCCCTTCATTCTTTTATTCTTAAGAAAACTACAAACCACAAAATTCTGATTCCTGATGCTCCTTTTAGACCATGCTAGTCTTTCCCAGGAGAAAAACATTCAGGAAAGGATAAGTAAGCCCTGGAAACTCTAAAAGGTGTATCCCAGGGGCAGCTACAGGGAACCCAATGGAACTAAATTACTAATGGTTTATGCCAAGTTTGGAACCACACTGATCACAATAGTAGAGGAAGGGATCCGCCCCTTAACATAGAAATCTGCAGTTGTACTTTCTGGTGTTTTTCCTTACCTAAAATCAAATCTACTGTAAACTCTATGACTAATTCCTATTTAAACAGCAATTCAATGTTAAATCCACAATTCATTCCTATTATCTATTCCTATTTTATACACCCTTGTGCTTCAGTAGTTAAAATCTCCCATTATGACCTCTTTGGCCTTCTTATATCCAATCATTTCAACTGTCAGTCATGGGCTCTATAAAAAGTTCACATTCTGAAGCATCTCTAATCTCAATCCATGGCTTTGTATCATTACCAGGTTCTCAAAAATCCTGTATTTCATAGACTAATACTTACCTGCACTAAAAAATTGTACCTCTTGTTTTCCATGGTGTTTTAAAAAAATGCAGTTCAGGAAGTTGACTTTTCTAAATTAAAAAAGGTAAATAAATCCAAAATGAGGTCTCTTTTGCATAAATTCCAAAATACAAAAGGATAAAATATAGTGTGATATCAAAAACTCACTTGTGTGATCAATACTATAGTGTTGTAATTTATTAATTAAAATGCAGCAAGGTGGACTAAAGTGTAAATCAGGTTCTAAAAAATAGCCTTTATCATTGAAGTCTGGGCTAAAAATCCTCATAACAAACTTAAAACTATTTTAAAAAACTTTTTAAGTACAAAAGACAGCCAAGTGACTAATCCATGGCACAGGCAAGCAGCTGGTAAAATATAATTTATAAATAGCACCTAATAGCAACTTTTGGAGAATGTACTGAGGCTACTGGTTTTGTGTTTATGGTCAATTTATGTCCAGATTTATCCTATAAACCAGTTTGCTCTATTAGATTAATAGATTTTTATAAACGTTTGTATATAATCTTTTTAATCAATAATGTACTGTTTTATTTCTATTGCTAAGTTTTCATTTATGATGAAACAAATTAAATAAATAGCTCTTTTGAGTTACATACTTTCATAAAAATTCAAAATTTCTCTAATTTTCTGTTCAAAAAGTCGCTGCATGTCTTTCCCCCCTCTTTTAGCCAAGCCTCATATACAATATGCTTTCTTTTAGCTTCTTTATGCCATTTGTGCATTTATCTCTGTGCAACACTGATTTAAAGCACTCCTTAGAAATGTCTACTCTTTCTGTAAGAACACATTGTTAGATGTAACTCATCCCATCTGTATAGGATTCATCTGTTTCCTTGCTTGAAAAGAATATGCAGTGTGGATTGCTTTCTTTTTCCTCACAGTTTCAACAATGTATACATCACAAATTAAAATGTCACTACATCATCTAGAATTCTTGGTTTTCCTTTATTCTCTTTACAATTTTCACATTCCTTCCTTGTCCATAACCAACTTTATTACAGCTTTTTTACATTTGTAATAACTTCTATTCCATTGTGCTATTTAAGTTCTTGTGCTATGCCGATTACCATAATATCTAATACTCCTCCCTCCAAAGGGGCTGGCAGTTGTGGTGGGGGAGTAAACATTGTTAGTAGCATCATTAACTCCCAAACTGATTTATGTCAGGAAATCCATCAGGTCCTGAGGGGAGCATGCTGCAGAGAACAGTTGCTTTTCAGTTTCACCCCAATTGAATGTTTGCTTTATCCAAAACTATAGACACTGCAGTGGTCCCACTAAGTGATTTTTGTAAGCTCTCAGGAAAGGAGTATCTAATAAAGTGGAACTGCTCTTTCCCCCTTCCATTCTCTCAACCCAATTTTTGACACATTTGCTCCCTTTTATTCCCGCCCCCCCCATTCTCTCCACCAAGAGGACATTACTGGGCTACTGCAATTGATTCCATATAAGTATGGTGGTCTCATTCTAGTTCCTGATGAATATGGGTCCACATAAGGCAAACAGATGAAAAACCACCTGTGTAATTTGGCAATAACTACGCAGGACTGATATAGCAGTTGCAGATGGATGTTGCAGGGCAGGATCTGAATTTGATCTTGTTGGTGTTGATCCAGAACTTTCAAGATGTACTAATTTATGTCTTGAGTTCTCTCTGCCAGTAAGATTTTTATTTGACTTGCCTAAAATTTATTGAGTTATTGCACTGATATTATAATGCCTCATTACTGGCCCCAGTCAGGATCCGTGTAAACCTGATACCTATTTGAGGGATAGAGCAGCTCCTTCTTGGTGCCTCTAAGGTAGAGTGGAGGTGTCATTGAGTACTGCTGTCTATGGCAAGAATCCAGCTTGTAGTGGTCATCCAATCTCACGGCCAAACTGATATTTTTGCCACAAATATAGTATCAAGGGGTAGCCCAATTCCACGGTTACGCTTGTGTGAGAGCAGAAAAATGTCTGCATGTGTAATTAAATATGTATCTAATGATAGCCATTTCTGCTGCTATTTAAACAGGTAGAATAATGTTTAAGTTATGCCCCTTTAATCAAACTAGAGTGCAAGCACTTTAAGGCGGGGATTGTGTTTTTGAAGGTCTTTATATGGCACGTAACATAGTGAGGCCCAGATCTAGATTGATGCCTCCAGATGCTCCTGGAATACAAATAATAAAATAACAGACAGGATAGACTGTTAAAACCAGAAGGTTCCATGATGATTGGGGAGCCCCTTTAACTGGAGACTGGTCAAAATGTGACACTCAGACGATTCCATGGCAGTTGGGAACAGTTGTGGAAGAAGAGCAACTATCACCACAGCCCTGCAAATCTGAAGATATCCACTTTACATCCACGGACCATGTTGATGGATCAGATGCGGACACAAATTTTGTATCCACGCAGGGCTCCACAACACCATCATTCTCTAGCCCAGTGGTCTCCAAAGCGGGTGTGCAAGAGGCTACTTGGGGGTGCACGGCCGGAGGAGTGCTTTTTTTTTTTTTTTGCTTCGTCAGTTCGGGCGGGAGTCTGAGCGGCTTTTTTTTTTTTTTGCTTTGGCAAAAATGGTAGAACCGGCGTGGCAGGGGGTGCGTGCTAAACTTTTTTTTACTGATGGGGTGCGCAATCAAAAAGTTTGGAGATGACGGCTCTAGCTATTTTCAAGAGCTGTTCAGTCCAGCCTAGTCTACATCAGTCCAGCCTCCAGCCAGCATCTGCAAAGGCCATAATGCCCAATGGGCTCTCCAACCTCCTGCTCAAGGGCAGATGCAAAGGCTAGAGGGACAAAGGAACACTGAGAAAACCGCATTTTGGCCCTTCTCTAGCGCCTGTGCAAAGTGGGCCGAAAGTAACTGCCTGGGTGTAATAAACATGGCAGAGAGTGAATGGCAGGGGTTGGTAGCGGTGCATAGTCCTGAGAGGGGAGGGGGCCCTGGGAGTGAAGCGCAGAGGTGGGCAGCTGCAGGGCGTAGTGCGCTAATTCCTTGGCATGTCAGTGACCTGCAAGGAGGGACGGGGGGGGGCAGCTGGGAGAGGGCCTGGTGCTATCCTAGAGCCAGCCCTATGTCGGAACCTCCTCCGTCCCGCTGCCATCCATCCTCTTCAGCAGGTGATTCCGAGTCTCCCTCGGGCTGAACGTTTGACAAAAGCTGCTGGGGACCCTCAGCAGTCGCGAGCAGCTTCTGCAAACAACCCCCCTCCCGCCGTCAGTGCAGCTCCAGCCTCTGCTTTGCCCCGTGCAGCGCCCTCCGGCTGGCACTGCCCGCAGCAGCAGGCAGCCAGGCCCCCCCCGCGGCGCATGCTGCCCAACTTGCGGCCGGGCGTCGCGCGCACACGCACCGCTCCTTCCCAAGCCCCGCCTACCGGTGGTATTATGACGTCACCGCGCAGGACGCCGTGCCCTATGACGTGCGGGGTAAGGACCTCCTCTCTCCTCCAATCCGGGCGGACGGGGAGGGAAGCGGTGGTCGGTTTCTCCGCCCTGCTGGGGGCGGGAGGTGAGACCCGGATGAGGCAGCAGCTGGCTGCTGCTGTGTGAGGCGGCGCGGACCGCGGAGGAGCCGCGCGGGTGTCTCGGGCGGACTAAGGCGGAGGCTGCGCCTCCCCCGCCCCGTTCCCAGCCCCTCCGCACCTGCCCCAGCTCCATGCCCACAAGATGGAGGCGGCGGCGCTGGTGTGAGGGGGGAGCCCGTGCCCAGGTGCGCGCCTGGCGGGCGTCGAGGCGGAGATGCTGCTGGTCTATGTGATCCTGATCTCGGCTCTGGCCGGTTCCTGCATCACGCTGCTGCTCCAGCTGCTGCTGCTCTACAGGAGGAAGCCGGAGCCCCCCGGGGTGGCCAGAGCCCCCGGCGGCCTCTTCTTCGCCAGGGTCCTGCCTGACCTCAGCCTCAGGGACTATTTCCACGGCTCAGACCCGGCGGGCAGCCATCAGCCCCAGGAGCCTGCCCCCGCCGCCGCCTCCGCTGCTACCCCCTCCCCGGGCGCCGCCAAGCCCCAGGCTGAGCCCGGCGCCAAGCAGCAGCAGCAAGAGCCCCCTGCGCCCCCTTCCTCCCGAGAGGAGACCTGCTACTTCCTCAATGCCATCTGCCTCTTCCTCTTCAGGGAACTCAGGGACACCTCCCTGGTCAGGCACTGGGTCACCAAGAAGATCAAGGTGGAGTTCGAGGAACTGCTGCAGACCAAGATGACGGGCAAGGTGCTGGAGGGGCTCAGCCTCAGGGATGTGTCGCTGGGCGACGTGGTGCCCATCTTCAAATCCATCAAGCTCATCCGGCCAGTGATCTGCAGTGATGAGGGCTGCCCCGAGGAACTGGGCTTCGAGGTGGACCTGGAGTATAATGGTGGCTTCCACCTAGCCATCGATGCGGACCTGGTCTTTGGCAAGTCGGCGTACCTCTTCGTCAAGATCTCCCGGGTGATGGGGAAGCTGAGACTGGTCTTTACCCGCTTGCCCTTCACGCACTGGTCCTTTTCTTTCATGGATGATCCTGTGATAGGCTTTGAGGTGAAATCCCAGTTTGAGGGGAGGCCCATGCCCCAGCTCACTTCTATCATCGTCAACCAGTTCAAGAAGGTCATCAAGCGCAAGCACACCTTACCCAATTATAAAATCAGGTAAGGTGCCATGTGCCCATCTTTCCTGCAGTTACCTTGGGACAGGCTGCATTCAAATGCCTGTCATGTACTCACAGATAAGGAAAGGTTTTTATTGGCACTTTTCCAGGCATATGACAATGGCACTTGTATAGTATTTTTCATCTTGTGATCTCAAAGCATGTTATGAATTAGTATCACTTTCATTATTTTACAGATGAAGAACGTGAAGCACACAGTGTGGCCCAAGATCAGATAGTAAATTAATGATAGAACAGGTGATAGAACCCAGATATCCCAACTACCAGTCCAGTGCCTTATCCACTTGCTCTATGCTACCTCTTTGGAATGTAGAAGGATGGCCTTGTGGCTAAAGCACAGGATGCAGAGTTGGAATATGTGGGCTTTGCTCCAGGATCTGCCATTGACTGACTGTGCGACCATGGGCAAGTCACTTGGCCTTACATTTCCTATCTTAAAAAACAGGGACCGTAATTCTCACGTGAGACAGGAACTAATTCACTCACTGTAAAGTGCTTTGATATTCTCTGAAAGGCACTGTAAAGTGCTTTGATATTCTCTGAAAGGCACTGTAAAAGTGCAAAATATTATCTTTTTCCCCCCAGTTCATTGCTGCTTCCCCCTGCTCCTACAGCCCCTCCATCTGCCCTTGGGCAGGTCTAAGAGTTATATGGGGACTACTCCTCGCTACTCAAGCTGCTATCATGGAATTTTCTAGTGTCAACTTTGGCTTTATTGTAGTGAAGGAGTGTGAAGAGCACCTTCTATCTGATTTATACACATTGCAGTTTTACATATAATGGGATGTCCAGTGATTTATCTGTAGTGGAAGAATCCAAGTGATCAGTTACGTACCAGTCTTGGGGAACACATTTGTCCTCCCATCCACCTGTATGTTCTTCTATAGTTTGCATGATTACTTGCTAAATATATTAATGTGACCCTGTTTACTTGATTCCTCAGCACTAAGACCTCTGTAAAGTTCCTTTCAGGGGAAGCCACACAAAGGAATCACTGAAGAGGTCCATCTGAATTCTAAAGTATATTTAATTTTTATGTTGAGGAGATGGCTTTAAAAGCCTTTCCTGTCTATTCTTTGTTACAAATTATGCTAAGCTTGTGTGACTGTATATATGTGGGAAATGATCTAAGGCGTGGAAAATCCACAAAAGCAGGGCAGGTAAGAAACTTCTCAGGGTAAATGCCATATCAGAATCTTAATTCTCTTAACAATTTAGAGGCTTTATGGTTGTGAATATAACTTACAAAGTCTGACTCAAGTCTAAACCAATGTGGTTGGGTCTTCCTGAGTCTTCAGACAGACACTTCCAGTACTTCAGCTGTTACTCATAGCATTCCCACAGTGCAGCAAAATGAAAACTGACTGGAAGCTTGTCAGCTTTAAGGGCTGTTACTGGAACATTGTGGACAACAGTGAAATTCACAAGAATCGGGTCAGTTTCATACACTTGCAGTTTGGGAAAGGGACTTGAGCTACTGGTTGTGGAAAAGGACTTAAAACAGAGACTTTAAACCATGATTTGAAGATTCCAGTAACTCAGAGGTTAGGGTCTATTTCAGCAGAGGGTGGGTGAGGTTCTGTGGCCTGCAACGTGCAGATCAGACTAGATGATCATGATGGTGGTCCCTTCTGACCTTATCTTCTGAAGACTAGGATGGTAAGGCCCCCACTGACTTCAACAACCACTTGCAGCAAAGTGGGGAGGGAGGAGAGAACATTCTCCTCCCTTCTTCCTTCCAGTTGCCAGGTTGTCTGTGTGTAGGTCAGTGATGGCTTACTCCCCCCTTCAAGCAGTTGTGGAAGGGGTCTTGCATCTTACTTGGGAGGTGCTCCTGGATAGTGGAGGCCCCTCTCCTCATTCAGTCCAAGATATTAGATATCATGGGAATGTTTCAAATCCTGTGCATGAGAGCTACTGGGTTAGGATTGTGAGTGTGGGTGAGAGATAAAGAAAGAAAGTGATAAGTTAAGAAAGAGGAGTATGTTGTGGTAGAGGGGAGATGGACTTTGAAAAGAGAATTCTGAGTGATGGAAAATACTGGGCAGAGGTAGAGCACAACATTTAGGGCTTGGCTACACTTGTGAATAACAGCGCAATAAAGGAGCCCCGGGCGCACTAGCTCACTACCCGTCCACACTGGCAAGGCACGTAGAGCGCTCTGACTCCATGGCTACAGTGCTGCTGGCACTCCACCTCGGCGAGTGGAATAACGTTTGCTTCGCCCCCGCTGGAGCGCCGCAGGGCCAGTGTGGACGAGGTGTTGCATTACTGCGCTCTGATCAGCCTCCGGAAACGTCCCATAATCCTCTTAAGTCAAGTGGCCACTCTTCTCATTCTTTTGAACTCACTGTAGGAATGTGGATATGCCGTTTGAAAGCTCTGTTTCTGACAGCCGGCTGCTTATCAGCTCCGAGATAAGATAAGTGTGCTCTGAGACAGATTAGTGTGGAATGCTGTGTGAGAGAGAGATGGGGGAGGGAGGGTCTGCTGCTGTCTGAACTTACAAGATAGCATGTTGACATGCTCTCAGCCCCCTCAAAACCCACTCGCGCTCTCTCTCGCCACATACATACAACACATTCCCTGTCACACTCCTCCCCACCCCCTCATTTGAAAAGAACGTAGCAGTCACTTGCATGCTAGGATAGCTGCCCATAATGCACCGCTCCCAATGCCACTGCAAATGCCGCAAATGTGGCCACACCAGTGCGCTTGAAGCTGTCAGTGTGGACAGACTGCAGCACTTTTCCTACTGCGCTCTCTGAAGGCGGGTTTAACTCATAGCGCTCTACATCTGAAAGCGTAGCCATGCCCTCAGTAAGAAAGCGATATGAGTGTGGAGAAGGGGTGGGGGAGAGAAGGTAACTGACACTGAAAGAAATTCAGGAAAGGTATGGCATGATATGTTACAGGAAAGAAGAGAATGAATTTCAGGGAAGGAAAGTCTAAAATTTTGGAACCTAATTTTTAAAAAAATCCAATCCAATAAAATATTAAAAACGAAATAGTTATTCCCTTAAATAGCAGGGAGTTTGGCTTTGAAAGTGTCATGGTAGCTTAGCTATTTTTCACCCTGGCTTGAAGACTTAGTACACAGGCTAGTAGGTGTTGGGTAACAAAATATCCACTCCTGTATATGACTGTTTCCTCAAGAGATCTGAAGGTGCTTTATGGACATTGTGCTCTAAGTTTTAAGTTTCAATCTGTGTGTATAGTGTTGACCCCCATATACAGAGGGTTAAACCTGAAGCACAAATGTTTTTCCCAAGGTAGCACAATGCCAATGGTTATTGGGACAGGGGTCCAAGAGTTCTAATACTGTTCTCAACTCTAAACCACACTGCCTCATGGATAACAGTTTTAGAAAATTAATCTCTTATTAGGCATTTCATGTTTTAAATTTCTTTAAAAGAAGGCAAAACTCTGAACCTGTGATTCAGATATTTATGCTAATTTATTCTTTTATACAATTTTTCAGTGTTTGGGAGGAAGCCAGATAAATTTTTCCTGACAAACATTCAATAATTTCTCATCTGTATGGAATGTATTTGTCCACTCCTCTCTTTTCTGTGATGTAAAATATTATTGGTTAAATATTTAACAAGCAGTATGTTGTTTGCAGTTCAAGCCCTTTCTGTGGCTTTTCCCCTCTCCACCCTCACTCTAGGAGTTTTGCAAACAAATAATTGAATAGTTGTAATAGTAATAGTCTTAGGCTATGTCTACACTACAAGCCCTCTAGCAGCACAGCTGCAGTGCTGCAGCTACACCACTGTAATAGACGCTTGCTACAGACAGGAGGAGTTTTTCTGTTGCTGTAATAAATCCACCCCCTCAAGAGGTAGTGGCTATATCAACTGAAGACTTCTGTCAACCTAGCTGTGTCTATACCCGGGCTTAGGTTGGCATAACTATGGGTGTGTCTATGCTGCAATTAAAAACCTGTGGCAGTTGGGCCAGTCAATCCATCTGTCTCCTGTATACAGCCAATGAAATTGTTGCATGCAAATTAGTTGTAGCGTAAGGAGGGTGATTGAGTTACCTCTGATATCACAATGGTCAAGGACCATTGGCATAGCACAGATGCATGTCTTACTATAGCTGTACACTGCACAGGTGTAACTTGTAAGTCAAAATGGCTGGGAACTTAAAAATTGCATGGTAACAGACCACAAAACACAATAATGATTGAACCTGGTGATATTCTGAACAAAAAGAGCCCTCAACCCTGTTTGTAGATGTTTCCGTCCTGCACAGCGACTCTGCAGACATAATAGGCTTCAGAGTGACATTCCTGAAATGTTCCTATATAGATTATATCGCTGTCAAGGCTGCTTCCCCACTCTGAACTTTAGGGTACAAATGTGGGGGCCTGCATGAAAACTTCTAAGCTTAACTACCAGCTTAGATCTGGTCCGCTGCCACCATTCCCAAGTGGATTCCCTTCCCTGGGAAGCCTTGAGAAACTTCACCAATTCCGTGGTGAATACAGATCCAAACCCCTTGGATCTTAAAACAAGGAGAAATTAACCATCCCCCCTCCTTCCTTTCACCAACTCCTGGTGGATCAAGATCCAATTCCCTTGGATCTAAAAACAAGGAAAAATCAATCAGGTTCTTAAAAAGAAGGCTTTTAATTAAAGAAAAAAGGTAAAAATTATCTCTGTAAAATCAGTATGGAAAATAACTTTACAGGGTAATCAAACTCAAAGAGCTCAGAGGATCCCCCTCTAGCCTCAGGTTCAAAGTACAGCAAACAGAGATAAACACTCTAGTAAAAGGTACATTTACAAGTTGAGAAAACAAAGTAAAACTAACACGCCTTGCCTGGCTGTTTACTTACAAGTTTGAAATAGGAGAGACTTGTTTAGAAAGATGTGGAGAACCTGGATTGATGTCTGGTCCCTCTCAGTCCCAAGAGCGAACGAACTCCCAAACAAAGAGCACAAACAAAAGCCCCCCCCCCAAGATTTGAAAGTATCTTGTCCCCTTATTGGTCCTTTGGGTCAGGTGTCAGCCAGGTTACCTGAGCTTCTTAACCCTTTACAGGTAAAAGGATTTTGGAGCCTCTGGCCAGGAGGGGATTTTATAGTAGTGTACACAGGACAGCTGTTACCCTTCCCTTTATAGTTATGACAATCACACTGAATCAGATGTTCATGATCTGATTGATTCCAATTCTGTAATTTAGCAATCCAGAAGCCAAGGGGACAAATGTTTTGACGTGCTGTTAGAGCTTATGCTGAAATACTTACAAACTCTTATTTATATATATTCCATTGAGAATTTCCAAAATACCTGTCTCTTTTCCTTGGCTCTTGATCAAGAGTATTTGGGTTTAACAAAACAGTTATTTTGATGTAACCGTTGTCATTCAAGGACAGAGCTGCCATCTCTCTAAGAGTCAGTTGGCTAAAATTCTCTGAACGAGGCCACAGTATTATCTAAGTCCTAAGTTTTTCTTTTCCTTTCCTTAATCATCTACTGATGTGATGGTTCTTGGGGAATCCAGGGAGGAAAGTCATCTTGTTGCCTCTCCTACTTCCAGCAAGAGGGAGACTTTCTTGTACTTAACTCGGTGTCAGCTCCCTGACACCATCAGCCTGTTAACTTACCAGGTAAAGTAAGGGTTGGCATAGCCCAAAAGAGTGCTTGGATGGTTAACAGTGGGTGCACCCGAGTCCCTTTGAAACATTCCCCTGTAGTGTTCAGCCCCTTATCCACGGAACACTCACAGAAATACCAGGTCTGCTGTTCCCAAAAGAACAGAATTCACATCAGCTTGAATTATTCAACTCAGGATCAGCATTTCACTCAATACCACAGCATTGAGATGTATTTATAGTGAAAATAATAAGTTTATTATTAAAGATTCAAGATTTAAGCGATAGTAAGAGAATATTGGAAACAAATAGTTACCTTTAGAAACTGTATCTGATTTTGTTTTATATGTAAGCTAATAATAAAAAAAAATTAAGCTATTGCTTTCTTTTATTTAACATACCGAGAAACCTCATGTCCTTAAAATATACAGAACTCCTTTACTGCTTTAGCTATAATAAGCAGATTAAGTATCTAAATGGATGAATTTGCAAGACCTTGAATTTGGAAATACAACAAATATCAGATTTGTAATATTATGGCTGTAGACGTAAGTGGTGGTAGAATTAGGAGGCCAAGGTAACTAAAGGACTTTAAAATCAGTGTCTTTCTTACAGAAAGTTTCCTTCATGTGCATCTTCTATGTAGTGAAGCATGTTCCACATTCCCTATAGATGTGTCTCATAATGGAATTTACCAGAATACTAAGGCTGTGTCTGCATGAGAAAGTTACATCAGTTTAAACTAAGGTGTGAATTTACACTGGTGCAAATCTGTATGGGCACACTTATTTCAGTTTAAACATGGGAAATTTTTAAGTTTAATTTGGGATCAGGTTTAACCTAAACTAAAATAAGAGTATCTATCTGGGTTTGCACCACGTTAGCTAAATCTGCACTGATTTATCCTAAACTAGGTTTTAAATGGCATTCTCATGTAGCACGGCCTAAAAAATTCACAGGGTACAGTTTTTTATTCACACTTGTGTAATTCAGGAGTAACAGCAATGTAGAACTGAGTGTAAGGAAGAAGAATCTGACTCAAATTCTAAATAACTCTTTAACATGCCTTGGTAGTTTTTCCATATACTGCTGAAAATTGAGATTACTTTGCTTGCAATGCACAATACATCTCACTAATCAGAATCTCCAAGTACTTTACAAATGTGGATAACTGGTAGCATCCTCAATTCATTTAACATATAAAGAAACAGACATTGAAAGAGTCGTTCCAAGTGTCAGAGCCAGCCAGTGGCGCCCAGGAAAAGAAGCCAATTTGTCTCATATCCATTCTCATGTTGCAACCACCAGGCAATTAGGCACATTAACTGTAAAATTATACCTTTACTTTTTAATTTAAGCCATTTAGCACATTCCTTTAAATAATTTTTCATTGACTATTTTTAATGCTGAAACTGAAGTTAACAACCAGGGCACACCTTTTAACATATGTTTTGGGTTATTTAAAGTAACATCCTAGTTTTGTCCAAACATCCAATGTGTGATGCTAGTTAAAGAAGAATTTATTAGGAACTTGGTTCACAATTAGTCAGTTTCTTAAGAATGCACCAGAACTTTGAGGGAGAACCAAATGCAGAAGCTAAACAGATTCAGAGAAGCAGGGTCTTACCAAGACTACTTTCTAGTAATATTTTGTTATCGGAAGTTAAATACCACAACTGATCTCTTATGACTTACATTTAGTTAGTTAATGAGTTCAGTTAAACAATAACTGATTCCAAAATAAAGCAGGTGATTATATAGAATCCTTTTTGACACTTGAGAGTATGACCCAAAAGCTTTAGTTTTAATTCATTTTAATTAATCCATTACAGAACTTGTTACATAGCTTTTAAATTGACTCCATATTTTCCAAGAAGTATAAGCCAGAAATGTAATGTAAGCAAGATATTGGCTTAAAATGGTTCTTTGCTATTGAAGTGACAAACCTAATCAGGTAACAGAGGTCTTGAAAAATGTAGTGAACATCTAACTGGAAGTCTAAACTTCTTAGCCAGAATTACCTTTTAAAGATAAGATTAGAGGCACCAGTGATGTCCAGGAGCAGTACTTTGTTGAGAATCCCACCTCTCCTCATCTGGAAAGAGAAGATGCTAAGACTTTTACTAAGATGCTGTTTCTGGAGCCTACTGATATTTTTATATCTCCCCTTTCTTGCAAAACAGGTGCCTGTTACAGATTTGAAAGTCTGTTTGCTGTAGCTGCCAGAAGGGAAAAGACACATCTATTCTCTCCTATACTTTGCTCACCTAACGCTTATGCTCTAATAAATTTGTTAGTCTCTAAGGTGCCACAAGTACTCCTGTTCTTTTTCCAGGTGGAAAAGTTTCTGCTACTCTGTTCTCCCTCTTTTTCCATTTTCTGGGTTCTTCTCCCCATGAAAAAATTCCAATGCCTGCCTCTATTGATAGAAGTATCATTATGACAGTTTCAGTGCTGCTCACATGGTTCTTAATAGCACCAGTGAAACTGACCAGAGACTTCACTATATCGCTTGGCAAACTATGATAAACATGCAGTAGAGCTTTCTGTAGACACTGCAGTTTATCACATTTGGAAGATCTTCATACCCACAAGAGCAAATAACTTTTTATTTAAACGTGTTTATTTTTTTATTTGAATAGCTTATACAAAGCTCTAGGCACCCTGACATGTAATTAATATTACAGCAAAACAAAACCCCAGCAGCATCAAATAACTATGCATAAAGGAACTTGGCTAGGTTGCCACCAACTAAAAAGCTGCTTTCCACCCTTTCATCATTCCCTCCGCCTACTCCAAAAATCCTGTTGAACAAGATGTCTTTTCAGTGTGCCTGGAAGGTCACCAAATTCAGTCTGTGATCAAATGAAAGCTTTAATTCTGTTGGTATTCATGATTTTGGCCATTGGTTCAGAATAGCAGAGAAAAGGGTTTTAAAATACTTTTTTCCCTCATATTGTCTAATTATGGGTTCTCACAGTCAGAAGGTAAATCTCAGAATCTCTTATCCTCTGAAAGTTTTAAGTTTTTTTTAAAAAAATAATTAAAATAAGTTCAAATAAGTTCTATAAGCAATAAACCACTCACAGGACATGTATTAGTAGGTTACTGGTGTGCTTTTTGGATTGGTGAGGGCATAAGCTCTTTGACATGTGAGTGATGACAAAATAGTGCATTTTTGTGCCTTGCAATTTATGTATTTCTGTGTGACAAAATCCTGTGTAGGAGAATTACATGGGGACCAAGAAAATCTCAGTGAATGCAAAGGATGGTGGGAATAAAAAAAAAATCATAAAATCAATGGAGGTTGAAAGACAGTGTGTGTGAGAGAGAATAGATTTATAGTGGTAATTATATTTGTTTGCTTCAAAGACTGATCCAGTTAAGGATTAGAGTTAATTGCCTTGGTGGGCAATGGCACTTCCTTTCTCAAAATGTTGACCCTCAATCCTACCTCCTATTTGAAGGGATATGTGTGAGATTCTTTGACACAGTTGTAAATGAAAATAAAACTACAGCACTGGCTTACCTTTCTTACGATTGTGGAATTAAAAAAAATGCTTGTTTTCAGACCAGTGGTGTACTTTTTGGGTAGGTAGATGCTGGTGGGGTGAGAGCCTGGGGGAAATCTGATAAAGTTCTGTTGCAAACTTCTTCAGTTTGATATCAACATGTGAAAAAAAAAAAAAAAAAAAACTTGCATGTTTGCTTTTTTGTGTGTTCTGATATCTCAAAAAAGACTTGTTTTAAGCTTGCTTCTCAGCGAGGACAAATGCCTTTGTTATTTTCCAACAAACTTTAGTGTTTTCCTAACTGGTCTGTCATAACTTGCATATTTTCAAGGCTTTCAGTAAAACCTCTACTGTTTATTTCAGCTGACTACTAATCTATCTTTGAAAACTCAAATTTATTTTTAGGATTAAGATCATATACGACACCTAATGCTTTGGTTAAAGTGAGAGAAGGCATGGCCTATTAAGGTTCAAAACTGGGAGTCCAACTTCCCATTGAGACTGAGTAAATCACTTAATTTTTGCCTAAGTTTTCCTACTTAAAAATAGGGATGATACTCTGCTATATCATATGGGTGTTATGCAAATGTATAGCACTTGGAGATTCTCATATAGAAAGTAATACGCACACATGGGAAAACTTTTTCCTTTGCATAAGTTGGTCTTCTGATCTTGTAAATCTTTGCAACAAAACGGTAAGCTTTTAGAAAGCAATTTGGGTGAGGAAAGTGAGTTTCAGCAACGTGATGTCATAGAATGCTGCAATCTAATCGCTATGGAACTTAATCTCATGCTGACAGTTTCACTATAGTAGCTAATCATTTCATGTTATTGGGTGACTGTGGTAAACTGCTTATTCAACATTCCTGCAGTGATTGCCTCAAGTCACCAACGCTAGTCTCTGTATATAACTCATGTTCACACTTGCTTGGTTTTGAACTATTTCAACATTTCATCACTCTCCATTGAACAATTGGAGAATTTATTGATTGTACAGAAGGGTAAACAAAATAAAAAGGGGGTGTACTTGAGAGAGTGGAAGAAGCATTTGGGGGAAAATATTAGATACTCAATATTTACTGAATTACTGACCGGTTCAGTAATTCAGTAAAGAAGTGTCAGTAGGGACTAATAATCTACTAGTGGTTCCATTTTCAAAATGGAAAGCACAATTCAATGTTATACTACTTTTTTTTCAGCGACATTTTAAGTGATTGGGCCAATGAAGTTATGAAGCAGAGCAGTTTTATTCTGTATATTTTTTTTCTTGAACAACTTACAAGTTTTCCTGAAGATAGTCAAGTGATTTGTATTTTAATGGGACAGTTTTGATAAAATAAAGAACAGCAGTACGTAATGTGACAAAGTTACTTCTCTATCTTGGGTCCTGCGCTTATTGGCGGATTTTCTTGCCTCAGAGATTCACCATATGGGTTGGGGAACAGCCCAGAGACCTTCCCCTCTGGAAGAACCCACAGTCCAGGTCAATTGGGAGGTTTGGGGGGAACCTGGGCCCGCCCTCTACTCCGGGTTCCAGCCCAGGGCCCTGTGGACTGCAGCTGTCTATAGTGCCTCCTGTAACAGCTGCATGACAGCTACAACTCTCTGGGTACTTCCCCATGGCCTCCTCCAAACACCTTTCTTATTCTCACCACAGGACCTTCCTCCTGGTGTCTGATAACGCTTATGCTCCTCAGTCCTCCAGCAGCACGCCCTCCCAGCTCCTTGCACCTCTTGCTCCCAGCTCCTCACACTCACACCACAAACTGAAGTGAGCTCCTTTTTAAAACCCAGGTGCCCTGATTAGCCTGCCTGTCTTAACTGGTTCTAGCAGGTTCCTGATTACTCTAGTGCAGCCCCTGCTCTGGTCACTCAGGGAACAGAAAACTACTCATCCAGTGACCAGTATATTTGCCCTCTACCAGGCTCCTGTACCCCACTGGTCTGGGTCCGTCACAGTAAGTGACGAGAAGGTACCTAGTCACCTTATGTATGCTTCATTTTAAAAAATGCATCACCGAAGGTGTCTTAGTATGTTTATTTTACTGCTGTATTATGGCTTCTGAGCAATCAAGTGGATTTGGATCTAAAATTAGTTTAACTTTCATTTTTGGAGTAATAAGCAGACACATGCTTTTTCTGAATAAAAACATAAATTCACCTATTTTTAAGGTCAGAAGGCAGGGACCATTCTAGTCATCTCATCTGACCTGCATAAAAAGCCATAGAATTTCACTAAAGGGTTCCTATATCAATCCCAAAACTTCTGATTGAGCTAGAGAATCTTCTAGAAAGACATGCTCTTGATTTAAAGACTTAAAGTGATGAAGAATCCTTGGTAAATGTTTTCCAAAGGTTAATTATCCTCACTGTTCAAACAAAAAACAAATCCCCAAAACCTTATTCCTAGTCTGAATCTATTTAGCTTCTGCGTTTGGTCCTTATATCCAAGGTGCTAAGTACTCTGTGACTAGGGTATCTAGAAGATTGCCTGAAGCTCTAGGATAAACCCTGATTGACAGCTTTGCTCTCTCGGTGCAATAGAACTTCCTACAATTCAGAGCAAATCTTGCCGGTGCAGGAGACAACTTATTTGGGGGCTAGCCCAAGACTGTGGAACAAAGTCTCACAGGCACTAAGGACTATTGCAGACCTCTCTGTTTTCCACTCCAAGAGCAAGTTGCAACAAACATATAGCTGAGTTTGTTTAACTATGTTCCAAAACACTCCACTGCACACATTTATTCCCTTAGCGAGAGAATGAGGGAACAAATGTGTGACAGCTGTTAGTCATGTTGCTTAATGGACTACTGAAAGGCATTCAGATACTACCCTGATGAGTGAGGTATAGAAACTTTATAGAATAACTTCAGCCATTGGCTCTTGTTATGCCTTTGTCTGCCAGTTTAAAGACCCCTCTACTATCAGATATCGTTCTTCTATGTAGGTGCTTATAGACTGTAAGTCTTCTCTCAATGTTTTCTTTGTAAAACTAAGGGTATGTCTACACTTACTGGAGGGTCCGGCGGCAGGCAATCGATGTTCTGGGATCGATTTATCGCGTCTGGTTTAGACGCAATAAATCAATCCCGGATCGATCCCGGAAGTGCTCGCTGTCGACGCCGGTACTCCAGCTCGGCGAGAGGAGTACGCGGCATCGACGGGGGAGCCTCCCTGCCGCCTCTGGACCCGCGGTAAGTTCGGACTAAGGTACTTCGAATTCAGCTATTGCATACCTTAGTCCGAAGAGGGGGCTTAGTGGGGATCAGGCCTAAATAGACTAACTACTTTAAGCACTAACATATTGCTTTGTGTATTTTTGGGTTGCAAAGATTTAACCTGGCACAAAGTTTGGCCTACAGTAACTGTTATCGGTGATGTGTGTGGCACCTTCCCAGTTTCACTCTTGGAGTTCTGGTTTATTTTTCCGGGCTTTACTGTTTTTGTTTTAAAAGCTATTGTGGCATTCCATAGCTACTGTGTGTCATGGACTCCATCTCAGATATTTTTAGTTTACAAACAATAAGGTGGGTTTTGTGTTTTACTTTTCAGAGTAGAACTCAATTTTAGCCTAACAATGCATTGGGTGGCATGTTGTGGCTTTTCAGCATTGCTGAAGTGTCCCTGGACACCTTAAATATACCTGTTTCAATTTAATTATTTTAGATGGTGACAAAAATAATAAAACATGAGACCAGTTTAACAGAGACTTGTGAAACTCCAGGTTTACGTAAGAGTGCAAAGAAAGTGCAAGGGATGGCAAAGGTAAAAAGTAGAACTTGATTGTTTGGTGCTGTGGCGGGCGAGGGGGTGGTCCTTCTTATCTGTGTTAGAGCCTAGAGCAAGGGTGGGCAAACTTTTTGGCCTAAGGGCCACGTCGGGGTTGCGAAACAGTATGGAGGGGGCTGGGTAGGGAAGGCATGTTTCTTCTAAACGGTACTCAGAATTGTAGAGCTGCTGAAAAAATGCTACTTAAGTATTTGGTCTGTGTCTACAGTATCTGCACTCTAAATTCAGTGAATAGTTTATTCAGATTTGATATTAGTTTGACACTCACTTAAGCAACAGTAAAATTGTACTATGTTCAGATAACTAAAATCTATCTGTAGTAGTAGTTTGGACTACTACTACCTGGCTGTCTTATTTTAAGATCCAAGGATGGTAGCAAATACTCTTATTAAAAATATATAGAATTTCCCCCCACAGAGTGCCATTGTTAGATTTTTTTTTTTAACTATTTTATAAACCAGCCTGGTGTTCTTGAGGAACAATTCTCCCTCCACTGTACATAAAGACTGTATCTTGGTTTACAAAAAAAATACATCGGGGTCACAACAGTGAAATGTCTCATCTAATCTGATTCTTACAAGGTGTAGGTGAAGAACATATTATGGGGCAATTAATGATAGAATTGAAACCCTTGAGTTCATTAACTTTTTAGATTACAAATATGATGTTTTAAAGAATATAACTTGAATTATATTAGCATTTAATTCCTATTTTCAGGGGTTTATCTCCAGCTAAAATTCTATCATTCAGTAAGATTCTTTATTTAAAAAAAAATTAAAAATTAACAGCTTTTTTGGTTGGACAAATAGTTCATTTACTGAAACATACAGTTTTGGTCAACCTGAAATTGTCTGCAAATTTGATGAATTGTTCTGGTTGAAACTATTGTTTTTAGGCTTGCTTCACAAAGTGGAATAGTGGGTGGTGCTGCTGTTTGCCCACATTAAAATGTTTAGGCCAGTAATTAGGACACTTACCTGGGAAGTGGGAGCAGGGACTTGAATTTAGGCAACTTACCTGCGAATGGGGAGACCCAACTATCAGGTTGTAGGGTATTCGGGAATGAGGAGGTCTCAGTCCCTTCTGTTGAAGCTGTTCCACTTTGTGTAAAATACCTGAATAGTCATTGGGCCACAAACAGTGAGAGAGAATAATTCTGTAGCCTGCTGATTAGTGTACTCACTGGAAGAGGGGAGAGGAGACCCGGTTTCAAATCCCTGCTCTAGCATGGGGAATTGAGCTTGCATCTGTCATATCCCAGGTGAATGCCCTACAGCTGGGCTAAAAGTTGAAAGTTGGGGTGGTGGCTCCTTCTGGACACGGTGAATTTAGGCTTTGGATTTCGTTTGACCTGAACTGAAATATTTTTTTCATTTCTCCCCCTTCCCTTCCCCCCCCCTTTCCAAAGAACAGGAAAATCAGTTATTCACTCAGATTTAATTGTGCAGATAAATCTATTAATGATTGTGTGTATGGTGGTGGGGGACCATATAAGTACCTAAGATAGTGCTGAAACTTCTGTAACCTGTTCAACTTTTAAAAATTGTGTAAATGAATTTAGGGCTTCTGAAAGATCCTAGATTGAAAGTCCTAGCTTGCTTCACTAATGCTGTAGTCCTGATGTGGAGGGACTATCTTTGAGTCAAAATCAGTCAATTCTTGGCCAGTATAGAAGCTTATAACAAGGGTATCAGTGGTTTTCATGCTGTAGACATGGAGAGGAAGTATGTGTGATGGGTTCGGTCACAGAGACCCCCTTGGGACTGTCACCTGATGTACTGAATTTACCTCTGAGCCCGTTCTCCCTGCCAGCTTGGGACTCCAGAACCCTGCCTTGTTCAGCCAGACACTCAAGTCTGCTGCAACACAGACCCAGGTGTAGTCCATGCCCCCAAAGCTGCAGACTTTAACCAAAAACTGCTCAGCAAGTCACCTATCTCCAGCACCCAGACACCCAGTTCCCAATGGGATCCAAACCCCAAATAAAACCATTTTACTTTGTATAAAGCTTATACAGGGTAAACTAATAAATTGTCCGCCCTCTATAACACACAGAGAGAGAGATGCACAGCTCTATGCTCCCCCAGGTATTAATCACGTACTCTGGGTTAATTAATAAATAAAAGTGATTTTATTAAGTATAAAAAGTATGATTTAAGTGGTTCCAAGTAATACCAGACAGAACAAAGTAAGTTACCAAGCAAAATAAAACAAAACATGCGAGTCTAAGCCTAATACATTAAGAAACTGAATACAGGTAAATCTCACCCTTAGAGATGTTCCAATAAGCTTCTTTCACAGACTAGACTTCTTCCTAGTCTGGGCCCAATCCTTTCCCCTGGTACAGTTCTTGTTAGCTCCAGCTCAGGTGGTAACTCCGGGGATTTCTCATGACTGGCAGCACACTTTGTTCTGTTCCATCCCCTTATATATCTTTGGCACAAGGCGGGAATCCTGTGTCCCCCTTCTCTGGGTTCCCACCCCTCCTTTTAAATGTAAAAGCACCAGGTTAAAGATGGATTCCAGTTCAGGTGACATGATCACATGTCACTGTAAGATTTCATTACCCACTTGCTGGCGCACACACATACAGGAAGGCTTACAAGTAAACAGAGCCATTTACAAGCAATTGTCCTAGTTAATGGGAGCCATCAAGATTCCAAACCACCATTAATAGCCCACACTTTGCATAATTACAATAGGACCTCAGAGTTATTTCATATTTCTAGTTTCAGATACAAAAATGATACATTTATACAAATAGGATGACCATACTCAGTAGATTATAAGCTTTGTAATGATACCTTACAAGAGACCTTTTGCATAAAGCATATTTCAGTTGCATTATAGTCACACTCATTAGCATATTTCCATGAAACGTATGGAGTGCAACCTCACAGTATGGATTGGAGATGAAAGCAGAGGATTGGAATTGAAGAGATCTGGGTTCTACATGCAGCTCTGCCACAGACTTGCTGTTACTATTAGCAAAGCTTTTTCCTATTTGTAAAATGGGGATAAAACCCATCTTACAGGACTATTTTGAGGCTTAAAGTTTGTATAGTACTTTAAGAGTCTGTTGTATGGAAGAAGGTATTACAGAACTGGAAAATAATGCTTTGCAGTAAGGAGTGGACAGACAGCTTTTTGTTGCTCCCCAGTACTCTGAAGAATAATCTTCAAATAAAACTGAACATCCATTATTTATGGTATGTAATACTCAACAAGATTGCACATTTTTGAAACATAGTATACAGTAGAACTTCGGAGATATGAAAGTCAGTTACTGACTGACCAGTTAACCACACACCTTATTTGGAACCAGACACAGATACAGACACACCAAATACAGTACAGTGCTCTGTTAAACGTAAACTACTAAAAAAAAAGGGGGGGTAGGCAGGAGAAGGGAGGAAAGCAGAATTTTTCTTCTGCATAGTAAAGTTTCAAAGTTGTATTAAGTTAATGTTCAGTTGCAAACTTTTGAAAGAACAACCATAACATTTTGTTCAGAGTTACGAACGTTTCAGAGTTCCCGAGGTGTTTGTAATTCTGAGTACAATGTGTCTGATTAAACAGTTACTTGTCTAATGCAAGAGAAGGATTTTTTTTAACAATCAGAATTGGCATCTAATCTCGCTGAATGAAGGCAGAGTTGCTGCTTTATTTTATTTTTTTTCTTTATTTTAAGATTAACTAAAAGCTGTCTGCTGGCATGTTTTCTGGAGCAATCACACCCTGCCTAGTCTTTCAGTGTTCATGAAGGAGAGCACATTCTTTCTTTTTCTTTTGCAATAACTTTCTGAAAGTTATCTCTCTCTCTCTCCTCCCCCCTCTACCCCCCAGACCAGGTCCATCTAGTCCAGTATCCTGTCTTCTGACAGTGGCCAATGCCAGGTGCCCCAGAGGGAATGAACAGAACAGGAAATCATCAAGTTATCTATCCCTTGTTGCCAATTCCCAGCTTCTGGCAAACGGAGGCTAGGGACACCATCCCTGCCCATCCTGGCAAATAGCCATTGATGGACCTATCCTCCATGAATTTATCTAGTTCTTTTTTGAACTCTGTTATAGTCTTGGCCGTCACTACATCCTCTGGCAAGGAGGTTGCACAGGTTGACTGTGTGTTGTGTGAAAAACTTCCTTTTGTTTGTTTTAAACCTGGTGCCTGTTAATTTAATTTGGTGACCCCTAGTTCTTGTGTTATAAGGAGGAGTAAATAACACTTCTTTATTTACTTTCTCCACACCAGTCATGATTTTATAGACCTCTATCAGATTCCCCCCCTTAGTCATCTCTTTTCCAAGCTGAAAAGTCCCAGTCTTATTAATCTCTCCTCATATGGCAGCTGTTCCATATCCCTAATAATTTTTGTTGCCCTTTTCTGAACCTTTTCCAAGTCCAATATATCTTTTTTTGAGGTGGGGCAACCACATCTGCATGCAGTATTCAAGATGTTGGTGTACCATGGATTTATATAGAGGCAATATGATATTTTCTGTCTTATTATCTATCCCTTTCTTAATGATTCCCAACGTTCTGTTCGCTTTTCTGACTGCTGCTGCACATTGAGTGGATGTTTTCAGAGAACTATCCACAACGACTCCAAGATCTCTTTCTTGAGTGGTAACAGCTAACTTAGACCCCATCATTTTATATGTATAGTTGGGATTATGTTTTCCAATGTGCATTACTTTGCGTTTATCAACATTGAATTTCATCTGCCATTTTGTTGCCAATACCTGATAAAGAGCAGTTTGACTTGCCTTATTACAAATCTGATGGAATACATGGTGGAGGTGTTCTGAAACAAATCAAAGGGAATTGGAGCTCAGTCAGCTCTCTGTGTTGATTACGGAGATGCATACTACATTCTTTACTGCTTAGTTTAGTGTAGAGGAAATTTTTCCTCTTGTTCTCAGTGTGCTGCTCCTAGTTTATGCAGGCTTTCATGATAATGTTGTGCAGTTGACCACTGTAACCTGAGAGACTTCTGAAGGTGATTTAGAAAACCTTGGAAAACCACTTCCCCCATGCTGAGCACTAATCCATTATTCATTTTCTAATCTATTTTTCATTTTCCACTTACCTCTCTACGAGGAAGTTCTTACACAGATTCTCTGTGGTTTGCCCACTATAGCAAGGACATTCTCACAGAGGGCCCAATTCAAGAAAGCATTTAATCAAATATTTATCTCTAAGTATGTGCTTAAAGTTAAGCATGTACTTAAGTGCTTTCCTGAACAGGTTCCAGCTGGAGGTATTCTCACCAGCCAGTTGTAGCCTCGAAACACAAATTCCATTGCAACAGGAGAAAAGCTGGAAGGACTTCCCATGAAGTGCGCTTCCATAATTACACAGAAGCACATTGCCTGACCTTTGATGCCTGTGCTCTGCTGATCACTGGTTTTGACTCTGACATTGGTTGCATATGGACAAAACAGACCATGGCACTATCCTATTGGGAAACTGGTTAACTGGTTAAAAGATAGGAAACAAAGGATAAGAATAAATGGTCAGTTTTCAGAATGGAGAGGTAAATAGTGATATCCCCCAGGGCTCTGTGCTGTGACCAGTCCTACTCAACATATTCATAAATTATTTGGAAAAAGGGGTAAACAGTGAGGTGGCAAAAGTTGCAGATGATACAAAACTACTCAAGATAGTTAAGTCCCAGGCAACTGGGTATTGCGTTCCTATAGCAAGTAGCACTGCCATGCTGCTCTGCTCACTGAGATGAGAATAGAAAGATATGCTCCAGAAGATGAGCAGTCCTGGAAAAAATAGTAATAGCTTCCAGTTGGCTGAGTCACTTGTATTCAAAGATGATCAACCTGTTTTTCAAAGAATTCCTTTGGCTACTAGCAATGGAGATGGAAGACCCACTCCATCACAAGGAACCCCTGTGCGTTTTGCCTATATAGTACAATTCTTGACTAGAAAAGGCAAAAAGGGAGAGGCTTCTCAAATAGTTATCTCAACCATTGTACTTTGGACATAATCTATGTTGTGGAAATTGTTCTCCCTCTGAGATTAAAAATAAATAAATATCCAGATGTTTCATCTTTCTTCAAGAAAACATGTGAATGTGGGCATGAAGGAGAGTTCCTTGCAGTGGAAACTACTGAGGCATAGGGGTTAGATTTTGTCTTGCTCAAGTATGACAGGATTCTACCCTTATTCTTGGATTCCTTGGGTCTTGTATTTGAACTATTCAGAAAAGGGCCATTGCAAACTTAATATATTTAGTCAGTCAGTGGTTCAGGCCTTGCCTGGTTTGAAGCTAATGTTATGTGAGGTTTTTGTTGTTCTTTGGAGTGAGCAGTTGGCTTCAGCCATGTCCTATAAACATCCCAAGGAAACCCGGCAGTAGTAAGGGACCTGAAGACTCATATAACTATGGAATTCAGGATTTCAGAGAGGCTATTCTTTAGAAATGTGGCCATTCTTAGGCCTGTCTTCTCTGTTTAAATAAAGTAATTAGTTTGAGAGGGCTACTTCAAGATTTTTCAGCTTGTTGATTTTTATTACTGACCAAAGTATTAAGTGTTTTCAGGACTCTCTCTACCAGATCTATGACTTTCTGATAGAGGTAAAGCATCTGTGCTAGTTACCTGCAAAGAAGCCAACTGAATATTGTTGCATATTTTGCCAGACACTACAGCTCAAATGTTCAAAAGTGACTACTAGTAACTTGGGTTCCCATTTTGATACAGTTCAAACAACCTGATTTTCAGAGGGTGGGTGCTCAATACTTTATGAAAATCATACACCACAAAGTTGTTTTTTTTTGTTTTTTTTTGGCCAAGTAAGCATCCAAAATCACTAGTTACTTTTGAAAAATGTAGTCATAGACTTTGAGTCCAAAGATGATGCAGAAAGTTGCTGAAAGCTACTTTGGAGTAAATATATGGTACTTGTGGGATTGTACAACTATTTTCTTTCCATCATCTAGGCAGGGGTAGAACTTCTACAAACTCCCTTGTGAAGAATTCTGCAATAATAAGTTCCATCCTTATCTTCCCTTATGTCGTCAAAATATCATGTTATCCCTGCAAAGTAATGGGAGGAGCATAAGGTATGCATATGGATTAAGTGAAGGATCTTTCAGAGAAAAATAACAGGTACTACATTTCCTCTTCTTTGGTAGATTTGACTAAGTCCCTCAGGGCAGTGGTTCTCAAACTAGGGCTGCTGCTTGTTCAGGGAAAGCCCTTGGTGGGCCGGGCCAGTTTGTTTACCTGCCATGTCCGCAGGTTCGGCTGATCGTGGCTCCCACTGGCCGCGGTTCGCCGCTCCAGGCCAATGGGGGCTGCAGGAAGGGCAGCCAGCACGTCCCTCTGCTGCTTCCCCTTCACTGCTTCCTGCAGCCCCCATTGGCCTGGAGCAGCGAACCGCGGCCAGTGGAAGCTGCGATCAGATCGGCCGAACCTGTGGACGCGGCAGGTAAACAAACTGGCCCGCCCGCCAGGGGCTTTCCCTGAACAAGCAGCATCCCTAGTTTGAGAACCACTGCCTCAGGGTACTGAGAATTTATGCATGTAATCCTCCTGCATTAATGGGAAAATGGAATCCATGAGGTGGGTGGAGTGCTAAAATGTCAGAAAACTGATTTTGCATATTTTCATAAAATCTCCTGAGAAGATCCACATGCTCCAATAATGAGGCGTTTTTAATTAAATTGAGCTATTTTTACGGATGTGGTAAAGCTAAGATGCTTTGATCGTGTTTGAGTCTGACTATCAAATGGAAATATGCTTTGATTTGCTAAAATCAGTTGGATGTAGATCCAGTCATGCTCCCACAGTACAGCTTTCATTGGTTTCAGTGTGGGCAAGAAAGTGAATTCTGCAAAATAAATTTTGTTTTTTGTTTTGTTTTTAAGTAAGGATGAGCTCATATTTTCTGTCTCCCTCAGGTAATCTGTAATGGAGCTTTCTGAGTTATAAAACCTTTCAGCAGAGGCATTGGTAGGATTATGTAACTTGTTAGACAATTTCTTTCAAAAAAGTGACTAAATATCACAAAACTTGTTTTTCATGCTTTTAGGAATAGCCTATAATGGTTTTAGAATTTTTCCAGGCAGTTTAGGATTAAATTTGCCAACAGTGTAACAAACCTAATTTAAATGGTATTTAAGTTTGAAACAAAAAATATTGATAATTTACATGTTTTTAAGTAGCAAAAGCATGACTTTTTAATGATTTTATTAAAGTTTATTTATTGGATTTCTCCCGTAGGCAGTTAAATGGTCTCTCTACCCGCAAAATGGAAGAAGTGCAGAACTTATTTTTTCCAAACGCAATTTAGTAATTGTCATCCCTGAATATCTTCCTTAATGGTACAATCTGTTAGAATAAATCAGTGTTTTGTTAAATGCAGGTAACTTTATAAGATGCTGTCTTTCGCTTTCCGTTTAGGAACTTGGTTCCTGCAAATACAGTTTGAAATCTCTCTAAAACCCTTCAGAATAACTCTGCACTAAAAAATGTGTAAATAATGTCTGTTACATTTTAAGTTTCGACTATTTGTTTTGTTGGCATTTGAATTTAAAACCTATTTTAGTTTTAAAGTATTGTGATTAACTGCTTCTCGGCTCTTTGAGCTGTGGCGCAAACCTAGTATCTGTTCTTATCAGTTTAATGTATATCTTCTAAAATAAGCATGTAACTTGACTAGGAATTTGTAAACCTGACACTATTAATCTATGGCAGTAAAATGTAGCACTAAAAGTTATATAACCCAAAGTAGTGATGTGGTTGTAAAGAGAAATCTGAGTAATTGTTTTTGGAGAACAGTCATTAAATTCCCTCCACCAAACAGGTGAATAATTTAAAGCTTTTTTTCCTTCCTTTCTCAGAACATATTGTTATATGATCACGCTCTTGCCTTTTCAATCAAGTTGACTTAGTTTGCAAATGATAACCTTTCTGTGCGATGAAAAAGGTCTGGTTTTCTTTAACCAGTCTAATTCTTCCTGTTTCTGAAGAGCAGAAAAGCAGTCCAGCTGCTGTTGATATTTTAGTTTGTCCCTCCCGGTATTTAGCCTGTGACTGTTTTTGCACTGTGGTTCTGGATATCCTTGGCAGATAGAGTGAATAGAATTACATAAGTCCTTGGTTGTCTTTGGCCAGACAGAGCTTGGTGGTTGTTTGTTTCTTGGTGCACCTGAAGACATTGTAGATGAGTAGATACTGATAGGAACAGATAATTTTAGCTAATAGGTGAATCTTTTCTTATTTTTTTCCTCTTCTCTTCGGTATAAAAGACTATTCCTTGTCTTCATTTTGTCTAGTAAGAAACACTGGCTTAAAGTCCACAAAACAATCCACGTACAATAGCTAATACAAATAGATGCGAGTTTGGGCCAGACACTTTTTAAAAAATTAAATCAGGCTGTTTTGCAGTTAGATGGATAGGGCTTTTCCCAAAATTTGAAAAGGAGGGAGCAGAAGGTTATGTGGTCTATATACCCCCATTATAGAAACGCAGACCTTGTTTTTTTTCCCCTCGGTAGTTTACAAGATATTTTGGCTTGGGTTTTCTTTGAGTTAAAGGTAGGGATAAAATACCAAGTGTGCTGGATTTGCCTTCCTTCAAGGCTTCATGCGAGAACCCTGGATGGAGAGTGTGGATTCTTCAGCATAAAGGGAACTTAAGTAGTTTTAGGTAGCGTATTTCAAACAAATTTATCTCTTCCTTTTTTTTTGGCTTCATGTACAGAAGGATTGAGTCTTGTGCTATTTTAAGTGTAATATCTTTAAGTATTCATTGAGTATTCATTAACAAGATTTCTTTGACAACATCATCTGACCTACTGTTGTGAAAACATACCTTTGCTGCTTGTTTTCTGTCCTACTGTATTTGATTGAAATGCACTGTTGCTATTTAAGGACTGACTTACACTGAAAAAGAAAAATATTGCATTCTTCTCTTGCAAAGATTACTCAGAGATGCTGATGGAATGGGTTAGCCAACTAGTACATTCTTTTACCTTAATTTGAAATGTCTCCATTTTTTTTCTAACTGGTAAGGCAATTGTTGAAATTCAAGTAGAACATTTCTAACTTGTGCTGAAGTTATTTGCATGGATGGAAGTTAACCGCTCTATTAGTGGAGGAATGTTGATAAGCTTTTTGTGGACAGATAACTAACCAGAGTATCTTTAAAATTTTATCTGACTTACTGGTCACTTGAGTTTGAAATTCATTGTATAGTTGCTCCAGATAAGCAAAAAGTCACATTGTTTAGACAACAGCACTACAAACACTAAAACACTAAAATTTTAAAAACTAGTTCGGATATTGGGTTACTCAGTTTCTTCTTTCTGTATTTGATTATTGGGAACAGTTGCAGAGAAGTCGCCAACGTAAATTCATTTTAGTTGACTCCATAGTTAAGCAATCTTCACAGGGAAAATGAAATGGCTTTTTATGTCTGTCACTGCTTTGTGGTGTACAAAGATCGTTTGAAGTAGTGGTGGAGACATTTAGAGGTTTTTTTTTTTGGTTTTGTCTTTCACTTTAGGAATGGTTTTATAAATTTTGACCATGTATTAAAGTAGGATGGTAAGCCAGAGGGTAGTCTTAAATGTTAGTAAATTTGGTTAGAAAACTTGCATCTACTAGAGTTATACAGGGATGTGCTGCCTTTCACATCATGTATTTTGTCAAAGTTTTGGTGAGAAAGTAGATTTATGATTTTTCTATGTACAGAAGAACCTAAAAGTTACAAACACCTTGGGAATGGAGGTTGTTCATAACTCTGAAATGTCATAATTCTGAACAAATCATTATGATGGTTCTTTCAAAAGCGTACAACTGAACATTGACTTAAAACAGCTTTGAAATTTTACCATGCAGAAGAAAAATACTGCTTTTAACCATCTTAATATAAATGAAACAAGCACAGAAACAGTTTCCTTACCTTGTCAAATCTTTTTTTAAAATTTCCCTTTATTTTTTAGTAGTTTACGTTTAACACAGTACTGTACTATATTTGTTTTTTTTATTTTGTTTTTTTGTCTCTGCTGCTGCCTGATGCGTACTTTGGGTTCCAAATGACCTGTGTGGTGTACCAGTCAGTTTGTAAGTCTGGTGTGCATAACTCTGAGGTTCTACTGTATTGTAGGGTGAGGGCATAGCCAGTTTTAGAAGGCAGTTAAACTATTCAACTTACTTTAACCAAATTAAGGAAAAGGGGAAGTTATTGATCACTATTCACTATATTACATGGGCTACAGCTGACTAGCTGAATTCAAATGTAGGCACTATAGTATAGAAAGAATATAAATAAAATGAAAAGACTGTAAAGCAGTGGCTCTCAACCTTTCCAGACAAGACTCCTGAAAGTAATGTCTTGAGTACCCCCAAGTTTCACTTTACTTAAAATCTAGTTGCGTACAAAATCAGGAAAAAACGCATAAGTGTCACAGCACACGATTACTGAAAAATTGCTTACTTTCTCATTTTTACCATATGATTATAAAATAAATCAATTGGAATAGAAATATTGTACTTACATTTTAGTATATAGTTTCAGAGTAACAGCCGTGTTAGTCTGTATCCGCAAAAAGATACATATATAGTATATAGAGCAGTATAAACAAGTCCATTTTATGTATGAAATTTTAGTTTGTACTGACTCCGCCAGTGCTTTTTATGTAGCCTGTTGTAAACCTAGGCAAATATCTAGATGAGTTGATGTACCACCCCCTGGAAGATCTCTGCATACATGTACCACTGGTTGAGAACCACTGCTGTAAAGGACAGCTTTTAGGAGTGCAAAGGAGTACTACTATAATGAGAGAGAGTTTTTGGAGGCAGTGGGTTATAAAGAACTGAGGAAACTGTACCGCTTGGAAAAACTGACTGTGGGATAGAATTTAACTATGTACATACTTAAAGGGTTACTGAAAGTGGGATAGAAACTGTTCTTATTGTTGATAACAAATAGAAATAAATGCATCCGAAGAAGTGGGCTGTAGTCCACGAAAGCTTATGCTCTAATAAATTTGTTAGTCTCTGAGGTGCCACAAGTACTCCTGTTCTTCTTTTTGCAAATAGAAATAACTGATTTAAATCAAAAGAAAGCCAGTTTACAGATGGCCTGCACAGCAATGAAAAATGTGTGGCTTTTTTATTGCTTTATGATGTATCTATCCACCTGAAAGGTTTTTGTAAGTGTTTGGGAGGGAGTTTAACCTTAGAAATATCAGGAACATGAAGCTTTGTGATAGCTTTGCTAAAGGTCTCTTTGGAGAAGTAGAAATCTTAAATTGATGGGCCTGGGGTTTTTGAATTCTCAAAGTGAGCTTGTACCCAAGTGTGTCAGGAGTTTGAGTTAAATAGTTAACAAAAACAAAGTTTTAGAAAGTTAGACAGTCTTCCCAGCTCACCTGCTAAATTTTCATTATCATTTTGTGATGTTATCCCACTAGTTCCTAATCTTAGTCCTCCACCCAAATCAGGAAGTCAAGCCATGGTATTTCTGATATTAAACAGAAATCTATTAAAAAAACAAATAGACAAAAAAAAACCAACCTTATTGGGCTGCCTTTGTAGATTACAAAGAAGCAGTAAGGGCATCCACACTTTTTTTTTTTTTTTTTTTTTAATAAAAAGATGGACTTCATGGATTCCTGACAATTCTGGTTCTCTAATCTCTAACTTTGTGATATTTTATCAGTGTGCTTGTTTTCTGTTATGCTAGCTGGCTGCTATGGGGTGAATGCAGTGAAGAAACACTAGAGAAGCTTTCAGAGTAGCAGCCGTGTTAGTCTGTATCCGCAAAAAGAACAGGAGTACTTGTGGCACCTTAGAGACTAACAGATTTATTAGAGCATAAGCTTTCATGGGCTACAGCCCACTTCTTCGGATGCATATAGAGTGGAACATATATTGAGTGTATATATATATATATATATATATATATATATATATATATATACACACACACACACACACACACACACACACACACACACACACACACACACATATATATATACAGAGAGCATGAACAGGTGGGAGTTGTCTTACCAACACTGAGAGGCCAATTAAGTAAGAGAAAAAAACTTCTGATGTGATAATCAAGCTAGCCCAGTACAGACAGTTTGATAAGAAGTGTGAGAATACTTACAAGGGGAGACAGATTCAATGTTTGTAATGGCTCAGCCATTCCCAGTCCTTATTCAATCCTGAGTTGATTGTGTCTAGTTTGCATATCAATTCCAGCTCAGCAGTCTCTCCTTGGAGTCTGTTTTTGAAGTTTTTCTGTTGTAAGTAGGTCTGTCATTGAATGGCCAGACAGGTTAAAGTGTTCTCCCACTGTTTTTTGAGTATTATGATTCCTGATGTCAGATTTGTGTCCATTAATTCTTTTGCGTAGAGACTGTCCGGTTTGGCCAATGTACATGGCAGATGGGCATTGCTGGCACATAATGGCATATATCACATTGGTAGATGTGCAGTGAATGAGCCCCTGATGGTATGGCTGATGTGATTAGGTCCTATGATGATGTCACTTGAATAGATATGTGGACAGAGTTGGCATCGGGCTTTGTTACAAGGATAGGTTCCTGGGTTAGTGGTTTTGTTCAGTGATGTGTGGTTGCTGGTGAGTATTTGCTTTAGGTTGGGGGGTTGTCTGTAAGCGAGGACAGGTCTGTCTCCCAAGATCTGTGAGAGTAAAGGATCATCTTTCAGGATAGGTTGTAGATCTCTGATGATGCACTGGAGACTACTGAGCTGGAATTGATCTGCAAACTAGATATCAGCTCAGGACTCCAGCACCCTGTCTTGCTGAGCCAGACACTCCTGTGTTGGAGCAGACAGACCCAGGGTCTGAATCACTTGCCCCAAAGCTGCAAGTTTACCTGGAAACAGTTCACAAGAGTGTGCTCGTCTTTAGCACTCAGATGCCCAACTCCCAGTGGGGTCTAAACCCAAATAAATCCATTTTACCCTGCATAAATCTTATGCAGGGCAAACTCATAAATTGTTTGCCCTCTATAACATTGATAGAGAGAGATGCACAGTTGTTTGCTCCCCCAGGTATTAATACATACTCTGAGTTAATGAATAAAAAGTGATTTTATTAAATACAGAAAGTAGGATTTAAGTGGTTCCAAGTAGTAACAGACAGAACAAAGTAAGTCACCAAGCAAAATAAAATAAAATGCGCAAATCTATGTTTAATCAAACTGAATACAGATAATCTCACCCTCAGAGATGCTTCAGTAAGTTTTTTTTCAGACTGGACACCTTCCAGGCCTTGGCACAATTCTTTCCCCTGGTACAGCTCTTGTTGCAGCTCAGGTGATAGCTAGGGGATTCTTCATGATGGTTTCTCTCACCCCTTGTTCTCTTCCACCCCTTTATATATCTTTTGCATAAGGCGGGAACCCTTTGTCCCTCTGGGTTTCCACCCCCCCCCCGCCACTGGAAAAGCACCAGGTTAAAGATGGATTCCAGGTCAGGTGACCTGATTACATGTCACTGCAAGACTTCATTACCCACTTGCCAGCACACACACATATATAGGAAGACTAACAGGTAAACACAGCCATCTGCAGACAATGGTCCTGGTTAATGGGAGTTATCAAGATTCCAAACCACTATTAATGGCCCACGCTTTGCAAAATTACAATAGGCCCTCAGAGTTATATTTCATATTTCTAGTTTTAGATACAAGTGGTATATTTATACAAATCAGATGATCACACTCAGTAGATTATAAGCTTTGTAATGATACCTTACAAGAGACCTTTTGCATGAAGCATATTCCAGTTACATTATATTCACTTATCATAGTTTTATAAAACTATTCCAGTTGCATTATATTCACATCTTATTATGTTTTTATAAAACCATATAGACTGCACAAAGTCACAGACCCATCCCAGCTGGGGATGTATTCCAGAGACTTGATTTGAACCTGCAGTTTATTCTATCTCTGCTACCAGCCTGAACTAAGAACTTTGTCATTACTGTATGTAATTGATTCCATTTAACCAATTCTAGCTCTCATCTATATCTTTTTCCTTTTATGAATAAACCTTTAGATTTTAGATTCTAAAGGATTGGCAACAGCGTGATTTGTGGGTAAGATATGATTTGTATATTGACCTGGGTCTGGGGCTTGATCCTTTGGGGGCTTGATCCTTTGGGGGCTTGATCCTTTGGGGGCTTGATCCTTTGGGGGCTTGATCCTTTGGGATCGGGAGAACCTTTTTTCTTTTAATGGGGTATTGGTTTTCATAACTATTTGTCCCCATAACGAGTGGCAGTGGTGGTGATACTGGGAAACAGGTGTGTCTAAGGAAATTGCTTGTCTGACTTGTGGTTAGCCAGTGTGGTGAGACCAAAGTCCTCTTAGTTTGGCTGGTTTGGTGACACAGCTGTGCTGCTAAAAGCCGCACAGTGTAGCTGCTGTTTGTCGGCATGAAAGAGCTCTCCCGCCGACAAAAATCTTTCACCCCCCACGAGTGGCAGCAGCTTTGCTGGCAGGAGAGCGTTCCTGCAAACAAAGCGCTGTTCACACTGGCACTTTTAGTCGGTAAAACTCTTGTCGTTCGTGTGTGTGGTTTTTTTAACATCCCTGAACGACAAAAGTTTTGCCGACAAAGTACCAGTGTAGACCTACCCTAAATTCACAACACTCCTGAAAACGGAAAATATTGTCCCCTCTTTTTATATGGAGAAACTGGAACAATGAGACCTTGACTTGTACAGGTCATACACAATCTGTTGCAGAGCTGGGAATAGAACCCAGATCTCTTGGCTAAATCTCATTAAATTAGCTTAATGAAGAATGTTTGCGACGGTTTTGTAGCTGTGTTGGTCCCAGGATATTGGAGACGGGCAGAACAGCTCTGTGTAAGCTAGAGAGCTTGTCTCTTTCACCAGCAGAAGTTGGTTCAATAAAAGATATTACTGTACCTCACACACCTTGTCTCCTTAATGAAGAATTGCCTTTTTGCTAAAACACCAGTGTAAGTTAGTATTTTAAAGTAATACTTAAGTACAGTATTTTAAATAAATCCACTTGTTCATTAAGTGTGGCTGGATTATTCCTACTACTGTATAAATGTTGTATTAAACTACAACATTAGTTTAATACATCTTGCTTCATAACATGAGTGTTCCCAGGCTGACGTTTTGCAAGGCCATTATGGAAGGAGTAAACTTGGCTTCTGGGAATTGGAATACCTGGTATTGTTCTTTAGCAACCCTGTTTAGTGGAACAAAGGAGTAGCAGTGACAGCTGTGCAGGGAGCACTCTTCATTAGCTGGAACGTTGCTACTAAGTGGGGTTAGTTGTGGGGGACTGTCTGCAAGAATGAGAGAGAGCCTAAAGGATGTCCCTATCCCTAACTGGAGGAACTGGGCATTTGTGAACCTGTCATATACTTGTATTATAGATGGCCCATGTATGGATTTTACAGTAAGATCACAAGGTGGCTAAATGTTGCTAGTTAAAGTAATAAGGCTTTTAAGTTGTGTTTTCAGTTGCCAATAGGAAATAATCTTTCCAAACACTTTTACTTAATAAATTTAGTTGGGTTATCTCATACTTGAACAGTCTGTAAACTGCTCAGTTAATTAACAAACAAGTAATTAAACTCTTCTTGGAATAATAGTAGATTGAGGTTTACATTTAATTTTGTAAACATACAAACATCTAATAGATTATCATTAAATAGATGGTAATTGCTGGGTTATGAAAATTGACTGTTGTAAAGAAGCAGTTACATGTAACTAAATACTCCAAATTTAATTTTTTTATTTGTAATCTGCTAATATCAGTGGGAACGGAAGTATAATCCAAACTTGTTTTGGCCTAGGACTTTAAGGATCTATTTCCAAAAGCACATTGAAGCCATTAGGCAAGAAAAATGAAATCCGAGCCTGCTGTTTTGTAATTCACAACTTTGTTGGTTTTAAATGTACTTCCGTATTCTAATTCCATATTAAAAGACTATTATCAGATAACTAAATTATCTACAAAGTACTACAGATCTCAAATTCAACTTGAAAAGAGAACCTTAACTGCTTTGCATACTTCAGTACATACTGTATTGGAGTTCCTAGAATTTGGAATGCTCTTTATATGTCATCTTGTATTAATGCAAAATTATGACTGATATTTTTAAACTCTCAACAGTCAGGAAATTCAAACTTCTACTATTTTACCTCACTCTAGCTGATAACTTTAGCAGTGTATTTTAGATATAATTTTATTTCTAAGGTAGCTATCATCATGGTATCTAAAAGCACAATACTGTATGTACAGTGTGGTTCTTAAGATGCTATTGAAACATACCTTTGAATTTCCTCAATTTTATGTTTAAAATTTCTATCAGAATATTGCAGTCATAACTTTTTTCCTTTTGATTTCTTTATTTTTAAGATAGTTAAACCTAGACTTTTCCAGAGTAACAGCCGTGTTAGTCTGTATCCGCAAAAAGAAGAACAGGAGTACTTGTGGCACCTTAGAGACTAACAAATTTATTAGAGCATAAGCTTTCGTGGACTACAGCCCACTTCTTCATGCAGGCTGTGTGTTTTGAGTGTGGGAAGAGGTTCTGAGACTATGCTCTAGGAATGCTGACATCTTCACCACCACATTTACTTACCACCTCCTCTTCATTTAAAAAATGATGCCTTCGCTGGTGAACTGAAGAAGGGAGCGTTTCTGTTTTCTTCCTCTGGTGTCATGCTCCATCCAATGAGAGTTTATGGGCCTCTGTAAATCCTAGGCCTGGTCCAAAAACACAAGTTGTACTGGTTAAACTAAAATCAGTGCAAAACCAGCCCATGCCCTGCAAATGAGGGAAATCATTTTTTGAGACTGTAAAGAAGTATTAAAATGCCAATCAAGGTATTCAACATTTATACATAAGAAACTGAAGAAGGCAGTTAATGTTTTTATATTGCAATCTCAGCAAAATAATGCTCTAAAAGTTCGTTCAGTGTTGTAAGAACCCAAGTACTAGCATGGATAACAATACTAACCGTGTCTTGTTTAATAATGCATATGCCTATTCTATTGTATGAAAACCTATACTGTGGTATGTAAATATTTGTCTGTAGTTTTCTTTTGTCCTTAATCACCTAAATACTAGTATATAGGTAAATTGAAAGCTTATAGTACAGTTTCTTTACACATCATAATAGCACAAGATTTTTCTTTAACATACTATACAGCTACAGAGTTTCAGCTCAGACTATTTTTATAAACTCCTTTATTCAAAATTACTGGCACGCTGGGATATGGGATTCAAAATAATCCATTCCATGGAAAACAAAGTGTTTACATTTTTGCTGTGTTTATATACTCCTCAGCTTCTTGCATGGAAGAATTTTTAGTAGCTTCCAGAGGCTTTTTTATTTTTTTTATTTTATTTATTTATTTTTTGGCTGGAAGACTTGTAGAAATTAGATTTTCTGTCCTTAATTGTCTTAAATAGAAAAACAACACCCCCTCCCCCCCAAAAAATGGCCCTGTAAGTATATTGCTTTCATTCTTTGTGCCTGATAGTTCTGTTAATGTATTTTGAACTAGTAAAATAGTCCTGTTTATGAAAAAGTGAGACTTTATATTTATTTTTATCAGGTTCAAGCCATTTTTTCCATTTCAAGTTATGTCACCTGAGGAATATGAAGATCGGGATCTCAACATACAAGATTTTCCATTGACAGAAGGCCGACTTAAAATTACCTTAATAGAATGTACAAGGTATGTCCTATCCTCCGCTCTGTCACTCTTTCTGGACTAAGTAATTGTTAGTGGTTTTCAAGTACATGATATTATTGCTAAGGCTGTTTTGATACAAGAACACTGCAACTTCACTCTCCTGGTTGAACTCGTACTATAATATAGCTTTTTTTTTTTTTTTTAATTAAAAATTCTCTTAATGATCAATTGAAACATGGAAAACACACTCTAAGCTGTTTTAGATGATTCTGTGGGTGTATATAGATAATTTTTCTTCCTCTTTGCTTTTGGTTGCTTAAGTGTTAATCTGCTCCTACTGCTTATTTCCAGGGCCGGCTCCAGGGTTTTGGCCGCCCCAAGCAGCCACAAAAAAAAAAAAAAAAAAAAGCCGCGATCTGCGGCGGCAGTTTGGCGGAAGGTCCTTCGCTCCGAGCGGGAGTGAGGGACCTTCCGCCGAATAGCTGGACCTGCCGCCCCTGTCCGGAGTGGCCACCCCAAGCACCAGCTTGCCAAGCTGGTGCCTGGAGCCGACCCTGCTTATTTCCCCTCGCCACATCCCCCATCAAGTAAGAATTTATAGGTTCATAGGCTTATTGGTGACTTCATAATTTAGTTGCTGTGGAAGTGATTTTAACATTGAAAATCAAGTCTAAAGCAAGTAAAACTTGTTTTTGTGAAAATGCCCTCAAATTCATAAAATTTAAGGCTGGATGAGACTATTAAATGATCTAGTCTGACTTCCTATATATCACAGACCATTACATTTCACCCAGTTCCCCGGTATTGAACCCAATAACTTTGGTGTTTCACTAAAACATTCACCAGCTCACTGCTGCGGCAATACAAGCTATACAAAAGAAGATTATTAAAGCATAACTTGTTTTTTGGGAAAATATATTTTAGACAGGCATCTAGGCTTAATTTGAAGGCATCAAGAGACAAAGAATCTGCCACTTCTTTTGATAGTTTTTTCCCCGTGGTTAATTACCCTCATTGTTATAAATTTGCACCAGATTTCTCATTTGAATTTGTCTGTCTTCAGCTTCCAGACATTGATTTTTGTTATGCCCTTTTCTGCTAGATTAAAGAATCTTTTAGTATCTGGTATTTTATCCACATTGAAGGTATTTATATGCTCTGAGCAAGACAGCTCTCAATCTTGTTTTTCATAAACTAAACAGATTGATATCTTTAAGTTTCTCCCTATAAGGCATTTTCTCCAGTTTTCAAATCAATTTTGTGGCTCTTTTATACCTTCTCCATTTTTTCAACATCCTTCTTCAAATGTGGGCACTGGATACAGTATTCCAGTATTGGTCTCACCAATATCGTATACAGAGGTAAAATCACCATTCTACTCTGCTGTTCATCCAAGGATGATATCAGTCCTTTTTGCCTCTGACATCATGTGTTCACAGTGAGATGTAGACAACATGCTTGTTCAGTATGACCCCATGATCCTTTTCAGAGTTACTGCTTTCTGGGAGACAGTCTCCATTTCTCTAGTTATGATCTCATTCTTTGTTCCTTGATGTGTAACTTAGCATTTGGCTGCATGAAAATACATTTTGTTTGAATGGGCCCAGTTTACGAAGCAATCCAGATTGCTATGCATATCTGTTCTGTCCACATTGTTATTTATCAATCTGCCAATCTTTGTGTCATCAGCAAATTTTATCAGCAGTGATTTTTACTTCCAGATTGGTGATGAAAATGTTGAAAAGCATTGGGCATAGTATGGATCCAAATCACCCCCATTCAATGACAATTCCCTGGTGATTGCTATTTTTTGAGATCTGTCAGTTAGCCAGTTCATAATGCATTTAATGTGTGCTCTATTGATATTGTATCATGCTAATTTTCAAATCAGAATATTGTGCCTTACAAAATGCCTTCTTACATCTACTCAGTTACATTTACCAACCAAATTTATAATCTCATTGGAATGAAATCAGATTTGTTTGACAAGACCTATTTTCCACAAAGTATGTTGACTGGCTCTGGCATTAATTGTATTCTTGTCCTTTAATTCTTAATCAGTTGAATCCCATATCAACTGTTCCATTATTTTGCCAGGGATTGATGTCAGGCTAACAGGCCTATAGTTACCTGGGTAATCCCCCTTGCCCTTTTTAAATATTGGTGCAACATTAGCACTCTTCCAGTCACTGAAATGTTCCTAGTATTTCAAGGTTTGTTAAAAGTTAATATCAGTGGGCCAGCGATTGCCTCACCCCACATTCTTAGCACTCTTGGCTGTAAGTTATTCAGGCCTGCTGATTTTTAAAATGATTATCCCTAATAGATGCTGTTTAACATCCTCCATAGTGACTAATGGACTGGAAAGTACTTCCTCATCCTTATGTGATATGGGTACATCATCGTGTTCCTTTTCTAAAACCGGAACAGAAATATTTATTGAACACTTCTTTTGCCTGTTCTGCACCACTGTTAATACCTTTACCATCTCCATCTAATAATGGGCCTATACCATTGCTAAGATTTCTTATTCCTTCTATACTTAAATTCCTTTTGATCATCCTTAGCCCTGCCAGCTATAGATTTTTCCCCTTATGTTCTTTGCTCCCCTTATCAATTTTCTACAATTCACAATTTCTAATTTATATTGCTTTCTATTTATACTCCTTTTTTCCATTTGTTATGTTACTTTTTTATTTCTAATTTATGCTTTCACTTCACCACGGAATCAGGATTTTTTTTACCCACAATTGTCTTCATTCTGGATTGTGAAATTGTGGCTTTTTGGCCACCTAGAAACTCCTCTTGAACTCCCGATTTTCATTCACGTTTTTCATCTGAAGTTTTCCTTCCAATCAATTGTGCTTATAATTTTCCTCAGTTTGGGAAATTAGCCCTTTTGAAGCACAGCCATATGTATCTTGTCTTCCGACAGTGGCCAATGCCAGGTGCTTCAGAGGGAATGATCAGAATAGGTAATCCTCAAGTGATCCCTCCTGTGTTGCCTATTCCTAGTTTCTGGTAAGCAGAGGTTAGGGACATTCTGGGCATGGTATTCCGAGTTGCATCCCTGATCATCCTGCCTAATAGCCATTAATGGACCTATCTTCCATGAATTTATCTAGGTTGTTTTTTGAACCCTATTTTGGCCTTCACAGCATCCCCTGGCAATGAGTTTCACAGGTTGACTGTGTGTTGTGTGAAGAAGTACTTTCTTCTGTTTGTTTTAAACCTGCTGCTCATTAATTTCATTTGGTGGCTTCCTAGTTTTTGTCTTTAAGAGAGTGAGTAAATAACACTTCCTTATTCACTTTCTCCACACCCGTCAAGATTTTATAGACCTCTATCATATTCCTTTTAAAAAGTCTCTTTTCCAAGTTGAAAAGTCCTCTTACTATGTTTTTTTTAATTTGGGGCATACAGTTAATTTGAGCCTCTATTATGGTGTTTTTAAAAAGTTTCCATCCAGCTTGCAATCATTTCACTTCTGGGACTGTACCTTTTAATTTCTGTTTAACTAGCTTCCTCATTTTTATGTCGTTCCCCTTTCTAAAGTTAAATGCTACTGTAGTGGGCTTCTCCCCTGCTCCCTCCAGGGATCTTAAATTTAATTATATTATGGTCACTGCTAGTTAGTGTTCCAGCTATATTCACCTCTTGGACCAGATCTTGTCCTCCACTTAGGACTAAATCAAGAATTGCCTCTCCCCTTCTGAGTTCCAGGACTTGCTGATCCAAGAAGCAGTCATGTATGGTGCAAATAAACTTTATTCCATCCTGAGGCGTTGTATCCAGTCAACATGGGGATAGTTGAATCACCCATTATTATTGAGTTTTCTATTTTTATAAACTCTGTCTCCCTGAGCATTTCACAATCATCATCACCATTCTGATCAAGTGGTTGATTGTATATCCCTACTGCTGTATTCTTATTATTGAAGCACAGAATTTCTATCCATAGCAATTTTATGGTACAGTTTGGTTCATTTAAGATTTTTACTATATTTGACCCTATGCGTTCTTTCACATATAGTGCCACTCTGCTGCCAGCATGACCCATTCCATCATTGCTATATATTTTTGTGGCAAAGTGGGAATGTTCTTACAGTTTTGTCTGAATACTGTGTATGCGCCTCAGTTTCTCCCGTGTTACTCAAGTGTCTAGGTGGTGAGATAAGGGTGTGTGATTGTTGCAGAGACCCCTGGAGGGCAGGTGTGACTGCCGTCTGGCTGCCCAGACGCAGATAATGACTGACACTCTGTAACCTGGCAACTGATGGCCGAGTCTGTCCTCTGTAAGACTCAGACACGGGGTCTAGAAGAACAAAGCGAGAGGTGGAGGCTAGGTGGCCTGTTGGCCTGAGAAAGAGATGGAGGAAGGCAGGTGGGCGTGACTGAGGCTGGGCTGCTGGAAGCTGGTCAGTCTCCTGGTTGGGACTCAAGGGGGGGTAAGCTTAGGACTCTGGGCTCTGGATTCTGCCCTCTTCCGCCCCCCCCCCCCCCATGTACTTTTTTGTAACTTCCTGCTTTCTGTGCTAATAAGATCTGTTCTGCGCTGTGTTCCCGACTACTATATCTTGACTTTAGTAAAGCTTTTGATACTGTCTTGCATGACCTTCTCATAAACAAACTAGGGAAATGCAACCTAGATGGAGGTACAATAAGGTGGGTGCAAAACTGGTTGGAAAACAGTTCCCAGAGAGTAATTATCAGTGGATTACAATCATCCTGGAAGGCCATAACGAGTGAGTCCCACAGGTCCTGTTCTGGGTCCACTTACAAAGTTTGTGGACGATATCAAGCTGGGAGGGGTTACCAGGGGTTGCTTTGGAGGATAGGAGGATAATTCAAAATGATCTGGACAAGCTGGAGAAATGGTCTGACGTAAATAGGATGAAATTCAATAAGGGCAAATGCAAAGTACTCCACTTAGGAAGGAACAATCAGTTGCATGCATACTAAATGGGAAATGACTGCCTAGGAACAAGTACTGCGGAAAGGGATCTGGGGGTCATAGTGGGCCACAAGCTAAATATGAGTTAACAGTGTAACGCTGTTGCAAAAAAAGCAAACATCATTCTGGGATGTATTAGCAGTACTGTTGTAAGCAAGACACAAGAAGTAATTCTTCCGCTCTACTCTGCGCTGATTAGGCCTCAACTGGAGTATTCTGTCCAGTTCTGGGCACCACATTTCAGGAAGGATGTGGGGAAATTGGAGATAATCGGGAGAAGAGCAACAAAAATGATTAAAGGTCTAGAAAACATGGCCTATGAGGGAAGATTGAAAAAACTGGGTTTGTTTAGTCTGGAAAAGAGAAGACCGAGAGGGGACATAACAGTTTTCAAGTATGTAAAATGTTACAAGGAGAAGGAAGAAAATTTGTTTTTCTTAACCTCTGAAGATAGTACAAAAAGCAATGGGCTTAAACTGCAGCAAGGGAGGTTTAGGTTGGACATTAGGAAAAGCTTCCTAATGTCAGGGTGGGTAAGCACTGGAATAAATTACCTCGGGAGATTGTGGCGTCTCCATCGTTGGAGATTTTTAAGAGCAGGTTAGACAAACATCTAGACCATCCCTGTCGGTAATACTTAGTCCTGCCACGAGTGCAGGGAACTGTACTAGATGACCTCTCGAGGTCCCTTCCATTTCTGTGATTCTTTGACTAATAATTCCTTCTGTTTTATCTCGCTGGTGAGAGTCACTGCTGACTATGAAATTGAGGGTGCATGGGCCCTTTGAGGGGCACATAAGGCTTCCCCAGGTGTCCTATCCATGTGGATTTGCTGCGGGGAGCTCACGGCATGGAACAGGGGTGCTGAATGCTCTGAGGTTAGACTCAAGGAGGTGCTGAAGCCAAGGAGGCTTGCCCTAGTGACAGTGTGCCCTGAGGAGAGTCACCCTGTCAGAAGGTCCTGTCTGACTTCATTCAGAGCGGTACCAGAGCACCAAGCCTGTGCACTCCATGAGAATTTTGTACCCTGGTATTACTGTGTCCTATTGATTATCATCATTCCATCAAGATTCTGGGATGCCTATTATAATAATATGGTCATTTAATACAAGGCACTGAAGTTCACCCATCTTAGTAGTTAAGCTTCTAGAATTTGTATATAAGCACTTATAAAATGTATCACTTTTTAGCTATCTGCCATCATGTGATGTAATTGAATGGGCCTTTTCTTTCATTTGACTGTTTTTCATAACATCCTACCTGTACTTTATTATCATCCATCCTCTCCTCCTTTATTAGGATATAGAGAATCCCCATTAATAGATCTTCCACTAAGGGATGTCTCTGCCTGAACTGTGTGCTCCTTTGCACCTGTTAGTTTTCTCCCAGCCCGTAGTTTAAAAGCTCCTCATGATCACTGATCCCAAGGTAGGCAACCACATACTTTAAGTCCAGTATTTAATTCATCTTTATCTTTTAGTTACCTTGTGTTGGGCATAATACTTTCTAGATAATTTTCTTATACAGAATTTTCAGAAATTTTAGTGTTGATTTACTACTGGCTGCATGAGACCTCCAGCATGTTTTCCAAACTGAAGTCCCCCATAACAATACAACTTTTTTTCTTTCCACGCATTATAGATAGATGCTTAAGAAGTAATTTATTCTGTTCTCTGGTTTGATTTGTTGTTTTGTAATAGATCCCCACCAATATTCCTTCCTGATCTTTAACTAGCATGCTGATCCACATGCATTCAAAATCCTGTGGTTCTGAGTTACAAATAACTATTAAAATCAGTAATGGTGTCTTTAGAGTCCCCACCTCTTACTCACATGGTCCTTCCTAAACAGGTTATAACCAGTGATTTTAATATTCCAACATGCAAACTGTACCACAAGGGTTCAGTAATGCCAATTATATCAATTTTCTTAGTGATGAGTATTTCCAGTTCCTTTTGCATGTTACCTGAACTCTTAATTTTGATATATATGCAGCTGAAAAAATTCTTCTATTCCCATTCTTTGTCACATCATAGAATCATAGAATATTAGGGTTGGAAGAGACCTCAGGAGGTCATCTAGTCCAATCTCCTGCTCAAAGCAGGAGCAACACCAGCTAAATCATCCCAGCCAAGGCTTTGCCAAGCCACGCCTTAAAAACCTCTAAGGATGGAGATTCCACCACCTCCCTAGGTAACCCATTCCAGTGCTTCACCACCCTCCTAGTGAAATAGTGTTTCCTAATACCCACTATCAGTTCAATTTGTTCATGGCACACAGCGTTAGATTATTTTGTATTTTCCTCCATAGCACCTTCCCCTTGCATTGTATATTATCACCCTTCCAGCTAGTCTCTTGCCAAGAAGATCAGCCCCTTCTCCCCCCACCTGTGAGAGGCATGTCATGCCATTCATAAAGCCCACTTTCAGGCTGGAATCTGACCAAATGTTTCAGAGAACAAAAATGCACAGCCAACAGTTGAGCTCCAGTATTTTCTGCCTTCTCTCATTTTTGGCTCTGTAGGATTTTTGAGAAGGTCACTTCCTCTTCTTTAGCTCCCTTGCAAGATCCCTGAAGTCTTCTATAATCTGATACAAGTCATTGGGCAATGTGTGGAATTCATAATCTCCTCCAAACTTGCAGTTGAACTAAGAGCAGTTTTTTATTACTTTCTTGGCACCCTCACTCTCCTAGAAGAAGATAGCATTGTACATGTTTGAAATGTATGGAACTTGTTATCTGGAAATGCTTTTTTTAAAAAAAGTACGGTATTTATATTATTTTGAATTACAATGCAATGTTGGGTTACTCTTTGCATTCCTAATGACATCATAATTCATGATAATGAAACTTGAGCAGACTGTCAACAGAACCTCAAAAGGTCCTTAAAGCCATTTGATTTACACGTGTTCCATTGCAAATTTGAGACTATTCTAAACTATTTAGTTGAATTTGAAAAAATAGCACCTGCACAAAATAAATTGCTGACTTAGTTAATGCTGCCATTTAAAATTTAAAAACTTGAATTCTCGCTAGTTTTTTTTATGTATTTAGTGTGTGTTCTCTTTTAAAAACTTCCTTAAAAGTAAAGGTTTCAGTACTCAAAACAACCAGGCTGACACAACTAGAAACTTGTTCTACAATTTGATGCAAAAGGTGGTGTGACCCAAGTGGAAGTTTCTGCTGTGATGAATGTAGGAACTGTCTGTAATATTTTATGAACTATCTGTATGGCTCTGTATTAATCATTTTGGTATTGCTACTCGGTACAGAAGGGTTAAAATGATGCCCCTGAGTCTGAGCCAAAGACATGAAGTGTTTGTATCATGTAACTGTCTGGGGTGATATGAGTGGCCCATTAAGGACTGGCTGGAACCCAGGCACCTCAATAGAGGATCCAGAAAGACCATGGGGAATCCCAGTTGACACTTAACAAGGGGAAGCTCACAGCAGACGGAACATGTGAACTCAGCATGTGTGATGGTGTTGCCCGTAGGAGCCAGCTGAGGTCACTCAAATAGGGTGAACTGCAAACAGAATGGGACAGACAAACCCCAAAAGCTGGTGGATATTCCAATACTTAGATTTATCAAGCAAGCACAAAACAACTTCTGTATTACCATACAGGTTACTCGGAAGTCCAAACAACGCAGTTCCTTAAAGTGCCCAGCCTCAGGCCTCCGTCCAGACACACACGTCAGATATGATGATGATTACTGAGAATCTTATCTCATCATATAAAAGAAAAGGTTCTTCCAATCCCAAAGGATCAGCCACATACCCAGGTTCAATTATAACTTAGATCTTACCCAAAATACACGCTTATAGTCAATTCTTATTAACTAAACTAAAATTTATTAAAAAAGAAAAGAGAGAGTGAGTGTTGGTTAAAAAATCAATATACATACAGACTTGAATTCAATTCTTGAGGTTCAGATACATATGAGAGATGAGTTTGTAGTTGCCAAAAGTCCTTTTAGATATAGTCCATAGGTTATAGTCCAATATCCATATTCAGGGTGACTCCAGTCAGTAACTGGGGATCTCCATCCTTATGGCTTATGGTTTCCCCCTCTTGAAACCCAAAGCAGATCTGAGATGAAGTAGGATCATGTCCCAGGGTTCTTATACATTTCCAGCAGCCTTTCTGTCTGAGAGAACAATAGGCCTAACTCTCCTTCTTCCAAACATCCTGGCAATTAGCACAGGGTAGTTTATCCATTACACAGTTCAGATACAGGTTACCACAACCTTCAAAGAGACATATAGACAATAATACTATTTCACTCAAGTATCATCATAAATGTTAATATTCCTTTTTTTTAATCTTTGAATTAAAGCTATAGCAATAGACAAGACTTGGTGTCAGGGTATATAATTGTTGAGGTATGGGTACAATCCAAGGCACATGAGTACAGCAGGTCTCAGGTTTGAGAGTGCTGGTTCTGTCTGTGTTCGAAATTAGGCCTCAAAAATCAACCAAAAGAAATCTCATTTGATTCTGATTTAGTCTGTCAAATTCATAGGTGTGTGACTGGACTCTAGAACTGCAAAAGCCTATTTTCCAGAAGAGGTTCCAGAATATATGTTACCTAATATCAAAGCTCCAATTGCATCTACACATCAATAAGGATCTGCCTAAAATTACTGGGTCACATAGGTTCATGTATTCATGTTACTCCCTTCACCAGACTCAGACTAAGACTTCTTCAATCCTGGATCAAATCAGAATATTGCCCAAGCACTCACAGGATGAATCAGTGGGTTGCTGTTCCCGAGACAGTCCTGTTTTCCCTCCAGTGGTGGTTAGACCCAGACAATATTCATTGGGGAATACCCTTCATTCCACCAGCTCCCGCCAGGACATTTAGTTACCAATACATCCAGGAGAGTCTGGGGAGCCTCACTTGGACCAATTCTGGACTCATGGCCTTTGGTCAAGAGCAGACTTGTTGGTTCACATGAATGTTCTGGAACTGAGGGCAGTGGTTTGGTTCTCAAGTTCTTTCTTCCTCTTCTAGAGGGTTGAACAGTACCAATTTAAACAAACAGTTCTACAGCCATGAATTTATATAAATACGCCAAGGGAGGCAAGATTGGCTCCTCTTTCCAAGAGGCCATTTCACTATGGGAGGTGGTGCATTCTACATCACACAGATCTCATAGCTTTACATCTCCCAGGAGAGACAAGAATCTTAGCAGATCAACTAAACATGAAAATTTCATACTGTCCTGAATGGTCTTTGAAGGATGTCAGTCTAATGCAGATTTTTCAGATGTGGAGATTTTCACGGAGAGACCTCTTTGACCAGAGTGTGCACACCTTGTTTTTGTTCTTTTTGGCTGGGACAGGATTCAGTGGCAGATGTCTTTCTGATTCCATTGTTAGGCCATCTAGTTTATGCATTTCCCTCAGTTTCCGTTGATCCCCAGAGTATTGAAGACGGTAAAGCAAGACAAGGCACAGATGATCCTAGTGGCTCTATCACATCCGTTTTAGTTTTCAGACCTGTTACCTTTCTCCAGTCAGCAACCCATAACCCTACCACCTCAGGTGGACATAATATCCTAGCATTCCAGTCATATATTTCATCCAGATCCCGCATCCTTTCTTCTGAACTCATGGAGACTCTCTGGCTGATGCCAGCAGCTAGGGAATGCTCAACTGATGTATAGAGAATCTTTATGGAAAGCAAGAAACATTCCACTAGGAAGATGTATATTGCTCAGCAGAAGTGCTTCTCGTTATGGCAGAAGATGATGTTACGACCCTTTTCAGGCATCTATTTTGGTAATTTTGGACTATCTATTATCTCTTAAACAATCTGGCCTTTCTCACAGCTCCATTAAGATTCACTTGGCAGCAATTTCAGCCTTTCATTCTCATATTCAGGGTTCTTCAGTTTTTCTCACCCAGTGCTCAAAATGTTTGAGAGTCTTACTGAGCATTTCCACCAGTAAGGAAAATACCACCTTCTTGAAACATGAACCTAGTCCTTACCTCTCTAATGGTACCTTCCTTCAAGCCCCTATCATCGTGCTCCCTTGACCACTTTCAATTGAAATTGAATTTTGGTGGCTATTACCTCTGCATGCAGAGTAATCAAAATCCAGGTGGTCACGACAAACCACACTGTCTATATAAAAAATTGTGTAAGGGGAACTGAGGCGTCACCTAAAATTTATTCTGAAAGTATTTTTGGACTTTCATATCCAGTTACCTGTATTTTTTCCAAGACATCACTTTTCTCCTGATGAAACAAAATTGCATATCCTAGATGTGAAAAGGACACTTTTTTTGTACTGCCTTAATAGACAAAGACTGGCTAGAAGATCTCCTAGACTTTTTTTTTTTTTTTTTTTTTTTTTTTTTTTTTTTTGATATCGCAGTTCATCTAAAGGTAGACCTCTTTTTGCTTCAGGAATTTTGAAATGCACTGTAGACTGTATCAGGGTAACCTTAGATATTAACAAACTGCAGCTCCCTGATCAGGTTACTGCCCATTCCACCAGAATGCAGGCCTCCTCTGTGGCATGATTCATTAAAGTTCTGATCACAGAGATTGTAGAGAGGCAACATGGTCCTTGGTGCACTTGTTCACCAATTATTTGCTAATAACTTCTAGAACTAACACACAGATTGGCAGAACAGTCCTGCAGTCAGTTAAAATGAGCTCCTAGTCCCCGCTCCCTGGAATGTTGAACTACTGGCTAATCACCATAAGTGGGAACCAGATGCACAGGAATTTAAAGGAGAGAAATCAGTTACTCAGTTTGCAGTAACTGCTATTTGAGATGTTCTTTGCATACGGATCCCACAGCCCACTCTCTGTCCCCACAGTTCAGAGACTTCTCTTGGGATCTTTGGATGACAAAGGAAATTTGAATGGTGGACAGGATTGCTCTGCCCTTTATTCCCTTCAGGGAGAGTGAGGACATGAAGGGTATATGCGCAACCTTTATGGGATACAACTTCCAAATGTGCACACCAGTAGTAGGATCCAAAATTGTTCAGCTTAACATCTGTCTTCTCCACATGACAAGTGTCCCATCCTAGGTTGTTTCATCAGCTAAAACCTGCCTGCTTGAACCATTGCTCTCCTCATCTACCCTCTCTGTTATTTTGGCTATGACCCCTAGCCTTATTAAGAGTCACTTGGCTTCAGCACTGAACTCTGCCCGGCATCAGTGATACAGTATTTACCTGGCAGGGGAGATACCATGATCACCAACGTTTTCCCAGGGTGAGGCTTATCCATTGCACTGCGGGTGTGCTGACCCCTGTGACTTCTCCGAATGCGGGAAACTCAACTGCAGAACTTGTGGTAGTGTGGGACTGCGTTCGTGCTTTCCCCTTGAATTAAAAAAAAAAAATCAGTGATCGTCTTTACCAATCTTGATCACATTCAAGCACAGAATGCTGTTGTCCTCATTACCAATTCTCTGAGAAATGCAGTTCCATAAAATTTAAAAAGAACCCTCTTATTACTAGTGACAGATCAGTAATGTTTAGTTTCCTTTACGTATTAGTAAGAATTGGATCTTTAAATTACATTAATAAAGTTTTGGGATAACATTTTGCAAACCAAAGGATTTTTGTTCTCTACTGCAGATTAGTAATTAACACTCTTTTCACCCAAATCAGTTTTTTGTGTGTGTGCACTTATGCACTGCATTTAGAGCTCAGCTTAGTATTCACCCCCAATGAAACTCCTGAAAATTGCATTTTTTAAATGTTGCTTTTTTTTTTTTTAGAGAGAGAGGCCAAAGAATAGAGGAGGGGCTGTAGTAGTAGTAATATGCAGGATTATTTCCCCCCAATTTAACCATTGCTTATAAAAATTTAACTTCAATAACTGAGACTTCTAGGTGCTAGGTAATAGATAATCAAAGTTGTAAATTAATGTTGACAGGGCAATATGATTTTTTACTACTGCAAAAATAATATATTTATTTTTTGATAAACATTCTAGTTAATGTTTTAAGACCAAAGCAAGATTACCTTCAGTTTGTTAGCTCTGTTTGAGTATGTTCTCAAAGAATTGGAAGAGCAAATAAGTCAGACTGACAACTTCATAATCATTTTTATATTTTCTTTGGAGGGTGAAAAGCAATTCTAATTCTCCAACTGTGAAGCTTTTCATGTTAAACTGTAGAGACTAGTTTACAAGTAAGACATATTAACTTGATTTTATTATGGGGAAAATAATCTTTTTAGACTAATTTGCTAAACATAACATTTATCTACAGAGGTTCACCTTTGTAAAGCAAACAGGATTAAATGATTACCTTTCATTATCTTGGAATAGATATTATGCTATGTAAAATAGTAGTTTAAGTATATGACCCTTGGATAGGCCTACTTGACAAAACAGCCCTAAAATGGAAAAACACAGTAATACGTGGCAACAGCACAAAGTACATGTTGTTCTTTTTAAAGAACAAAAATTGAATCTACTTTGAAACTACTATAATCCAAGGAATATTTTACAATTTCTAAAATATTAAGGGTTTAAAAGTTACTGTAGCTGAAAATTAGAAAAATAAAAAGTTTGTAGATATTTCTTTTTTACACATTCCACATGTTCAGTCAGCAGCCAATAAACCTGTACTGATATAGGTTTTCTCCTCCACCTTGCCTGGCTGCTAGGAAGAGGTCATTGCTACCATAGGACAGACTGCCTGCTCTCAGTTTCAGTGCCTGGCTCCACCCCAGCCCAGAGCAGCCATTACAGCAGGGGTGGGCAAATTTTTTGGCCCAAGGGCCACATCGGGGTTGCAAAACGGTATGGAGAGCCGGGTAGGGAAGATTGTGCCTCCCCAAACAGCCTGGCCCCTGCCCCCTCCCATTTCCCATTTGCCTGGTCTCCTGCCCCCACAGTGCAGTCCCCCCCGCCCCGGGGGGGGCCATGCCAGGGCACCCTGTGTTCACCCATGAGCCACGCCGCCCGGCGTGAGCCTGCCACACTGCCGGCAAGGTGAGCTGAGGCTGAGGAAGGCGGGGGGGGGGCGGGCAGGATGGCCCCACGGGCCAGATGTGGCTCGCGAGCCATAGTTTGCCCACCTCTGCATTACAGGCCTCACCCCTTTAGCCCTGGGCTGAAGGGAACATTTTCAATTACTCTGTTGAGGTGGCACATGTACAAGCTGGTCAACTGTAGGAGCTGTGAGGCGATGTAAAATGCTTAGTGAGGATGGAATCTTTGGAGATTTTAGCTGCTAAAATTCTGAAGTCTCTACTGAAACTGCATTTTTCAAAGTCCTTGGCTAAATCTGGATGGATTTCACAGGGACAGCAAAAAGCACATCCCTCACACAGGGCACCTCCTGCCAAATTTCAAATCCTTTCTTCAAAGCATGGGGTAGTCATGGGCAGGAGCTTTTCAATGAAGAACTTGCCAGAACTTAACCTGGGCAAAACTTACATTTCCCTGTCCTCATTCTCTGAAATGCTGAACTATTTTGGCTGAAATTTTCCAAAACAATTCAACTGAAGCAGACACCAGGTATGGAAAACTTCAGCCCAAATGGCTAGTGTGGAAAAGTTTTATGAGCAACCGGTAACAGGGTCTTAAACTGGGAAGTGTTGGGTAACTTTAAAAATAGGCAGTGCTACCAGTCTTGCCTATGAAAATAAAACAAAACCTAACCTTCCTATTTTTAAGAAAAAGTTTGCAACTTCGTTCTCCCTAGCTTCATCCCTCTCTCCCACTTTCCCTTATTGTGCTATATTGAACTGAAATTGGGAGCTCCTTGGGGAAGAGACACAACTTTCTCTGATTTCAGAGTAGCAGCCGTGTTAGTCTGTATCCGCAAAAAGAACAGGAGTACTTGTGGCACCTTAGAGACTAACACATTTATTAGAGCATAAGCTTTCGTGGGCTACTGCCCACATATGCATCCGAAGAAGTGAGCAGTAGCCCACGAAAGCTTATGCTCTAATAAATTTGTTAGTCTCTAAAGTGCCACAAGTACTCCTATAACTTTCTCTCTCTCTTCCCCTCCCCGCCCCCCCTCACAAAGCACCTACGTAGGACATATTGGACACCGTGGTCAAAATGTTCAAAGTCAGCAGGAGTGAGGGGGCTGCTACTCTCTTTGGTATTTGGATGTGGCTGTGTCTTTACCTCCTGCATTTGTAATCAATCACAGAGACAGATTGAAGTGCCAAACCAGTCTTCCTTCCTAAGGTCTGGTTTAATACCTAATGCACAAAATATATCCCAACACCTCTACAGGATACCTGTCCCATTTGACTCTTCTTAGGGACTACAAAAATTTCTTCTAAACAAAAGTTATACAAATATTTACTAATTTTCACTTTGTATTATGGTTTCCCCAATACCTTTTCCTATGTTTTAGAAGTCCAGTTCTTGGCACAGAGGTTCCAGGCAGTCACTGTCCCCGATTCTAACCCTAACCCTAAACTTTTCTCTAGAGAAACCTTAGCCACTGCTGTTCCCCTTCAGGCTTCTAAGGGTATGTTTACACCGCAATTAAACACCCACAGCTGGTCCATGTCAGCTGACTTGGGCTCAGGCTGTGGGGCTGTAAAGTAGTGGTGTAGACGCTTAGGCTGGAGCGGGACCCCATGAGGAGGGAGGATCCCAGCGCCCAGGCTCCAGCCTGGGCCCGAACACCTACACTGCAGTTTTACAGCCCAGATGCCCAAGTCTGCTGACATGGGCCAAACACAGGTGTTTAAAAGCATACCTTAGGGTATGTCTACACTGCAATAAAAGACCCGCAGCTGGCCCACATCAGTTGACTCAGGCTGTGGGGCTACAAAAGTGCAGTGTAGATGTTTAGACTGCAGCCTGGGCTCTGAGACCCTGTGTGAAAGGGAGAGGGTCTCAAAGCCTAGGTTGCAGCCTGAGCTCGATTGTCTACACTACTTTTAGCCCAAGAGCCTGAGCCCTGTGAGATGGAGTGAGCTGACAAAGGCTCTGAGACTCGGTGCTGTGGGTTATTTATTGTAGTGTAGACAAACCTGAAGCGAAGAGACAATCACTCCCCACAGTGAGGGAACTGGACCTGCCTTTTATATTTTGTTTTCCTCTTCCCATCAATCTTTGTAGATTACAGATGCATAATTTGGGAGGAAATATATAGGCGAGAGTTGGGCATGGATTGCTCTTAAAGACCCAGCTACCCTGTGACAGAAGTTGTGGTGCTTGTTTCTTCTGAAAGATCAGATTTATATATTCAAGTGCTGAAATTTAGGCATTCATATTAAAAAAATATTGGCCTGTACAAATAACAAAGCTCTCCAAAGACAGTAGGAATGGGCCTGGACACCTGCATGACTCCTGTTGTAATGACTCTCTGCTTAAACTCACAGTTGACTTCTCTGTCTTTGTAAGTTTCTAATACTTTTCAGTTGTTAACAGTGACTCAGATTTTTAAGTCTGATTTTTAAAAAAAGCTTTCGCATCAAAATATATGTTCAGCTTTTAACAGTTAACAAGTAGCAAGAAAGGGACAAAGATCCTAAAATCTCCTCTAACATCTGAAGTTAGAAAGGGGAACAGAAGACAAACACAATGGTTTACTTGGGATGGCTTTAAGGAAAAAAAGAAGGCAAACAAGGCATGAGTTTGTGGGTCTAGGTAATCCTTTGCCCAAACATAAACTGGGTATTGTGTAATCAAACAAGGACTAATCAACTGAACTGGAGCAGGGGAAGTAATCAAATCATTAGTGTCTAGACAAATGAGTGGTAAAGTTGAACTACAAGTGAGTTATGACAACAGTTGCTAGACATAAACAGGAGTTGGGGGAAAATTGTGCTGGATGAACACAGCACAAACACGTTTGAACTCCTTTGCTTATAAATACCACCAAATAAATTGATCTATAAAGGGTTAAAATGTTTTTTCATTCATTGCTTATTTTAAGCCACCTAATTAATCTGTAACTTAAAGGAAACAACCAAATCTGTTTTGATACCGGAGGCTTCAAGAATAGCTGTAATGATTGGTATTTATATATCTTTGAAATAATGGCATACCTGTTCACTCGAGCAGAAATCTGGAGTTGGTAAAGTGACTTTATTTGTGAAAGGGAAAAGTCCGTGAATGAAGTAAATGTTTGTTAAAGTGGGAGGAGGGATTGGTGTCCTATAAATAATATGCTCAATGTGATTTATTATATTGAAGTTCCCTAAACATTATTTTGTTAGCTGAAAATTTCTTTGCTTTTCCTAAATCTCTAGCAGAACTATCTTTTTTTTTATTTTCTTCGCCTCACTGATTACAGAAACAAGATTGCAGACCAAAATGAGCTTGGATGTATGCATGTGCAGCTCCCATAGAAGCCAATGGGAATTATGATTGGGCTGATTTTGGCCCAGATCTAATAATTTAGATGTGGAAGGAAAGTTAAGAACCTATTAACAACTGTATCATATGCAGTGTTGGGTTTTGTTCCGAAAGCCTGATAGCCTGGTTAGTGGAGTAATTCAGCTACTGTTACTTAAGAAATTGTCATTTTGTGACAGCATTGTGCTCTATTGCAGTAGGTTAATACTAGCTTTAATGGCATTAGTCTAGATATATTCCAGTGGTAAATTAGAGCCATATTCAACTGTTTCATTTCTAAATTTGCAATTTTAGCTTTATCAGATAAATGTTTTGTATTTTTAATAACTGGCATTCCTCATTAAATAGTTGGCATTGCTCAATATTACATTTCTCTTTGTGCTTTCATTTTGAGGGTATTTTTGGTAGATAAAAGTTGTGTGTAAGTGTCAATGCTGACACGTATACATACATTATTTAAGACTATGGAGATAGAAGCGCAATATCAGCAAGTAAACCAGTGTCCTGATCTCATCCTCTTGTCCCTGAAATAAAGATGAGAATTCATACCCAGAAGAGAGAGAAGTATGGTGAGAACTTAGTCTGTAACAGTCTCTCACATGTTAACTGCAAGAAGTGCTATACATTGCCAGACATCACTATAATGGGGTCAAAAGATGAATTATTATTATCCTACGTAATGCTACTCACATCTCCTCCTCCTCCTCCTCCTTCTCCCCAACCCCCCAGATCCTGATAAGATTCGTAAGCTTATTCTTCGTATGAAGAAGCTGTAAGAAAGTTATTACTATTAATGGTATTGGAAGATGAGTGCCAATTAAAAAGCTATGGCTCAGAGGTTAGCTAGAGGGGGTTTTTCTGGGATTGGTGCACAAGGGCCCTTCAGACACTAATAGTTATTAGTGAAACCCTTTCTAACAGGTTTTTGACACTTTCTTGAACATGACCGTATAACCGATAACCATGGTTCAAAAGTGTTGGTTGTTCAGGATGAGTGGAGACATGTGAATGTGGTAAAATTTTAATTTTAGAAACCCACAGCGGAAGTTATTTCATAGCTAACTTACTTTGTCTTCATTCTTGTTCCCCTTCCCCCCTACTTGCACTTAAAACATTACATTATGTATCTTTCACCAACTTCAAGATTGCATTGCTCAAAATCCAAGATATGCATGTGTATTGCACAGTTCACTAACTTAAAATGGAGGTACATTCCTTGAGATGCAGGTACATTCAGGGCCCCCTGCTCTGAGGCCTCGCCCCACTCACTCCATCCCCCCTCCCTCTGTCACTCGTTCTCCCCCACCCTCACTCACTCGCTCATTTTCACCGGGCTGGGGCAGGGGGTTGGGGCACGGGAGGGGTGAGGGCTCCGGCTGGAGGTGCAGGCTCTGAGGAGGGGCTGAGGATGAGATGTTTGGGGTGCAGGAGGGGCTCTGGTCTGGGGAATGGGGTCGAGGGGTTCAGAGTGTAGGAGGGAGCTCGGCTGAGGCAGGGGGTTGGGGTGTGGGAGGGGATATGGGCTGTAGGCTGGGGGTGCGGACTCTGGGGTGGCACCAGAAATTAGGGGTTCAGGGTGCGAGAGGGGAGTCTAGGCTGGGGCAGTCTAGTTGGGGTGTAGGGGGGGCGTGAGGGCTCTGAGGTGGAGCTGGGGATGAGGGGTTTGGGGTGCAGGAGGGGGCTCCAGGCTGGGGCCGAGGGGTTTGGAGTGTGTGGGGATTCTGAGGTTGGGGTATGGTAGGAGGCTCAGAACTGGGGCAGAGGGTTGGGGTGTGGGCTCTGGGGTGGGACCAGAAATGAAGGGTTCAGGGTGTGGGAGGGGAGTCTAGGCTGGGGTAGGGGGTTGGAGTGTGGGGGGGCATGAGGGCTGGGGATGTGGGGTTTGGGGAGCAGGAGGGCTGCAGGCTCCAGGCAGCACTTACCTCTGACGGCTCCCTGGAAGCTGTAGCAAGTTCCTAGGCGGTGGGGTGGCCATGGGGCTCTGCATGCTGCCTCCGTCCACAGACACCATCCCCGCAGGTTCCATTGGCTGTGATTCCCGGCCAATGGGAGCTGCGGAGCTGGCACTTGGGGCAAGGGCAGTGTGTGAAGACCCTCTTGCTGCACCTATGCGTAGGAGCTGAAGGACTTGTCGCAGCTTCCGGGGAGCCGCGCACCAGGTAGGGAGCCTGCCAGCCCTGCCAACCAAATTTTAAATGGTCCGGTCAGCTGTGCACGTTCCTGTCAAAAACGGACACCTGGCAACCCTAGATCAGGAGTATCTAAACTTCCTAGAACAAGCTGGCATCCCAGGATTGTTTGAGCTGTTGTCCATCCTTTTCATGTGAATATATTGAGGGTTATGAAGCTTACTGTAAGTAAGATCTGTTGGATGAGACCTTGGAGACCACTCTGCACAAACCGTAAACATCCAGCAGTTCTTATCATAAGACCGTGGGTTTGCGCCAATTTCAACCACAAAATGTCCCATCTGTATGCTCTCATGCAGCAAACTTGAGTGCTGCTCTCCACCCCAGAGGTCACTGAATTTCATTTATTGTGCATGTTATCAAGTTTGAGAAGCTCTTCAGCATCTTTTGGGTTAAGATGTTATACATGAAATAGGTGTGTGTTAGTATTATTGTGAAGAAAAGTCACAAGGGTGATAGAACTTCAGTGTAATGAAACAAATTGCTACAAAGCAGAATCTTGTCTTAAATTTTATAATAGTGGTCTGCTATTAGAATCAAGCAAGTAGAGAGTGGGCTTTGGGGGAGCAGGGGAAGAAATGAAGTCAGGATACTCAAAACACTTGTCTGTAAATACAGATGGTTTTTCCGTTTATCTTACGGAAAACATATTTATTTGAATACTAGATGTTTATAAAGGGCAATAAGAATTCTGGCCAATTTTATTTACTTAATTTTTCCACTAGAGGGTGCAAATGTTCCATAAACTTCCCTTTTGAGTGAGAGCAGTTGTAGAAGAAATGTGTGTCAATTTTAATATGGGAGAACTCCTGGTTTCATATTGCAGCATATGAAAAGGATGAATGAGTTTAAAAAGAAAAGATGTGATTCTATAATAAATATATCAGCAGAGGGTCCTGTGGCACCTTTAAGACTAACAGAAGTATTGGAGCATAAGCTTTCGTGGGTGAATGCCCACTTCATCAGATGCAAGTGAAGTGGCCATTCACCCATGAAAGCTTATGCTCCAATACTTCTGTTAGTCTTAAAGGTGCCACAGGACCCTCTGCTGCTTTTTACAGATTCAGACTAACACGGATACCTCTCTGATATAATAAATATGTAACCTACAGATGACACCGAGCCCAGATTATTATTAAAAATTACTACTATTTCTGTATTTCAGATTACTGATTTTTGGATCCTATGAAAGAGAAACGAATGTTCATTGCACGTTTGAGCTGAGCAGTAATGTCTGGGAAGAAAAATCTCGGAGTTCCATTAAAACGGTAAGATGCATACATATTGTATTACTATATGACTTAAACTCTCATATAGTCTTTCTAGACCAGGGGTCGGCAACCTATGGCACGTGTACCAAAGATGGCACGCGAGCCAATTTTTAATGGCACGCTGCTGCCTGCCGGGGTCCCGCTCAGCCCGCTGCCGAACCCCAGCAGGCAACAGCGTGCCATTAAAAATCCTGCCCGACCCAGCCCACTCTACTCTGTCCCCCGCCTACCGCCCTCTCTGGCGGGGGTAGGGGTGGCAGAAGCAAGCTTGGTCCTGACAGCTGCTGCTGTACGGCAGGCTCCGCCAGCAGCCAAGCTTTCCCCCTCCCCCGCCTCTTCCCCCAACGTGCTGCGTTGAGCCCCGCCTCCTCTTCCTTCCTGCCGCCGATGGCCCTTGCAAGGGAGGGGAGAAGAGCAGCCCCAGCGCCCTCGCTGCTCAGACTGGTAAAGAGATGGAGAAGAGGCAGGGGGAAGGGGGGTAGGAGTTGGGCGTATCCGTCCAGCCCCCTGCTGTGAGCCGCTCAGGGGGCTGAGAGCACCCCCGTGATCCCAACCCCCCCCCAGCCCTCTGCTCTGACCCCTGCACCCCCCTTGCACTCCAGCCCCCTGCATCCCACCCACGACCCCATCCCTGATTCCTGCACTCTCCACACATACCCAGCCCCCCCAACTCATGTCCTGACTCCTGCACCCTCTCCCACGCCCCCAGCCCTCTGCCCTGACCCCATCCCTGACTCCTGCACCCTCCACACATACCCAGCCCCTCCACACCTTTCTGCCCTGACTCCTGCACTCCCCACACCCCCTGCCCTGACTCCTGCACTCCCCACACATACCCAGCCCCCCCACACCCCATGCTCTGACTCTTGCACCCCTCACATCCCCACCCCCCACCCTGAGCACCAGGTTGGCAGCAGGCTAAGCGGGGCTGGCAGCCGGGACCCTGGCTGTCAAGAGCCAGCGGACGGAACCCCAGACCGGCAGTGGGCTGAGCCACTCGGCCTGCTGTTGGTCTGGGGTGCCGGCCCCGCTCAGCCCGCCGCTGGTCTGGGGTCCCGGCTCCCGGCCCCGCTCAGCCCGCTGCCAACCTGGGGTTCTGGCTGCCGGCCTCAGGCCCCGCTCAGCCCGCTGCCGGCCTAGGTGAACATAACCCCAGGCTGGCAGCGGGCTGAGCAGGCCGGCACCTTAAGATCAGCATTTTAATTTAATTCTAAATTAAGCTTCTTAAACATTTTGAAAACCTTGTTTATTTTACATACAACAGTAGTTTAGTTATATTATATATAGACTTATAGAGAGAGACCTTCTAAGAAACGTTAAAATGTATTTCCGGCACGCAAAACCTTAAATCAGAGTGAATAAATGAAGACTCGGCACACCACTTCTGAAAGGTTGCCAACCCCTGTTCTAGTCTGTATATGTTCATTATTCAGTAACTGGTACATCAAGTGTAGTCAGGGACTGCTAGGTACCAACTTTTTGTCACTAAAGGCCTGCTTATCAAAAAGGACACAGTCAAATGACTTGCATGAGCAATTACTAGCACAGTGCTGCTTGCTCATATAATACCCAAATTGCACACACAAATGAAGTGCACAACTGCGCATATGCGTTCTTTAATAATTGGACAGTTGAAATGCTTAACAGTCCAAATGTACAGGAAAAGTAATGAAGATATTACATGCCTAAAGAACTGATTAATAAGAGTATGCAAATATGGGTAACAGAAGTGCTCCTGACTTTTAAGATCGTGTATAATCATGTGTCCTATTTGAGCTCTTCTGCTAGTTTAGCAGCACACAGCCCACAAACAGGAAGAGAGTTTCTCAAACGTATAGTGTCTTTGAAACATATATTACCTTCAAAAACTGGAAACGGTTGTAATTTCAGATACCATGATGATAGTAATAATCAAATTGTGTTGGGATTCTGCAGAAAAAGTGATTTTTCAAAAAATCTTCATTTTAACAAATATTTGTAAAAGTTGTTTAAATATCTTTTTCTGTTCTGTTTGGAGCCCAGTGGTACTTGTTTGGGGGCAGAGGGGAGAAGAGGGTTAAGGTGCTCCCATCCTCTCCCTCTCCTTTCTGCTCAACAAGAATAGTACGTTCTGCTTCTTCAGTACTACTGATCTTTGCTTATCAATACTTTTTCCAATATGAGCAAGCAATGAACCCATCTCACATATCTTCATAACTGCTAATATACTTTCTATAGAAGTTCTGCGGGCAGAATTCCTTATGAAGTGAATTGTACCATATTTCTGTGTGAGGAGATTGCAGGATTGGATCCAATATTGCCAGCAGGTCCTTATCTGCGTGGTCTTGTTGATATGTATAAAGTTGTATGACATTTGCCTAATCTGTGCCTTTACACAAGATTATGCTGACAGCATGTGGTAATAAGGACATTCAAATTCATGCTTTTTTCAAAGAATAAATATTTTCTTTAAAATCAGTATGGGCAGGAATATGGTTATGCTTCCTTTCTTGTGCTGCTTCATTAGCCGTAGAAGTTGAAAATTACTATAATTCTCATCGCAGTAGTATATTTTTGACAGCAGGTGGCAGTATAGTGAAACTGATGGCCAGTTTGAGACATGAGTATTTAAAAAGATAGAAAATAGTTTCAGACAGATTTTCAAAAGAGCTCTGCTCCTAATTAAGCACCTGAATGCTTTTGGAAATTTTGGCCTGTAATGTACAAAAAAAAAATAATTTATGTAGACAACTTTCAGTGCCATAGTAAGCACTGTGCAAACTATGAATTGCCTACAGCTGAGCTGTTAAAATGTTTCTGGTACATTGATAGCAATCCTTTGGGTGTTAAACAAGATGAATATCAAAAGAACTCTATTGGAACAATACTAGTGTTGTTGACATAAACTAGGAACATTTTTGTCACATAAGGTGGAGGGTGATGTATGTTAGAGAGCATGTATCGTAGTACTGGAAGCTCTTTATACATTTTTGTGTGGAATTTCTCAAATTTAAATTGCTGTGTGCAGTATTGTATGGCTTTCAACATAAAATACTGCACACAGCAATTTAAGTTTGAGAAATTCCACACAACTTAGCTAGTTTATGAAATCTATTAATTTAACTAAAGTCTGTTCTCGGTGGGTGTATAGTACAAGTTTGTAGGGTAAGATGATATTGGAGTAAAAGTTAGTCATCCAGGAATAAAATATCTCATTAGGGGCCAATTCAAGTATAAGGGAGTTGTTATCCTTCAGTGGTGTTGCCTTGCTCAATTACAGAACTATCAGAGACCACTGCAAACAATCAAAACCACTTGGAGGTGGTAAAGGAACATTGCAACAAGACAGGTTTTCCCTGTCTATGAATAGTGACAAAAAAACTTTCATTTTAACACAGGGTGGGGAAAAGCACTCTGAATCCTCACACTGAGGAGACATCTTGGTGAGCAGGGATGTTCTCATGTTAAAAATGGTTCCTGTGAAACCAGCCAGCTCTGCAGCAGACTGAACTTTGGGTGGGAAAACCCACTTTATTAGATGGGAAGATAACTAGTAATAACTGGAGATCCAAGGTTTGTGTGTTATACTTTTGTTTTGTATCATAACCATTTGTTTTCACCACTTTCTTGAATCTAAACTCCATTCTTTCTTAAACCTGTTTTTGTTTTGTTATAAGTGCTCACAAGTGCTGTATGATTTTTACAAGAGTGGTGATTTAAGGTAAAACTAGTGAATTGGGGCACACTGCTCCTTTGGGGGCAGAGGGTCTGGGATTTCTGTGAGTAGCTGATGTCAGGGGCTGGATATTACATGGATTCAAAGGGACTTGAGTGCATTAATTGTTAACCTGAAAGACACAGACAGGGCTAATGTAGAGGAGAGTGTTTGAGTGGCTAACAGGCAGGTTAGGCTGGTGGTATTAGCTCCCGAACACCCAGTTACCACAGTCAGGGCTACCCCTTGCTAGAGGCAGTGGATAACAAGGTGACAGTCCTGTGTACCATGAGACTCATCACAGGTACCCATTGGGACAGCATATGTGCTCTCTGCTGCCTTGTGTTGCTGCACAATGGTATAAAGCATTCAGTTGCCCCTGATCTCCCTCAGATTCTTCTTGCTGTCTGTGATCGGTAGTTGGGGTGTTAGTTTATTTTTATTATAGCTAGTGTACTCATCAATAGTTAGAAGAGCTTTAGAATAAGTTTCACTTTTACTTTAGTTGGTTTTTACTTAGACAGTTGTTTGTTCTGGGTACCAACTCTTGGTACCGAGAAATCCTCTGTCTCCAGTCTTTAAGCTTTGCACTGGCTTTGAGAAGTCTGTGCCATTAAGTGACCCTCTTTCCGATGTCTGAAGTGCTTAGGTGAGGGTTACATCCAGGACAGGTGTCAAATATGTAGAGACTTCAAGCCCCAGATTAAGAAAGATAGAGAGGTAAGACTTCATCATCTCCTCATGGAGGCAGCCTGTGTCCACTGTCAAATCCTTCCCACTTAGGATGGGTACTGAGCACATCTACCTCTGTCAGAAGTGCCCCTTCAAACATTGCAGGGACTCTGCAGCATGCTTCCAAAGAGCCAATGTCCTTGGAACAGTCCCCAAGCAAACAAGGTGGAGGATAGGGATAGGGAGGGGCCAGGTAGGACAGTCTCTGTGAAGGTGCAATACATCTTTGGGTGTTGTGTGTCACCAGTGCAATTCATTTCAAAGCATCCTGGGAATTCAGAACAATTTGGCAGATCTTTCAGCAAAGATTGCAAGTAGTCTCAGGGCACATACAGTTAAGGCTTATTTTTCAGACGTGGTGATGAGGGTCTCTCAAATAGACCTGTTTGCTACTTACCACAACAAGAAATACTAACTCCTTTGTTCAAGAGCAGATCACAGTCAGGGATCTCTGACGGATGCTTTCATGTTATCCTGGAAAGACAATCTGATTTATGTTTGCCCTCCTGTTCCGCTCCTTTCCAGAGTGTTGCTCAAGCTCAAGCAGGATCATGCTCACATGATCCTCCTAGCACCAGTGTGGCCTTGACAGGATTGGTTTTCCAGTCTGCTGATCCTCTCATCCAAGGCTCCTTTGACACACTACCTCTAGAGCCAGACCTAATCTCTCAGACCACGGTTGCTTGTTAAATCCCAGTCCAGATGCTCTTCATCTTACAGCCTGGATGCTCCCGGGTTAATGCCTCAGAAGGTAGACTATTCCGGGACTAGACAGAGAGCCTTTACTTAGATATTCTCACCTGTTGAAGTGGTCACAGCAAAGGACTATTTTGCCAGTCTGTGTCTCTGTACAACATATTCTGGACTGGTTTTGTTCTACCTGAAATAACAAGTCCTATCTCTTAGCTCTATCAGAGTTCACCTATCTCTGCTTTCCACACTCTAGTTGTTGGTCAGTGTCAATTAGATTCTTAAAGGGTTTGGTCAGTTGATATCCCCAGATGGCAGATGCTATTTCTCCCCATGGCTACTTACTCTTCATCTATCCATCCATTTTTGGTAGTCATTACCTCTGCGGGAAAATTACGGGCAGTGGGAGCTGAACCTCCTTACACAATCTTTTATAGGGACAAAGTATACTTAAGTCCACACCCAAGATTTTTGGTTTAGTGTTGGACTTCCACTATAAACGGTATACTTACTGACTCTCTTTCCCAAGCCCCGTTCTAATAAGACTGTGGAGAGGCTCCATATCTTGGATGTTAGAAGGGTGTTGATTGTCCTGACCCAGTTCAGGTCATCTTCTCAACTTCTTATGGTAGTTGCAGACAGGACGAAGGGCCTTTCATCCTCAACGCAGAAGATCTTGTCCTGGATTTCCTCCTGTATATGCCTGTGCTATGACATCATAGCTCTGCCAAGCAGGGTGGTAGCACACTCAGCAAGATCTCATGCATCTTTTGCAGCATTTTTAGCTCAATTGTCTGTCAAACTTGTAGGGCTGCAGTTTGCACCTGTATAACTCCTTATGCCATATCAGCATTCCAGAAGAGACTGTGCCAAGTTTGGACAAGTAGTCCTTTCCTTGAACAACGACTGGACTCCGAAACACACCTCCGGTTTAAACTGCTTGTGAGTCACCTGAAGTGGAATGGACATGTACAATCATCTGAAGAAGAAAAACAGTTCCTAACCTGTTCTGTAATTGTTGTTCTTTGAGACGTTGCACCTGTCTATTCCACAGCCCAGCCTCCTACCCCTCTATGTCAGAGTCAGAGTCTGTCCCATAAAAAGGACCGGGGGAAGAGAGGGAGGGTGTAGCGGTTGGAGCTGGCTCCACGCTTTATACCATCACTCAGCAGCACAAGGCAACAGAGGGTGTGTGCGCTGCCCTGACCCGTACTGCTAAGGGGAAAATCTCCAATTCTAGTGCACTGGGCATGCACACAACTGAAGTGGAATGGACATGAGCAACACATCTCAAAGAACATCAGTTACAGAACAGTTAGTAACCTGTTGTTGCTTGTTTTAAAGTGAGCTATTTTAATTGACAAAGTAATAGCTTGGATAGAAAATGTTCCTAATAAAACTTACTTCCTGCTTCAGTTGGGGGGTACTATTGTGGGGTGAATTTATCTGATAATCAGAATTCCAAAGAATACATGGGAAGAGGAATAAAATGCAGTGACTTTGTGAGACTTGGATCTTGAACACGTATTGTAAATGAGTTCTATAGCTGACGACTAATATAAGGCATGGACAAATATGGCACACGCTCTAAGAAGAAGGCTTCTGTTAGCATAGCTGTTGTTTGGGGAGGTGGTGTTACTATACTGACAGTGAAACTCCTGTTGGCATATGCTGCATTGACACTGAGGCTCTGCCACTCTAGCTCTATACTAGTAACACATTTGTAGTGTAGGCAAGCAGGGCCGGCTCCAGGCACCAGCCCACCAAGCTTGTGCTTGGGGCAGCACCTGGAGGGGGGCGGCGCGGTGCTCCGGCTCTGGCCGCCGGGGAGAGAGGGGCCCCGGCCGGGGCTCGCCGCCCTCCCCCCGGCGCTCTGGCCGCCGGGGAGAGAGGGGCCCCGGCCGGGGCTCGCCGCCCTCCCCCCGGCGCTCTGGCCGCCGGGGAGAGAGGGGCCCCGGCCGGGGCTCGCCGCCCTCCCCCCGGCGCTCTGGCCGCCGGGGAGAGAGGGGCCCCGGCCGGGGCTCACCGCCCTCCCCCCGGCGCTCCGGCCGCCCTGGGGTGGGAGGGGCGGCCGGAGGCTTTTTTGCCTGGGGCGGCAAAAAAGCCAGAGCCGGCCCTGTAGACAAGGCATTAGATTAAGAAAAGACTAGATGTGAAGTACCAGTTTCTACTGTGCACGCCAGAGGAGGGACTGAGGGTATGTGCACACAGAAGTAAAAGACCTGCAGCTCAGCTGACTTGGGCTCACTGGGCTCAGGCTGTGAGTCTAATAAATTGCAGTGTAAACGCTTGGGCTGGAGCCCAGGCTCTGAGACTCCGCAGGTGGGGAGAGTCTCAGAGTTCAGGCTCTGGCCCTAGTGTCAGCACTGAAGTTCTTCTTCGAGTGATTGTTCACGTCCATTACACATTAGGTGTACGCGCGCCGCGTGCACGGACGTTGGAAACTTTTTCCCTTAGCGGCTCCCGTCGGGTCGGCGGGCCCCCTCCTTCCCGCCAGAGCGGCGCCCCGCTCCAGGGTATATATATCCCTGCCGACCCGACCCCTCCAGTTCCTTCTTACCGTCCGTGGCGGCGTTGGAACAACTCTGTCTCTCGTCTGAGAGTGTCCCTTAGCAAATAGTCATTACAGTTATCTAGTAGTCTGGTGGCACCTTAAAGACTAACAGATTTATTTGGGCATAAGCTTTCGTGAGTTAAAACCTCACTTCTTCGGATGCATAGAGTGAAAGTTACAGATGCAGGCATTATATACTGACACATGGAGAGCAGGGAGTTACTTCACAAGTGGAGAACCAGTGTTGACAGGGCCAATTCAATCAGGGTGGATGTAGTCCACTCCTAATAATAGATGAGGAGATGTCAATTCCAGGAGAGGAAAAGCTGCTTCTGTAGTGAGCCAGCCACTCCCAGTCCCTATTCAAGCCCAGATTAATGGTGTTGAATTTGCAAATGAATTTTAGTTCTGCTGTTTCTCTTTGAAGTCTGTTTCTGAAGTTTTTTTGTTCAATGATAGTGACTTTTAAATCTGTAATAGAATGACCAGGGAGATTGAAGTGTTCACTTACTGGCTTGTGTATGTTACCATTCCTGATGTCTGATTTGTGTCCATTTATTCTTTTGCGGAGGGACTGTCCGGTTTGGCCAATGTACATGGCAGAGGGGCATTGCTGGCACATGATGGCATATATGACATTAGTGGATGTGCAGGTGAATGAGCCCCTGATGGTGTGGCTGATGTGGTCCTCTGATGCTGTTGCCAGAGTAGATATGGGGACAGAGTAGGCAACGAGGTTTGCTACAGGGATAGGTTCCTGGGTTGGTGTTTCTGTGGTGTGGTGTGTAGTTGCTGATGAGTATTTGCTTCAGGTTGGGGGGTTGTCTGTAAGCGAGGACTGGCCTGCCTCCCAAGGTCTGTGAGAGTGAGGGATCATTTTCCAGGATAGGTTGTAGATCGTGGATAATGCGCTGGAGAGGTTTTAGCTGGGGGCTGTATGTGATGGCCAGTGGTGTTCTGTTATTGTCCTTGTTGGGCCTGTCCTGTAGTAGGTGATTTCTGGGTACCCGTCTTGCTCTGTCAATCTGTTTCCTCCCTTCCCCAGGTGGGTATTGTAGTTTTACGAATGCTTGATAAAGATCTTGAAGGTGTTTGTCTCTGTCTGAGGGGTTGGAGCAAATTCGGTTGTATCTTAGGGCTTGGCTGTAGACAATGGATTGTGTGATGTGTCTTGGATGGAAGCTGGAGGCATGTAGGTACGTATAGCGGTCAGTAGGTTTCCGGTATAGGGTGGTGTTTATGTGACCATCACTTATTTGTACTGTAGTGTCCAGGAAGTGGATCTCTTGTGTGGACTGGTCCAGGCTGAGGTTGATGGTGGGGTGGAAATTGTTGAAGTCCAGGTGGAATTCTTCAAGGGCCTCCTTTCCGTGGGTCCATATGATGAAGATGTCATCAATGTAGCGCAAGTAGAGGAGGGGCACTAGGGGACGAGAGCTGAGGAAGCGTTGTTCTAAGTCAGCCATAAAAATGTTGGCATATTGTGGGGCCATGCGGGTACCCATAGCAGTGCCACTGACTTGAAGGTATAAGTTGTCCCCAAATCTGAAGTGGTTGTGGGTGAGGACAAAGTCACAAAGCTCAGCCACCAGGCTTGCTGTGGCCTCATCAGGGATACTGTTCCTGACAGCTTGTAGTCCATCCTCATGTGGAATATTGGTATAAAGTGCTTCTACATCCATGGTGGCCACTTGACAGTTATCTAGTAGTCATCAAAGATACAGTTTACTCAGTAGTTAACGGCTCATTAGAGTACTTAAAGCTCCTGCTGGGGTTGTCTGTTCAGCCCCGGCACCGGCCCCGGGTGGTGGGGTATGCCACACGCCCAGGGTTTCAAGGCCTGTGCCATGTGCCGCAGGCCTATGCCATTGAGCGACCCCCACGCTTCGTGTCTGCGTTACCTGGGGGAAGCTCATCAGAAAGAGCGCTGCAAAATCTGCAAGGCTTTTAAGCCCAGAACTAGAAAAGAGAGGGACTTTCGCCTTAAGCAGCTGCTCATGGGGACGGCGCTACAGCCCTCCACTTCGACGGCACCGTCTGCCTCCGTGCGAAGCGCACCGGCTTCGGTGAGGGAACCGGCACCGGCGGGTCACTCGAAGACCGCGGCACCGGCCCAGCGGGGAAGGGCACGACGCCGATCGTCTTCGCCGGCGAAAGTGAAGGGCCAGCCTAAGGCCCGCGGTCGCTCCCCGCATAAGAAGGAGGCACCGGTAAAAACCTCGAGTGCCCCGAAGGCCGACACGGCCTCGTCAAGAATCCCGGTAGTGGCTCCGGCGCCGAAGGGCCCGTCGAGCCCCGGGATGAGCGCGTCGAGCGACAATGAAGGGCTAGAGGAACTTGTGGAACAGCCCTCCACTCCGGACACGTTTGAGGCAGCTAAGGACCTCATCGCCTTGTCCGTTGACACCCCAGTACGCGCTGAAGGCGCCCCGCCTATGCTGCCGCGCAGAGGCAAGCCGGCGATGGTGCGCCCGTCACGGTCGCCGTCTCGGCACCGTTCCAGAGACCGGTCCCGGTCGAGCTCCGCCTCGGTGGACTCCCGGTTGCCCCCGGCGCAAGAAGCACCGCAACAGTCGGGCTTCAGCACACGATCGGCACCGACTCAGCAACCGAGCACGAGTCGGCACCGTGAAGCATTGGCGGCTCGCTACCCAAGGCCGACCAGCCGTAGCCGTTCCCGGTCCCGGGATCACCGGTACCGTTCCAGGTCCAGGTCGACGAGGCGCCGTTCCAGGTCCTGGTCGCGAAGGCGCTATTCTCCAAGATCGGACCGGCACCGTCCTACGGCGCCACCGTGGCCTTCCAGGTCACCGTCCGTGGTCTCGGGGACTGACTCAGACCGATACGGCAGGGTCGCCCGTAGATCACAGGCCTGCAGGGACTACGGACAGTCACAATGGGGCCAGCCGAGCCAATGGCCATTCTGGACACCCTGGGCCTACCACCAACAAGGGCCCCCATCGAGGGCTTCGAGATGCGGGCCATCCCGGTACCGATCCCGCTCCCCGCGGCACCGTCCGCCATCGTATAGGGAGGCAACGGTCTCTAGACCACCGGAGCGGGAAAGAGGGGACTCGGCACCGAGTACGGTACCGTCCCAATCCCACGCGGCGGGTCATGCCGCAGAGGAGCAATTGGCTGAGGCCGGACTGCAGGATACTGAGGATGGGCAAAAGGCCCCGACCTCGTCCTCCTCGCCAGATGAGGCAGTTGCGGGCACATTGGTGTCCGGCCCTCCCCCGATTGACCATCGGGCACATAAAGACCTGCTTCGCCGGGTAGCCCTTAATCTGGGTTTGCAGGCGGAAGAGACCGTGGAGCAGGACGACCCCATGGTCGATATCCTGAGCCCAGAGGGCCCCTCCAGAGTCGCTCTTCCAATTATATGGACAGTACAGTCCAACTATAAGACGGTGTGGCAAACACCGGCCTCTAGCGCGCCAACTGCAAAGGGCGTGGAGAGAAAGTACTTCGCCCCATCTAGAGGGTTTGACTTCCTCTTTCTACATCCGTCCCCCTGTTCACTGGTGGTCTCGGCGGTGAACGAGAAAGAGCGGCATGGCCAGCAAGCTCCTGCCCCCAAGGGCAAGGAAGCTAAGAGATTGGACTTATTCGGGAGGAAAGTCTATTCATCGGGAGGCCTTCAGCTGAGGATCGCCAATCAGCAGGCGATCCTAAACAGGCACAATTTCAACTCCTGGGCATCAGTCGCCAAGTTTAAGGACTCCCTCCCACCTGACGCTCATCAGGAGTTCACGGCGCTGGTAGAGGAAGGAATGGCAGTGGCCAAGACCTCTTTGCAGGCCGCTCTAGACTCAGCCGACGCTGCGGCCAGAACAATTGCGTCGGGAGTCGTGATGCGGTGTTCGGCGTGGTTGCAGGCTTCAGGTCTCCCGCCGGAGGTACAGACCACGCTGCAGGACCTCCCGTTTGAAGGTTCGGGCTTGTTTTCCGACCAGTCGGACGCCAGGCTGCACAGCCTTAAGGACTCACGAGCGACCCTTAAGTCACTGGGTATGCACACGCCGGTGACGCAGCGTAAGCCCTTCAAGCCCCAGCCGCCGCAAAGGCATTACCATCCTCGGCCCCGACATGAGCCTTACCGCCGTCGAGGCAGGGATAATAGGCGGAGACGAAACAATACGCCTAACCAGGGCCAGAATCATGGCCAGGACAAGCCACAGCCGGGAAATAAACCAGGCTTTTGAAGCTACGCCCGAGGACAGCGTACCACCCCCTATACCGGATCCTCCTTTGGGTTTCAAGGACCGTCTGTCCCGTTTCTACCGGGCCTGGTCGCGCATAACATCGGACCGCTGGGTCCTGCGCACAGTGAAGGCGGGTTATACCCTCCAGTTTTCCTCGCCCCCTCCCTGCCATCCCCCTTACCCGTCCCTCTTCAGGGACCCTTCTCACGAGCAACTCCTCGTACAGGAGATACAGACCCTTCTCACTGCAGGAGCAGTAGAAGAGGTCCCTCTGGACCTAAGGGGAAAAGGATTCTATTCCAGATACTTCCTGATTCCCAAGGCAAAAGGGGGCCTCCGTCCTATCTTGGACCTGCGCGATCTAAACAGGTTCCTGATCAAAGCGCGCTTCCGTATGGTCTCCCTTGGAACTATTATCCCATCCCTGGATCCGGGGGATTGGTATGCTGCCCTCGATATGAAAGATGCCTATTTTCACATCACAATCAATCAGGCCCACAGGAGGTTTCTGCGCTTCATCGTCGGCCAGCGCCATTTCCAATTTACGGTCCTGCCCTTCGGCCTGGCGTCAGCACCACGGGTGTTCACGAAGTGCATGTCCGTGGTAGCAGCCTTCCTTCGAAAAAGAAGGATGCGTGTGTTCCCGTACCTGGACGATTGGCTACTCATGGGCAGGTCGGAGGCCGAAGTCCGATCTCGCGTAACGCTGGCCTTGCAGACGTTCGACGAGCTCGGCCTCCGGGTCAACGTACCGAAATCCACGTTAGTCCCCACTCAGAGGCTGGACTTCATAGGTGCCACCCTGGACTCGGTAACCGCGCGAGCGAGTTTACCAGAAGCACGGTTCATGTCAATTCACGGGGCCGTAAGCTCGGTCCAAAAATTTCCCACGACAACAGCAAGATGTTGCATGCAACTTCTGGGGCATATGGCAGCTTGCACACACGTGGTCAGACATGCCCGGCTGAGGCTCCGGCCTTTACAGTTGTGGTTCACCCACACGCATCGCCCCAACAGAGACCCATTGGATCAAGTAGTCACGATCCCGAACCAGGTGCTCAGCTCGCTACACTGGTGGCTCGACCGCCAGCAGGTATGCGAGGGGATCCCCTTCGCTACCCCACAACCCACTCTGACGTTAGTGACAGACGCATCAGACATAGGTTGGGGGGCGCACCTGGGGGAACTGCGGACACAAGGGCTGTGGTCCAGAGAGGACAAGCTGCTTCACATCAATCTGAAGGAGCTAAGAGCGGTTCGCCTCGCCTGCCAGACCTTCCACGCCTTCCTAAAAGGTCACAGCGTGGCAGTCCTGACGGACAACACTACCGCCATGTTCTATATAAACAAGCAGGGCGGGTCCCGGTCTTCTCCCCTCTGTCACGAGGCTCTCCAATTATGGAACTTCTGTATAGCCCATGCGATACACCTCATCGCGACATATCTTCCAGGAATTCAAAACAGCTTAGCGGACCGCCTCAGCCGATCCTACCGAATGCACGAATGGACGCTGAAGGGAGACGTCCTGCATTCGATCTTCCGGAGGTGGGGTTTTCCCCGGGTGGATCTGTTCGCCACCAAGGACAACAGCCAATGCCCTCAGTTCTGCTCGTTCCAGAACCTCAGCCCGGGATCAGTAGCGGATGCCTTCATGATCCCATGGGGAGGGAGCCTAAAATATGCCTTCCCTCCATTTCCACTTATACACAAGGTTCTTCTCAAGACCCGCAGGGACAGGGCAACGATCATTCTTATTGCCCCGGCCTGGCTCCGCCAGCATTGGTTCACGTCCCTGCTGGAACTGTCCATGGCCGATCCAATCACCCTTCCCCTCCATCGCGACCTAGTCACACAAGACAAAGGTCGCCTACTCCACCCGAACCTGTCTTCGCTTCATCTCACGGCATGGTATCTCTCTGGCTGAACGATGCAGAACATAGGTGCTCTCACCAGGTTCAGCAAGTCCTCCTTAATAGTAGGAAGCCCTCTACAAGGGCAACATACCTGGCGAAGTGGAAAAGGTTCTCCCACTGGTGTGAGCCCCAACTCATACAACCTTTACAGGCCTCGGTTCCGTCCATCTTGGACTATTTACTGCACCTCAAGAATCAAGGGCTTGCGCCCGCCTCAATTAGGGTTCACTTAGCAGCTATTTCGGCTTTCCATCCGGGAGAGTTGGGAGTGTCAGTATTCTCTAACCCCACAGTGGCCCGATTCCTCAAGGGGCTGGAAAGGGTGTTTCCCTACTCACGCCCGCCGGTTCCAACGTGGTCTCTGAACCTAGTGCTAAATAGACTTATGAGTCCCCCCCTTTGAGCCCCTGGCCACTTGCTCCCTCACGCACCTCTCCTGGAAGGTGGCGTTTCTCGTGGCCATCACGTCGGCCAGAAGGGTTTTGGAATTGAAGGCCCTCTCGTCGGAGCCACCTTATACGGTGTTCCATAAAGATAAGGTGCAGCTTAGGCCGCACCCCAAATTCCTCCCAAAGGTGGTGTCACAGTTTCACATGGGGCAAGACATTTGCCTTCCGGTGTTTTTTCCAAAACCCCATACGGACCCTCACCACCGCAGCCTACATACCCTGGATGTCCGAAGGGCGTTGGCATATTACCTGGAGCGGACCAGGTCGTTCCGCAGAACACCCCAGCTGTTCATTGCTATTGCGGAACGTATGAAAGGCTTGCCTATTTCGACACAGCGCTTGTCGGCATGGATTGTGCACTGTATATGCACTTGTTATGAGCTCGCCAATGTTCCGGCCCCGGAGATCCGGGCCCATTCGACTAGAGCCCAAGTGTCCTCAATGGCCTACTTGGCGCAGGTCCCGACCCAGGAGATCTGTAAGGCAGCCACCTGGTCATCCATACACACGTTCACAGCCCACTACGCGATCCATCATCAGACCAGAGAGGACGCGATGGTCGGTCGGGCTGTGCTACAGTCAGTTGTACCTTGACTCCTACCCACCTCCAATGGTAAGCTTGGGAATCACCTAATGTGTAATGGACGTGAACAATCACTCGAAGAAGAAAAGACGGTTACTTACCTTCTGTAACTGTTGTTCTTCGAGATGTGTTGTTCACGTCCATTACACTTCCCACCCTCCTTCCCCTCTGTCGGAGTCTCCGGCAAGAAGGAACCGGAGGGGTCGGGTCGGCAGGGATATATATACCCTGGAGCGGGCGCCGCTCTGGCGGGAAGGAGGGGACCCGCCGATCCGACGGGAGCCGCTAAGGGAAAAAGTTTCCGACGTCCGTGCACGCGGTGCGCGTACACCTAATGTGTAATGGACGTGAACAACACATCTCGAAGAACAACAGTTACAGAAGGTAAGTAACCGTCTTTTTTATAGCCCCATGGCCCAAGTCAGCTGACCTGTGCTGTGAGACTAGGACCTGCAAGTTTTTTATCGCAGGGTAGACATGCACTGAGGCACTGCGGTGTGGCTGGAGCCCACAGTAAGAATTCTTTGGGTGAATTAGTCAGAATGCCCATTGAGGATTCCTGGGAGTACACATCAGAACAGTTGCTCCAGTACCCTTGAAAAGAGTAGCATGCTTTGCACTCAGCCAGATCTGGAGATCATTTGTGAAGGTGGTGGGGTGGGGGACAAGGCTAGCCTAAAGAGAACACAAGGAGGAACTATAATGCTTAGTCAAATTCTGGCCAACCCCTGTTCAGAAATGCAAGAGTCAAGGAAAGGCTTGTTGTACCCTTCCTTCCATTGTGTACTCATGAGACTTGGCTAGAATTTGGCACTATGAAAGCCAGTATTGCCAACCCCAAGCATGCACAAATCACACAACAAAACACCAAGATTTATTTTAATTTAAAAAATGAGGCTCCATATTGATTTGCTGTTTTTTTTTTTTTTTTTTTTTTTAATGTAGAGCCTTTAGGGTATGCTCAGTCAGAATTTTCTCCACAACTGGAGGGCTCGATTTCCCCCCCCCCTTTTTAAGATTCTTGCCTAATCAAATGCCTTTAGGAGTTGGTGCCTTAAGAAAAACACCAGATTATTGCAAGAATAATGATAAAATCGTAAGAGTTGACAATACAGTAAAACAAATAACACTGGAATTTATTCAGTATACTTGAATCTTTTAACACATAGTAATGACAAGTCACTCAATAGGAATAACTGATTGAATATTTGGATGGGAAGTTGTACCTCATAATTGCTTGCTCCTCCAAACAAGAGAAGCTTCCTGAGCTCCAACATTAATGTATGCAGTTGACTTTTGGCTGTAGTGGGGAGATTTATTCATTGGTAAGTTGAGGATTTTATATTACTTATAGGTTCTCTTTAACATTTAAGCCTCCTCTGAATGCCAGTCAGTCCAGTAGTGACTGAGACAAAATTGTTAGAATGGATTTCCAAGAGTCCAGAAATCTTAAACGAAAACAATAGACAACTTAAGACAAATGAAATAATTACATATGTTCAATTTTAGAATTGTTTAATTCAGATGAGCTTTATAACCACATGAAGGCACAGCATCTGATTTGGACTGTGAATTATGTTCTACTGTTTTCATAAGGAAAATTCTCATATTCTGTAGTTATTGGCATTTTCATTCTTTATTATGTTAGCAGTGATAAGAGATTAGACAGCTTTAATACTTCATAATGAATGGTGGTGAGACTCTAATCTGATCCCTTTATTTATGGAATATTAGTAGGTGTCACAATTAGTTTTGAAAAATGATGCTGTGTTATTAAACATATCTAGTGTGTTACTGAAATGTCTGTTATAATACAAAGAGGTCTGGTGCCTCCAAGGTATTTATCAGATCATGTTCATAGCTCAAACTAATAATTTGAGAGATGATTTGGCACATTCCCATACAAAATCCACACATTACTAAAAGCATTAATTAATAGTGCAAACTGGTGGAATTAATGTTAATTTCTGAACCGTAATGTCATAATTATGCATAAATAGTATTCTGTACCTTAGAAGGGAAGATAATTAAAGATGGGTGTCTTGCTACACTTCACACACTTACGTATTTATTTTTAGTATACAATTAACTAGAAGCTGTACCTTGTATGGGGTATAAGGGTCATAGCTTTTTATATAGATGTTTTGAAAGTTGTCCACTGAAATGGAAACTAGCTTTTTCAATTAGGTGGGTACATACTAAAAGAAAAATTTAGATTTGTCCTACGCTACATTTTATCTTGTTCACATAGTGTGAAATCCTGGCCTCATTGAAGTCAATGGGAATTTTGCCACTGACTTCAATGGTGCCAAGATTTCACCCACAGTAATGTGCAAGATTAGCTAAGTTTTTTTTTTCTATCCAGGCTTTTAATTATCTTATTGGGGGGGAAAAATGACAATAACTCCAGATAACAAGTGTATGAGTTACAGAAATGGTCCCCAAAGTGTTAGGTTTTTATTCCATAGAGTTTTGTTAGTTCAAAATCAGCTGTGGAGATGAATGCCTTTTCTGAGTGGGTATCCTTCCAGCACCCCCCTCCCCCCCACCCCCCCCCCCCCCCCCGGAAATGGCCATATAATACCAAAACAACAAAGAGTCTGGTGGCACCTTAAAGACTAACAGATTTATTTGGGCATAAGCTTTCGTGAGTAAAAACCTCACTTCTTCGGATGCATCCGAAGAAGTGAGGTTTTTACTCACGAAAGCTTATCCGAAGAAGTGAGGTTTTTACTCACGAAAGCTTATGCCCAAATAAATCTGTTAGTCTTTAAGGTGCCACCAGACTCTTTGTTGTTTTTGTAGATACAGACTAACACGGCTACCCCCTGATACTTGACATATAATACCACAGCACCTTTCTAAGAATAGTAGCATTTCTGTGCCTGCTCCCAGCACAGTAGAGCGGGACAGACCTAGAACTGAGATTTGAGGTTCCTAGGATGTTAGGATTTGTTAATATAAATTATTCTGCAATGCTTGGGGAGGGGGGGATAGTGTTTTCTCTTTCGTTGCACAGTAGCTTCACTTTTATGCTGGATAGTTCAGCCTACTGCATAACCACTATAGATTGTTGTCTTCTAGGTGTCTCATGCCCAATATAAGCATGTAAACTTTAAACTGGATAATTTATGCATTTACTATTTGTTTGAAAGTAAAATAATAGAAATAGTAGTGTGCATCATTAGTTCAGTTACTATCTACATATTGCTCTGCTGTTGTAGTACTGGAAATGCATTTAGAATACCTGTTCCAGCAGAATTTTGTCTTCCCAGCTGTTTCACAAGATTTCTGAGTTTGAAACAGCACAGCTATGGAAAAAACTGCAGATTTATTTGGGTAAATTTCCCACATCCTCCTTTTCCAAAGAGATGCCAACAAGCACTTACTCTACTGAGCATTCGGGGAGTCAGTCCTCGGAACACTTAAATATTTAGGGAAGAAGATTAGCTGCATCAGTCTGAGGGTCTTGTCCTCTTACCTGGCAAATAGATATCTTCTAGGATTACTACAACAGGGAAAAGGCTCTGCAATTAGGGGCTTCTACAGCAACCTGATCTTTCAGCTGAATAGATTCGCCAAGATTTGCAGCCTTTCTGGTAGATTTTTATGACTGAATAGGGCCTTTGATGAGTTATCTGTATGCAATTTTTAAAATTGTTTTAGGCAAGACAGTTGATGTGCTTTAAAAACAACAGGCCACATCTTTTTGCGGACCTTCATTTGAATAAATTACTTATAGGTGATTTTTAAAAAAAATAATTATATTTAAAGGTATCTGGCATAGGAACACATAGATGTTAAAATGAGAAAAATCATATAAATCAAATTCAACACCATTGAAATGAGTTGCCTGGAGATACTGAACTGTAATGTCAAATTTGAAGTGGCTGTGAAACACTAATTTATAAATATATAAAGCCAAATGCCTCACAGTTAGCATTTTGGTGTGCTTATTTAACAGTCTGCCATTTGAGAGTTTAATCCTATCAAAAGAAAAGAGGAGGATTAAAGCAAGTAAAGGTTTTTGAAAATGTCACTTTTTATGAAAATTCATGGTCTTATAAAATTTGATAATATTTGTAAATACAATGGGGAATAGGTCTGAGATTTGCGCCTTACGTAATATTCTGTAATCTGTCTTTCAAATAAACTTGAAGGCCATCAGATTTTTTTTCCCTCTACCCTTGAGCATTAAACATTTTTAAGTCAGGCTTCAGATAGCTTTTCTACTATTTAACCAGAGATTTTCTGTAAAATTCTACTGTATGTATATATTTTGCTGCAACAGTGTTGGAACTAGGTTTTTTTTTTTTCATGCATGTCCAAACTTATGTCTACCTTCTTGCATGTGAACTCCAGGATAGTTTTTAATATGATTACATTAGGCCATATTGTGACTGGAGAAACCTTTGCCTTCTCTGCCCTCTTATGACAGGATCAGGGACAATTGCAGATGCTGTGATCGGGCATGTAGGGATACTTCCTCGCTGTTTTGGGGACAAACATTGCCCAAAGGGGAGAAAGCAGGTTCCATGGCTGTGCCTTTCAGTTTCCCCACTAGCTGGCAGAACAGGACAGATGCATCGTGTGCAGCCTATGTAATTCTCCTCTTCTCTCCCCGCCGCCCCCCAATGTGTCATGAAACCCAATCTCTGAGGCACAGTCCCTCCCAGATTTTCCCTGCTGCAGCTCTATACAACCCCCAACCAGGGGCTTTTTAGGTTACGATCTAACCTGTTAGATTTGAAAAATAATATACCACACAAAAACTGAATTAAAATTAATATTGAAGTGAAGCACTCAGTTAGAAAATCGTCTAGTGGGAGAAAGTGTACTTTTTCCAAAAAACTCCATGTACTCGATCAACTAAACTCAAGTTTTACTCAGCCTCTGAGAAGAAAATGCATTTTCAGCCAAAAACAAAGCAAATAAAAATTGCTCAGCCCAAATGGTGAAAGAGTCAAAGGATATAAGCAACTGAAAATAGGTGGGGGTTTAGACTGGGATTATGTACCCTAACTGGGTTGCTGCTGCCACTTTGCTGCTCATGTTGTCATTATAAAAGGTGATAGGATCTTATAGCCCATGCTTCATAGTTGCTACATTCTCTGCAAGGATGGCACTGGCCTCTAACTGATCCCCCCCAAGAAGCATATATGTTCCGAAGGGATCTGTGAGGTTCTTGGGGGTGAGAGGTTTGCAATCCCTTCTTTATGGGGTTGCGTGTAGGGAAGTGGTCTTCCACCTGGAGATGATTCCTCTATGACTGTTCCATGAGGACAACCTTGCAGTGGCTTCTTACAGGATGGGTAGCTTGGGCCTTCTGTTCTTTTAATATTTCTGGTAAACTCATTAAAGGCAAAATCCATGTTAACAATGCAGCCCTTTATAGCTACACTTTATAAAGGTCAGTGACATGATGACAATTTTTTGTTGTTGTAAATCTTTAGGTTCTCTATTTTGCATTTTTAATGACTGATTTAATTAACAGTCTTTCTGAAGGCTCCTATTCTGAATAGCAAATGTAATTGTTTTCCTGGTCTCATTTTTAAGTTGTCCATTATGCAAATAGTATAAACAAATCAAGTGTCTCATAAAGCAATACAAAAAGGCAAGTAAATTGAACACGATCTTTCCCCTTGAAGCAGATGTAAAACCCAAGAAGAGCTGTTCTATTTTAGCTTCCACAGACGTATTGTGCTGACAATCCTTTTTGTATTCTCATGGTAATCTGCTCTGCTACACATACAAATATTGGACACAGGAAGGAGTTTTAAGTAGGTTTTGCAGACAGCTGTGTTTCTGATTTGCAAAGAAATTGATTTACAGTGATAGCTGATCTCACTAAATAAATAGCTTTCCTGCATAGGCCACCTAACTTTGTTTATATAAACAGTATGGCCTATTGTAAGAAAGATAACAGTGTTTTATTGATCAGGGTAAACAGATGGTTTCTGGGTAATTCAGTATGTTTCTGGAATGACTTTCCAAACTATTTGTGTGGTGTCCTACTGTGAAGTGCTGCAGCCATTGTACTTAAATTGATGTCTGTTTGTGGTTGAAATGAGAAAAAATCTTTCCAAATGTATTCTAACAGAACAATCTTTTTTTAAAAAAATAGTCACCACTCACAGTTCTCCTTAGTGCACTGATATTCCATGTTTGTTTATAAAGGCCAAGGTTTTTTAAAAAAAAAATGATTTTTTTGGGGTGCTTCAATTTTTGTGCATCCAACGTGAAACACCATAGATCAGAGGGGGTGCTGAGCACTTTCTGAAAATCACACCCTTTGAAATGTGTCAAGTTAGGCACCCAAAATTACTAGTCACTTCTGAAAATCTTGGCCAAGTTGTCTTACACTTTCATAGGTTCATAGATTCCAAGGTCTGAAGGGACCACTGGGATCATCTAGACAAACCTCCTGTATAAAACAGGCCATAGAACTTCCCCAAAATAATTGCTTGATCATATATATTATAAATACATCCCATCTAGATTTAAAACTTCAGTAATAGAGAATCTACCACAACCATTGGTAATTTGTTCTAATGGTTAATTACTCTCCACCTTTAAAAAAATTGACGCCATATTTCCAGTCTTAATTTGTCTAGCTTCAACTTCCAGCCATTGGATCATGTTATTCCTTTCTCTGCTACATTGAAGAGCCTATTATTAAATATTTGTTCCCCATGTGTAGACAGTGGCAGGGCATGGGCCCCAGCCAATTGGGGAGCCCATGTAGGCAGGAGGCCACAGGTGCCGGACCTGTAGCCATGTCCTCTCCCTCTCCTCTCCCCCCTTGGGCCCACTGCCTTGCTCCTCCTCTTTTCCCCCAAGGCCCCGCCCCCTGTCCAGGCCAGAAGTCAGGGCTGTGGTAGGGTGATCATTCCCCCTCGCCCCTGTGCGGACCTAGCCTGTGCTCCTCTCATCTCCCCCCCCCCCCCCCCCCAACCCACACGCAGACTTGGCCCAAGCCACATCGCTCACCCCTCAAGCCTCTTTTTGGCAAAACTAGGCATTTATCCCATTTTCTGTTGCCAACTGATCATTAGTTTTGCCAAAAAAGTCAGGATGTCCGGACAGGGCTTAAAAAGGGGACTGTACCGGCCAAAACAGGACGTATGATCACCCTAGGCTTTGGTAAGAGCCACCCAGGGAGCCTGGGCCTCTGTGGGCGGCCCCAGCCCCTCCATTTGTCCTGAGAGCAGCCCCTGACCCATGTTCCTGTCTCCTGGCGCACACCGCCTAGGTAGGTGGAGGTTCCAGGGCTCCCTACAGCAGCCCGGGCTCCCTGGGAAGCTCTTACCACAGCCCCTTCTGGCCTGGCTAGGAGGCGGGGTTTTGGGGGGAAGGGGAGGACCAGGGAGCAAGCCCCGGTGATATGGGGAGCCCAAATATTTTGTGCCCATGGCCCCAATAAATATTAATCCACCTCTGAGTGTAGATACTTATAGACTAATCAGGTCACCCCTTAACATCTTTCTTGAATTGTGGGCACCAGAACAGGACACAGTATTTCAGTAGCAGTTGCACCAGTGCCAAATATAGAGGTAAAATAGCCTCTCTACTCCTACTCGAGATTCTCCTGTTTATGCATCCCGGGATAGAATTAGCTCTTTTGGTCACACTGTGAGCTCATGTTCAGCTAATTATTCGTCATGACCTCCAAGTTTTCTTCAGAGTCACTGTTTCCCAAGATAGAGTCCCCCATCGTGTAAGTGTGGCCTACATTCTTTGTTTCTACAGGTAAACATTTACATTTAGCTGTATTAAAATGCACATGATTTGCTTGTGCCCAGTTTACCAAGCAATCCCGGTCACTTTGAATCAGTGACCTGTCCTCTTCATTTTTTACCACTCCCCCAATTTTTGTCAGCTGTTGACTTTATTGGTGATGATTTTGTTTTCTTCCAGGTCATTGATAAAAATGTTAAGTAGCATAGGGCCAAGAACTAATTGCTGTGGGACCTCACTGAAAATACACCCACTTAATGTCAATTCCCCATTTACAGCTACATTTTGAGACCCATTAGTTAACCAGTTTTAATCCATTTAATGTGTTCCAGGTTAATTTTATGTTCTATTTTTTAATCAAAATGTCATGTGGTACCAAGTCAAATGCTTTACAGAAGTCTATCTATTACATCAACACTTTTACCAAATTTGTAATCTCATCTAAAAAGGATATCAAATTAGTCTGGTCAGGATCTATTTTCCTATTGATTTGCATTAATTACATTTAATATTTTATTAATCGAGTCCTGTATCAGTTGTTTTATTATTGTGCCAAGAATCACTGTAAGGCAGACAGGCCTATGATTACATGGGTCATTTAGTGCCCATTTTTAAAAAGGGGTAAACCTTAGCTTTCTTCCAGAACTCCACCAGTGTTCCAAGACTTATTGAAAATCAGCATCAATGGTTCAGCAAGATAATCAGCCTGTTCTTTTAAAACTCTTAGATGCAAGTTATGTGGACCTGCTGATTTTAAAAATGTCTGACTTTAGTAGTTTCTGCTTAATATCCTCCAGAGATATTAATGGAATGGAAAGATGAAATGTTATCCCCATATGATGAAATGATATCATCTCTTCTCCCCCTCCCCCTAAATGCAGAGCTGAAATATTTGTTGACCATTTCTGCCTTTTCTGTATTATTATTGATGATTCTACTATTTCCATATAGTAATTAGCCAATACTATTGTCAGGATTCTTCTTGTTCCTAATATATTGTCCTTAACTTTGCTGGCCATAGATTGCTCCTTGTGTCCCTTTGCTTCCCTTAGGGATTTTAGAAAAATAACTTCTGATTTATATTCATTATTATCAACTTCCCCTTTCTTCCATTTGTTGTACGTTTTAATTTTTTTATAGCTGCCTTCACTTCCCCTTTAAACCAGGTTGGTTTTTTAAGCAGTATGGCTCTCTTCCTTGAGTGTGGGATTTTGACTTTTTGGGTGTCTAATAAGAAATACTTGAGCTACAATGGGCCAGATCTTCAGATGGTGTAAATTGTTGCACTTCCATTGAAGTGAAGGCAACTATGCTGATTTATATCTGTTTAAGATCTGGCACAATGACTTATTTCCAATGGAGTACTGGAGAGAGATGTAGAATTCACATACAGCTTTTTTTTTTCTTTTTTTGGGGAGGGGGAGAAACACTTCTGTTTTTTAATATTAAGATAAAACAAGCAACTTATATAGTTTCTTTGAGACTCTCTCTCAGTGCTGCTGATAAGGGTAGAGTGGATGTAAAACTTCTCTGGATACAGTGCTCCACTATGGAGCAAGGGCATCGAAAAATAACCACTTAGCAAATGTTTAATTCTTCTTATATACCAAAAAATCCAAATCAGAAACACTTTGATTAAATCCATAAACTATAAATGTATCTAGTTTTCGAAAGCTTCCTAATTACTTGAGAATTTTAGCTAGCTAATTTACCCAATAATGAGATCTGTTTAAGCATTAATTACAATTCTGCAAGGCTGGAATATTTTTTAAAGTCCTTTCATATCATATACATTTTGACAAGAATTTTTTAAAAATTCTTCATCTTAGCCAAGCATTTAGCAGTTCTTATCCAAAAACAAAGCCTCATATTTTTGGGTTCCCTTTTTCCTTCTTCAGAAGACACACACACAATATCTCTGTCCAAAGTCATTTACATTGTGAGGTAAAACATGACGACAATATCAAAGCCCATGTGTGCATTTTTAACTTCAGGGCTTCTAACTTGCTACCTTTTAGCTACATTTTCCTGGTCACCGCTGGGAACATTAATCTCTTATTAAAGTGAAAGTTGTGTTTTCTTTATTAAATCATGAACATGATATTTGTTGCCTGTAAATGAGAAAATAGTTCTGCATTTTGAATGAAAAAATTATTTATTAGATCAATTTCTATGGATTTTAGAAGAAATATGAAAAATCGTTTCAATGCACAGAGCAGTTCAGAATTAGGGCCTGATGCTAGAATCACTCCATCTAAAATTGCCAATCACAAGTAGAGTGATTACCATGCCACACTATTTCTAAATGTAATCTTAATTTCTCTGAGTGTTTCCACCTATTCATTCTCACAGTTGCACACAATCAAAGTTTTAGATTTAATTTGATTAGCTGTATATTCAGTATTGATGTTAAATAACACATTGAACTGATTCTGATTTCATATAAACTGATGTAACTCGGTTGACTTTAGTGGAGTCATTCCTTATGTACATTGGTGTACATGAGATCAGAATCAGGCCTATTTTTCTTAGTCTGTACGTATGTATTAGTGTGCTAATCATTACTGTATTTAAATTTTATAACCATATGCTTTAGGGATGGCAAAGCAACAGGCAATTTTCTTAAAGCTTCATAGTGCATCATCTGCACCAATCACAATCACCACCTAGCATTACAAGCACTGCACTCCTAAGCACAGCAACCAATATTAGTGGCTTTCAGCTTCAAATTGCTGCCTCAAGGCATCCCTGATCCTTATGGCCCCTCTAATAGCCCTGGTATCTGGCTGTTCAAATTCAGCCTCCAGGCACTGAGCCTCGGTGGTCCAGCCCTGAGTGAAGCTTTCACCCTTCCCTTCACAAATATTATAGACGTACAGCACGCGGCTATAAGCATAGGAATATTCTCATCGGCCAGGTCCAGTCTCCCATATAGGCAGCACCAGTGGGCCTTTAAACGGCCAAAGGCACACTCAACAGTCATTCTGCACGTGCTCAGCCTGTTGTTGAACCACTCCTTGCTGCTGTCAAGGTTCCCCGTGTATGGCTTTATAAGCCACGGCATTAAGGGGTAGGCACGGTCTCCCAGGATCACAGTGGGAATTTCGACTTTCCCTACAGTGATCTTCTGGTCAGGGAAGAAAGTCCCTGCTCGCAGCTTCCTGAACAGGCCAGTTTTCCTAAAGATGCGTGCATCATGCACCTTTCCGGACCAGCCCGCATTAATGTCTGTGAAAAGCCCATGGTGATCCACAAGCACCTGGAGAATCGTAGAGAAATACCCCTTCCAATTAATGTACTCGGTGGCTAGGTGGTCTGGTGCCAGAATTGGAATATGTGTGCCACAGTTTAAGGAAGCCCATTTGTGCAAAGCCATCCACAATGTCACACACATTGCTCAGAGTCGCTGTCTTTTGGAGCCGGATGCGATTAATGGCCCTGCACATTTCCGTCAACATGCGTCCAATGGTCGACTTTCCCACTCCGAACTGGTTAGCGACCGATCGGTAGCAGTCTGGAGTAGCTAGCTTCCACAGTGCAATCGCCATGCGCTTCTCCAGTGACCAGGCAGCTCTCATTCTTGTGTCCTTGCACCACAGGGCTGGGGTGAGCTCATCACACAGTCCCATGAATGTGGCTTTCCTCATCCGAAAGTTCTGCAGCCACTGCTCATCATCCCAGACGTGCATGACGATGTGATCCCACTTCTCAGTGCTTGTTTCCCAAGCTCAAAAGCAGCGTTCTACTGTGTTCAGCACCTCCATGAATGCCACAAGCAATCTCGTTCATAGCTACTACATGTGGCGAGATCAATGTTGAACTTCTCTTGTCTTTGTAGTTTAAGGAATAACTCCAGTGCCACTTGTGACGTGTTAGTGCGAGCAGCATATTGGTCAACAGTGCGGGATCCATTCCTGCAGACTGAAGAGGCAGAGCGCGCAGTACACAAACCGTTGAAAGATGGTGCCAAATGCGGACGGAAGTACAGGGATTGCTGGGATGAGAAGCAATGCATCACGGGGCATTGGGATAGGACCCAGGATGCCCTGGGACCCACTCCGCCTTCCCACAACTCTTGGCGGCAGAAGAGGAAGAGATGCTCTGTGGGATAGCTGCCCAGAGTGCACCGCCTTGAATACCGCTGGAAGTGCCGCAAGTGTGAACATGCTATTACGCAGGTAGCTGACAGTGTGAACCCACAACAGTGGTTTCCCGCAGCGCTCTCTGCGCGGCGATGTAATTCTGCCAGTGTTGACATACCCTTAGTTACTTGGATCTATTGAGCCACAGTAGCTATTTAAATAAAATTTAGTAGAACTGCCTTGTTTTTAATCATTAATATTACAAAATTTCAGTGGGTGCCATTAATCTGAATATTTATTGCACAACAGTATTTACCTTACCCAGTAATTGCGGTACTCTGTGTTTATAAAATGGGGAATACCAGGTTAACTTTTAATGAGTAATAAATATCAGGTTTCTTTAAATGATTTTAATTATATTTAGATCAGATAAGAAAACTTTATGGAATAATGCTATAATTGTAATCCTAAAACCCTTAAAGGGTTGGATGGCTTTCTTCTGACAAAACAATACAAGGGCCATAAGAATTTTTTGGGGGAGGGGCAGAAAGGTTCTACACCAGGTTTCCACAACATCATGCAATTCAAATGAAAACTTGTGCAGATTGAGGTTTTTCTGTTTGTTAGAACAGGTGAGTTAGCATAGACATCACTTTTATTTTTATTTAGAAACATACACATTTTACTCTTTAAAAACATTAATACAGAAACACTTTTTTATGAGCTTCAATTCAAGTATTCACTAAAAACCCATAGCAGTATGCCAGTTCATCAGTTTGTAAAACAAAGCATTTTGTAAAGCTGACCCAGAATTACCAAGCAAATGAGCCATTATTTTCAGGTCAGAAAGATAATGCCTTCTATTTCTGATTCACTTAAGCCTCTTTTCTGTGTAGAGCTTTGGGAAACATTGCAATTAAATTTAAAATCCATGGTCTATTAAATGGGTGTGGTTGGTTAAATACTCTGCCTCCCTTTCCCCAACTGACTCAATGTTGCTTGCTTTAAGATAACATCACAGTTAACATCACTTCTGACTTAGTAGGGTAGCTTAGACATTTGATAGCCTTTCAGCCAACAGCAGTAAATATGATAATATGATAATATAAATCTTATTCTGTTGCTTTCCCAAAACTTTGACCCTGATGCCACTACTACATGGCCACTACTACAGGGGAAAGGTGGAGGGGTTAGGATACTAAGTGGATTCCCTACCTGTCATGGCATAGAATAATAAGCAAACAGTGCTAACCTTTTTAACTCCCCTTTCCCCCAAATTCAATTTCTCTCCTCTAATTAATCTTTGTCCATAAATTTCATGTTCCCGAATTTCTCCCATCAGAAATGTCTTTTCTTGCTGAAATAGACTGACACATCTGGAAGAAACAGTTCAAAGATAATTTAGGGGGCGTATTGCTACCTGTGGGCCTGTTCTCTCTCTTTACATGTGTTGAACCTCTTGCTCCATGAATAACCCAACTGAAGTCAATGGGACTACTTGTGGAGAAAAGAAATATTTAATGTGAGTAAGGGTGGCAGATACAGGGCTTGTGGTATAAGCTCAGTCTTTTTTGCCATCTATGAGAGTTGTAAGACTATTGTAAGAAACTATTGCACTTCATCAGGATACAATCACACTTTAAAATGTTGCCTCCTTAATATTTTTTTATTTTTTTTTAAATCTAGAGGGGTGTGTGTGTGCATGTTCACTGAAAAGACTCTAGCAGAAACTGGGGGGAGTCTAATTTTTAACTCACATGAAAATTACAGATTGCCTTGTCTTCACTAGAATTTTAACTTGAGTTTACAATACAGCATTTCTCCTCGTGAAGACAAAGCCTCAAGGATGCATCTATTCTCCAGCATTATCTTGAGTGATCCACCCTTGAGTTACTTTCTTCAAGTCAGCCTATCACGCAGAAGAGCAGCCACAATACAGAATAACAATGGAACGGTGCAAGGATTGCACTAATGGCCCACATCCACACTAGAACTCTACTCATTCTTCTTCTTATTTTCTTTGTTGGGCCTGTCTTGTAGGAGGTGACTTCTGGGTACTCGTCTGGCTCTGTCAATCTGTTTTTTCACTTCAGCAGGTGGGTATTGTAGTTTTAAGAATGCTTGATAGAGATCTTGTAGGTGCTTGTCTCTATCCAAGGGACTGGAGCAGAAGTCACCTCCTACAAGACAGGCCCAACAAAGAAAATAACAGAACACCACTAGCTGTCACCTTCAGCCCCCAACTAAAACCTCTCCAGCGCATCATCAGAGATCTACAACCTATCCTGAAAGATGATCCTTTACTCTCACAGATCTTGGGAGACACACCTGTCCTCGCTTACAGACAACCCCCCAACCTAAAGCAAATACTCACCAGCAACCACACATCACTGAACAAAACCACTAACCCAGGAACCTATCCTTGTAACAAACCCCGATGCCAACTCTGTCCACATATCTATTCAAGTGACATCATCATAGGACCTAATCACATCAGCCATACCATCAGGGGCTCGTTCACCTGCACATCTACCAATGTGATCTATGCCATCATGTGCCAGCAATGCCCCTCTGCCATGTACATTGGCCAAACCGGACAGTCTCTACGCAAAAGAATTAATGGACACAAATCTGACATCAGGAATCAAAATACTCAAAAACCAGTGGGAGAACACTTTAACCTGTCTGGTCATTCAGTGACAGACCTGCGGGTGGCTATATTACAACAGAAAAACTTCAAAAACAGACTCCAAAGAGAGACTGCAGAGCTAGAATTGATATGCAAACTAGACACAATCAACTCCGGTTTGAATAAGGACTGGGAATGGCTGAGCCATTACAAACGTTGACTATCTCCCCTTGTAAGTACTCTCACACTTCTTATCACACTGTCTGTACTCGGCTAGCTTGATTATCACTTCAAAAGTTTTTTTTTGTTTTTTTTTTCTCTTAATTAATTGGCCTCTCAGAGTTAGTAAGACAACTCCCACCTGTTTATGCTCTCTGTATGTGTGTATATATATCTCCTCATTATATGTTCCATTCTATATGCATCCGAAGAAGTGGGCTGTAGTCCACGAAAGCTTATGCTCTAATAAATTTGTTAGTCTCTAAGGTGCCACAAGTACTCCTGTTCTTCTTTTTGCGGATACAGACTAACACGGCTGTTACTCTGAAACTTTTCAACACCAAGAATAAGGATGAGAGAGGCCATACCAGTGTGGAAGTGGGTTCCTGTAGCCCTCTGCAAACTAGCTACCCCAGATTTGTAGCGATCAGTTTGACAATTGACTTGTCAACACCAGTTTTGTAATTATGGATATTTGCAAGTTAATTGTTGCTTTGCCCATCTTCACCACCCATGGATGATCTGCCGCTCATGGATGATCCACTGTGCCCAAAATAATTGCAGGGTTTCAGCTAGTAGGCTTCCTGAATTCTGGTGAGTCCTTCAGTAGCACCAGCCTGCTCATTATCTTGCCCACTCCCATGTCCCCTAAGGTACACATGAATATATAAACAAGAAAAGGTATTATTCACTCATTATGCAAGCCTTCGGGGACCATAGAGGGAGGTACATGGATAATCTACATTGGATAAACCAGCAAAGAATACTATGCAGATGTATTCCAGAGATCCAGCCTATCTGAATATGAAAACCAGGAACTTTGTTCTTACCTAATAATAATTATATCAATGGGGTGTCCATCCCTTCTGGTATTTTGGCAACCTATATACTTCCATGGGTCGTAAAGTCCTACCATGATTTGCAGGCTCCTAGAAGAAGACTGTTCATTGGCTCACCCAATTAAATTAATAGGCAGACAGTTTAAAACAAACATAAGGAAGTACTTCCTTATTTCATACAATGAACAATCAACCTGTGTAACTCATTGCCAGGGGATGTTGTGAAGGCCAAAAGTACAACTGGGTTCCAAAAAGAACAAAATAAGTTCAGGGAGGATAGTCTATCAGTGGCTATTAGCCAAGATGATCAGGGATGGAACCCCATGCTGTGGTGTCCCCAAACTTCCGACTGCTAGAAGCTGGGATTGAACAATGTGTCACTTGATAAATTGCCCTGTTGTGTTCATTGTCTCTGAAGCATCTGACACCACCCACTGTTGGAAGACGGAATACTGGGCTAGATGGACCATTAGTCTGATGCCATATGGCCATTCTTTTGTTCTTACACACTGTGCAGAATGATAGTGGAATGTGCCTTTGGTCGACTGAAAGCAAGATGGAACTACCTAAAAAGCTGTTTATGCAGTGTGTGTATAATGTAGTAAAGGCTTGATCTTCATTAGAAAACTTGCACCATTTAACTAAATCAATTGTAAAGGTAGACAAACCTCAAGAGTCCCTTTTCTAGCCATGTATCAGATTCAAGATACGTCTACACTTATGGTGGTGTGTTGAGTACAGGCAATGCATGCCCAGCTAGCCTGGGTATAAATAGCAGTGTAGATGGTGAGGCACAGCTTAGGTTAGTAGAGTAGGGTGCCCTACATCCTCGAATACCCTGCATATTTACCCTACAGGGCTATCTACATGTCCAAGCAGTTCCTCCCACATCTACACTGCTATTTTTAGCTGCTAAAATAGCAGTGTAGTGGCCCACTACCTCTCGCTGCCAGAGCCTTTCCCTGCCATGGTGAAAGCCTCCAGCAGCAGGGAAGGTTCCAACAGGAACAAGGCAGCAAAGAAAGACTCCGACTGCTCCCCGCAGCTTGAGACTTTCCCAGCTGCCTCCCTACTGCCAGAGGCTTTCCCTGAGGCTTGCAGCTACACACCACAGTGACAAGCGTGGACACAGCCTGCCTTTTTTTGGATGGTGTAGCTACACTTCTAGTGTCTGTACTCTACGTGCTGCTGTAAGTGTAGACATGGCCTCTGTCGTCTCGTCTTCATATTGATGGCCCTACATACAGTAATTGTATTTCTGCCTGTATTTCATCAGTGATTGCCCGCTACACTACTTTTGGTGCATTTTTGAAAGAATTTTAAGATTTCTTTAACATTTATTTCATATTGATGATGGACGTTAAATAATGAACTTGCTGCTCAGTGGGTTTTAATGACACAAATTATTTAGGATTGCAGCCAGAAGTGAATATCTATATTGTCAATATCTTTTCCAGCTGTTTAGGTTTTTTTATACTGGTAGTCACATTAGTACAAATTTCAAGTACAGTATAATTTTATTTAAATAGCCTTGGGGATGTCCGATACCTTTGGATAACCAGGCTTTTGGATAAATGGAGGTGTTATTTTAAGCTGCAGTTTGTTTTGTAATGCTGGCTCCCAATGGTGGAGAAGAGAAAAGAGGAAGGAGAGGAGGAGTTGTTGCAGGAGACAGGAGCCTTCTTTGGGGGAGAGAGCCAGCCTGCCCACTATTCGTGTAAATTTATATTGATGTAAGTGAAAGCATAGTCAGCGCAAGTGAGCTTACCTTGGGGATGAACTTGACACATAGGATCTCTTTGTCTTCTTCTTAATCCAGATATCATCAGTTCTTAATATATGAATGTCCTGCTGTACAGCTGGAGAAAAATCAGTCCTATTGACACTGACCATGCTGCAGCAGAGTGATTGGTAATTTAGGGTGTTAGATTCTTTTCTTCAGGTAGTGACTTTTCATTGATATAAACACTATGTCCAGTATTGGTCCTAAGTACTAAGGTATAAACTATTGGAAAAACTTCAGGTTTTCTGATTGGGGGAGAAAAATGTAAACTTAATGGGGCGAATGCCTTATTCTATAGTGATCATGACATTTTCTGATAAGAATCTTTAGAACCACTTTTAATCTAAACTTCTTTTTACAAGTAGTTATTTGCCTGCCTCTTCAGAGTGTTTTTTCTGCAACACACAAAAAAATAATTAGTTCAGTTAATTAAATAATCTGTTTCTGATTCCCGAAACCCAGGTAATACAGAGCTGTTGCAGGGCTTGGATCTTACCTTTCTGCAGAGTTAAACTAATTTAAAAAAAAAAAAAAAAAAAAAAAGAGAGACTCATTCTCACAGCCGATCAATTCAAACATGCTGATGGTTTAACTAATGTTATCTGGTGAAGGAAACTATTCACTTTTCTGTTTGCCTTTCCCTATTTAACCATTCTGTGAAACAGCAACCTGAGGTTAATTTCTATTAACTTTGTTCTTGGGGGATGAAGTCAACATTTAGAAAATATTTCAAAACACTATCCTCTCTCTATCAGTGTCGTTTTCACCAGCTGGAACTCTGTGGCTGTTCTGTCTGTGGAGAAAAGCAGAAGGGAAGTATCACTGGATGTTAGCTACGGTGTGCAGTCAGTAATCCATCCCATGTATTAGTGATTGGTAAATTACACCTCTACCCCGATATAACGCTGTCCTCGGGAGCCAAAAAATCTTACCGCATTACAGGTGAAACCGCGTTATATCGAACTTACTTTGAGCCGCCAGAGTGCGCAGCGCAGCCCCGCCCCCCTGGAGTACTGCTTTACCATGTTATATCAAATTCATGTTCTATCAGGTCGTGTTATATCAGGGTAGAGGTGTATTCACAAGGCTACGATCTACCAACCCCTTTTTTTCATGGAGTTAAAGATATGGAAGCTTGCCAAACATTTTATAAGCATTTAAGATAGTCACAGTATAATACGTATTTCAGTCTGTATAATTAGGCATTTGTCAGTGAACTTATGGTGCATGTTTCTTTACATCTTCTATAATGGTGCCAAACAGAAAAGAGAGAGCGACATGGAGAGTGTAGCTGGTATCCTCGGAAAACGTTTGGAGTCAGAAACTTGAATGACAAATTGATACCTCCAGTGCAAATGAATGGGTAGAAGTCTGTTCCAGAGTAGTAGGGCTGGAGCTAGGAGACTAATGGTTATGTAAAAGAAACCTGTGTGTATAGTGAATAGACAGAGAAAATGGAGCATTTGCCTTATGCTCTCAGAAAGCTGTCTCCCCTAGCTTCCAGGCAGATAAATTGAATCACTTTCACAAGTACTTTAGTTGAAATTTTCAAAAGTGTCCACTAATTTTGGGTGCCTTTATTTCTAGGTGCCCAACTTAAAACAGCTGTGGTCTGATTTCCATAATGACTGGACACTCCCCGCTCCATCTGAAATTAATGGGAGTAATGTATCTTCAGTATTTCTGAAAACATCAGAAATAGGTCTAAAAATTAAAAATGGGTCTAAAAAATCAGACGGCCATCCAAAAACAAAGATGCTCATAATTAGTAGAACCATTTTGAAAGTTTTGTCCTTTAAACTAGCAGCTGTCTTTGAGTAATCCCCCAGCTGGCTGCACTTGAAAATTCTGGGACTTATCATTGGTGCCAGTGTTTTCCTTCTGTGTCCCTCCCCCATCTCTTCCCTCACTATTGGTTTACTTTCCTCTCAACATATGTAGCCCTCCCCATTCACTGGCCCAGTATGAGTTTGTTCAAGATAGGGGAAACCTGCCTTGCGACTTTTTACACAGCTTTGGGAAACTGGGCCTGAGGCTCCTTTGTATGCTCTGCATTGTATGTCAGTGTGTGTTTACCTCACACCAGACCCACTCAGACAAACCACCAGGAACAAGGCTTTATTCTGTAAAGAACATAGAACAGGACTACAGTCCAGCAGCCTCCTCTCTGCTTGCTCTCAGAGCTGAGACCTTCTCCTGGGAGAGCAGAGGGTACATTGTACAACACAACCCCCCCCTTACAAACATGTTCTAACTCCCACAATAACTAAACCCCAAAACAAACAAGCCCATATTCTCCTTTTGTGTCACTTAAACTCCTCTCAGGGGGCTTGTTAAGCCCTTTTTGGTCCTACGTGTGAAGAACATAGACCAGGATTACAGTCCAGCAGCTTCCTCTCTGCTTGCCTGCTACGTGCTCCAAGCTCAGTCAGCGCTGAGACCCCCTGCCAGGAGGGCAGAGGGTACATCCTCGCACGAACCAGGAAGTTCTCCCAACATGCCGCAGTTTGTATTCCACAACTTGTAGTTCCCACGGCTGCTGTTGAAGCACACTGAACCTTGGGCTACACCCCCATGTAGCTTTAGGCAGATCACTTCCATCAAAGCTTAGTGCAGATCTCATGGTTGACATATGAATAGCAATAGCAAACCATCCTTCTGTGCTGAAGTAGTCAGAATTACCCCTCTGAAATGTGGCAATGATGCCAGTTAGAAGAGTAATCGCCTATTTTTCTTTCTGTTATTCTTTGGGAATAATATCTAATGTGGTTTGCAAGGGCTTCTAGAATTAATATAAGCCAGTGACCATGTTCTCCACTAGTTTTGGTATATCATGGGGGGAAGGGGAGTTAATTGTGACAGAAGAGAAAAAGACAGCACCAGAATGCCTCAAGTTCCCTATTGTTGGAAATGTCCTTTTACCACTGTATTAAAAGGGGGGGGGGGAGCGGGAAGGGGGAGAACCTAGACACAGGGCGAATTTTGAATGAAGGGACAACTAGTAATCTAATATTTATTCTTTTATTGCATAAACACACATTCTCCACCCCATCAGTGATATCTACAAAACAATTCTGTTTCCTCAAGTCTGCTACACATTCAATAATTAGACATTATTATAAATTCACATTCATAACAAGCAGCTCACCAACATTATCAACTGCTGTTGGGCCAAATAATTTTGCTGTGAAACTTGCAATGAGAATCCTCCTGTGATATGCATAGCCTGTTTCTAGGGAGCATGAAAAAATCTGCAGGATTAAAATGATGAAAAACATAGCATAATAGTTACTTTCTGATATAAACAGAATACTCTGTATCTGGGTAGTGAAAATTTATTTGTATTCAGCTTGTTAGAGAAGGCCTAGCACAACTTGCAGTCATCTCTGTATTTTGGAATTAAGATCTATGCACTGACACAAATGAAATTAATCTATATGTGCATGAACACATAATATAAAGCCTTGTTTGAGTTCAGTAAGAATAAGAATATCTGTTCAGGATTTACCTGTTAATCAAAATTAATATGCTTATTATGTACTAAGTAAAATAAACTAGATGGCATGAAGTTTGGTGTTTAACCAAACCTCTTACCAGCAGCACTTACTTAATAGATCTAAAATCTATGAATTATTAAAGGAGAGATGGCAGGGAAGGTGGGAAGGAAAGTCAAGTACCGATTATGAACTTGGCACTGAAGACCAGGTGTGATGATGTAGAAAGATTGTATTAATTTAGCAGTGTAAACAGAAAGAGAAGAATAATGTGGATAATTGTCACTGCCAGCAAAGTCACTTGGGTAATAAGGTCACAGGAGTAGAGCAACTAACTTTTCAATTAGCATGAAATCTTTTAGCAGTCAGATTATCTAACTTTCTTTTAAAACTCACAGGAAAAAATATGTGATTGTACAGTTACAGCTATAAAATGACAAGTATTGGTTACAAATGATAAAATTGTCTCAAGTTGCTTATATATAAATTATAAAGATTATTTAAATTAATAGGAGAACCACTACGTTCACAAAAGACAGTAAAATTTAGGGAATTAAGATACGTGGTTGTTAAATTCAGCATGATCAAGAGAAGGAAACAAAACAGCATAAAAAATGGTGACTTTTACTTTGTTTCATGCTAGAAAGTTATTCTCCTGACCAGAATGTCTTGTATATTACAAAACAAGTTGTCCAAAATGTGTCTAGAAAAGTGTTGACACTGACCTGCAGTAGTGAAATTTGAAAGTATTGCCAACGCTAGTCATTCAAAAGTCCTGTCAGGACCCCTATAAACCATGGCTTTCTGGTTTTTGATCTTTTTTAGAGTGCAGTAAGGTCACATAATCAAGTTTTTCTTTACAACCGTGAGGACTAAAACCTTTTTTTAGAAAAAGGAAAGTTGAGATTCTCATGCATTCACAGAACTCCAGGAGATGGTGCATTAAGAAAAACTCATCATATTGTGAAATTCACAATCAAATTATAAGAGTTGGCAACACTTGATGTGTTTTTGTTTTATGTATTTGCCACAAACACTTGCAAGAATTTCTTATAAGAAATAGTAAAATAATTTCCCATGTTAGAAGATAATCAGTGACCTCTTGAGAATTATCCCTTTCATCATGCCACGGTCTGTTTATATAAAATTGCTTACTCTGCAGATATACTCAAGATGATGGCTACATAAAAATATTGTGTAAGTAAACTGTTCATTTCCACAAGTATAAGTCATAATCTTTTTTCTGTGTATTTTAAGGAATCACCGATTATGAATAGTTTGTCACTGTTAATGATTCTGTTTTTGCAGTCTTTTCCAGTGACTCCATCCCTGTGTAACAGTGAGGGGTCTATATTTTTTGAGATAGTTCGGTTTTATTCTTCTGTTTCAAAGAAATAGTAGAAATTTAGAGTTATTACTTAAGACATTAAGCCAGAGTTTCACAGAGTGTTTAGTAATAGGATCCTTTTACAGTAGAACCTCAGAGATACGGACACCTCAGGGACAGAAGTTGTCCGTAACTCTGAAATGTGGGGGATTCCAACTAAAGTCCTTCAGGAAATCCCGTAGACTTTTCCTCTCCATTTTGGAAAGATCCCAGGGCTCAGCAATATCCCAAAGGCTTTCCAAGTGCGTCTCGATTTGCATCTGACAGTGTTACCAAGCTCACAATATGTCCCCTTCAGACTCTGTTTGTACACACTCCACAAGGTCAATTTAGTCATCCGTTGCCGCCTTCAAGTGTGTCCCTATCTCAGAGATCTGTAAAGTGGCAACATGGGCGTCAGCCCACACTTTTGCACATCACTATGCGATTACTGGGGACTTCACCTCCAATGCCATCTTTGGCTCCCCAGTACTGTAATCTGTAACTGACCCAACTCCGAAGTCCCAGCCCTCCAGAAGGGATACTGCTCGGGAGTCACTTACAGTGTAGAACCCGTAGGGACACTACTCAAAGAAGAAGTTACTCACCTTGTGCAGTAATGATGGTTCTTCCACAACCCACCCTCCTCCCCTCTACTTCGGAGTTCTTGTCAATGACTCTGCGGTAGGGAAGGAACTGAGGGACTTAGCCCATGCATACTGGCAGGCCTCATGGCGCAGCATGAGGAGAGACTGCGCATGTGCGGGCCCAGCAGACACTGCTCCCGAAGTTCTCCAATCAGCAGCGCAGGAACACAAGAATACCTGCAGTGGAGCACCCATAGGAGGACACATCTCGAAGAATCATCATTACTGCACAAGGTGAGTAATTTCTTCCACTGTCATATAAATGTAGTTAACTACAGAGATGCTTTGTATTACATTTTGTTCTCAGAAGCTCTGGAACTGAAGATTCATCAAGTAATCTGTCTATCTGAGTAGCTCATAATTTTTAGCCATAGCATGATGCCATGTTTTATACAACTGGCTATCACTCAGTGTAGGACAGTAAAATCTGCTGTATTGCCTGTAATAAATGTCTTGACTCCACCTAGAATGGAGTCTATCCATATTTGTGCTACATTGAAGCAATAACCAAAGATTGCAAGAGAGAGCCTGCAATATTTTTTTTAAAATAAGCTTGTAAAAATTTAGAACAAATTATCTACTAATTGCCTTGCTCGCAATTAACCATAGGCATCAGACTTCAAACTCTTATCATTTGATCTGTACTAAGGTTTTGGGCACAACAATATGCTTACATGCTGTGAGGGTTACTTTAACATCACTAATTTATAGACTTTAAATACAGCTACCAGGAAATACAAAAAGCTTGTTAAAGACTTATCCTCTCATCAGTAAAGTGACAACATAAAATAAACTATCAGTTTTTAGCCATGTTGCTACACCTCCCTCTTACTTTCACAGAAATTAGTGTCTCTGTTGGACTTCTTTTGGCAGCTAGAATTTTGGGACTATATAGGATAACAGTATTTGCTTAAATACCATGGTGTTAGGAGTCTTAGCATTACCTTAGATAGCCAGCTACATTGCTACAGTTTTATTTCACAGTAACTTCATGAATTTATTAAAGGAATTTCTCCGCTGACATGAAAAACTGCCAGATCATCTGGTTTTGAAAGCCAGTCATTATATGCTTTTTCTCTCATCTACTGCCAGGTGGCAATAACTGCCTATCACATTGGTTTATATAGAGAAAGATTTGAAGATTTATAAACAAATACAAACTGTAATAACCTGGACATTCATCTACTTTGATTTGAACAATTTGATTTCAATAAAAGCAACTTAATTCCTAATAAGAGTGGAAAGCCAAAATAAGAAAGCATTGGTTAGTGACCACTGTTTATACTGTAAAAGAATGGTAAGTAAATTACTAAATAAAACTATGCATATAAAGGGCACAAAATGAAGTTGTATTCTTTGATTATGTGGTACATAATAATCTGCACCATACCGTCTGGTGACTATGTGGAGAAAAGAACAGCAGTGAAGAACACTATTAAGTTCTTAGAATGAGCCAGGCATTTGATGACATTGTATTGCTGACAGACATTTCAAAATGGTGCATGCTGTGCAAAGGTAGCATGATTGGCATCCAACAACTGAGAGCAAATAGGCTTCATACATGCAAAAGCCATAATTTCTGTGCAAAAATAAGTATGCAAAAATTGTGCATTCATAAACAGAAGCTGTGTGACAGTCCCTTGAATATTTGGCCTGTAAAAGCTTAGCAATATTTATTTCCAGTGCTAATATGTTTAAGTATCTTGTGCACTCTTATGATTTCTACATTTTTTTGTGTGTGGACATTTTGGTTTGAATTTTAATTAAACATATCAAAAATCTAGCAATACAAAGATTAAACCAATTACAATGGCAATACCTTCATTTCCCACATTGTACCTTCAGCTGCCATCTACAGCTGGAGTACAGTAACGTTCCAAGGAAGAAAGCAAGTTGCCATAGTGGGCTCCAGTAACTATTCTAGAGGAAGAAGTTGTAAATCTTGGGTTTCAGGTCCTTGATTTTTAAAAATGCAAAACGTCATCATCTTAACATTTTGAAAAATGAATACCCTATTTTCCCTTATTGAGTCAGTTAATTGAGCAATATGAAAATTGACCAGGCTAAGCCCAAAATAGACTCTCACCCCATGCCCCATAATGAGGATAATGAAAATAATTATATATACTGTTGCCTCACCAGCAAAATATATATTACTGTGAATAATTGGGTGGCCACCTTAAATATGGAACCTGAATAGGGGAATGTTGTCATAGTGCAGTGGTTCTCAGTCGGCGGGCTACCTGCGGCCTAATCAGCTCACAGCTATGGCTCATGTGACATCCTTAGGGCCATACAGGTAATATGTCGTGTGGATGCGGCCCACATAACACAGAGAGAGCTGCATATGCAGCCCAAAATGGTAAATAGATTGAGAATCACTGTCCTAGTGGATCATTATTGTCTTACTGGATTAGATCCAAAGTCCATCTAGTCCTGTAGTCAGTGGCAGTGGCCACTAGCAGGTGCTTCAGAGGAAGGTGTAAAAACTCCACCACAGATGAATATAGGATAATCTGCTTCTTGCTGTTCCTCCCCCGTTGCCCAGTTAGGTCTCATCCTGATCTCTAACAGTCAGAGATTGGCTTGGGCATGGCACTGTTGTAGCCAGCGTCGTAAGATATTTACATGCCAGATGCGCTAAAGATTCAAATGTCCCTTTATGCTTCAACCACCATTCCAGAGGACATGTGTCCATGCTGATGATGGGTTCTGCTCGATAATGATCCAGAGCAGTGCAGACTGATGCATGTTCACGTTCATCAGCTGAGTCAGATGCCACCAGCAGAAGGTTGATTTTCTTTTTCGGTGGTTCAGGTTCTATAGTTTCTGCATCGGAGTGTTGCTCTTTTAAGACTTCTGAAGACATACTCCACACCTCTTCCCTCTCAGATTTTGGAAGGCACTTCAGATTCTTAAATCTTGGGTTGAATGCTGTAGCTATCTTTAGAAATCCCACATTGGTACCTTCTTTGCGTTTTGTTAAATCTGCAGTGAAAGTGTTCTTAAAACGAACAACATGTGCTGGGTCATCATCTGAGATGGCTATAACATGAAATATATAACAGAATGCAGGTAAAACAGAGCAGGAGACATACTATTCCTCCCCAAGGAGTTCAGTCAAAATTTAATGAACACTTTTTTTTTAATGAGCATAATCAGCATGGAAGCATGTCCTCTGGAATGATGGCCAAAGCATGAAGGGACATACGAAGGTTTAGCATATTTGGCACATAAATACCTTGCAATGCCGGTTACAAAAGTGGCATACGAATGCCCGTTCTCACTTTCAAGTGACATTGTAAATAAGAAGTGGGCAGCATTATCTCCTGTAAATGTAAACCAACTTATTTGTCTTAGCGATTGGTTGAACAAGAAGTAGGACTGAGTGGACTTGTAGGCTCTAAAGTTTTACATTGTTTTGTTTTTGAGTGAAGTTCTGTAACAAAAAAAATTCTACATTTGTAAGTTGCACTTTCACGATAAAGAGATTGCATTACGGCACTAGTATGAGGTGAATTGAAAAATACTATTTCTTTTGTTTGTCATTTTACAGTGCAAATATTTGTATTCTGTGTTGTAACTGAAATCAATATATTTGAAAATGTAAAAAAAAATCCAAAAATATTTAATAAATTTCAAGTGGTAATCTAATGTTTAACAGTGCAATTAAAATTGCTATGAATTGTGATTAATTTTTTTCACAATTTTTTGAGTTATTGCGTGACTTAACTGCGATTGACAGCCCTAATATAAATATCTAATCACCTTTTGAAGAGGAAGCAAAGGGGGGTGAATCATAAAATTATACCAAATATAGTTCTGTAAATAGAAATGTAAGCATTTAAGTACAATACAACCAATTACTGTTGAGAGATATTTAGGTGGGCCATCTGCTTTACATAAAAGTAAATTCAAGTGTAGCTGTACAAATAATTATTAACAAAGCACTTCTCTATCACATCAATATATGCAAAAATCCCTGATGTTACACACTGCTGTTAACCTTGGCACAGTATATGCAAAACATTAATGTTTCTAGTTCAACCCAGAAATGAGTCCTTGCCATAAAAAGGCATAAACATACATTCCTATCCCCACTGAGAGGTTTTAAGCTACTAAATCATACAAATATCAAAATACAATGTAATGTAGAATTTTCAATTTTATTATCTTACAATGCTGTTGTTTAGATGGTATTAAAAAGGATATTTTTTTTGAACCCAAGAGTTCAGCAAGAAGGAAAGGCTCTGCATGATGAAAACATGGGTTTACTTTTCATGATTTACTGCTGACAGTTGAAGGCTAGCAAACTTCTTCAGTAGGAAGTAAAACCCCTTACTGATGCATTATGGTAACCTACAGAGATGAGTGTTGTTTAGATGATATAGGAATATTGAGCTTTTTCTGATTGGGAGTAGAAACAAAAAAGGGCAAAAGCAGTACTCTTGCTAGTGTCTCCATAACAACCCCAGCCTCTCTATCCTTTCCTCACATAAAATTTAAATTAGCTGCAAATCAAAAACCCAAAATGAGACTTCAATAGGATTAAAAAAGATGAAAGATGAAATATGAGTGTATTGCAGGGCAATCATTAAAATACAATTTTCCCCCCTCACAGGCTTTTGAGCTCAAATAGCAATAATGCGATCATTGTTACAACTTCCCTTAAGGATCTAAAAAGTATTCTATACATAGTTATATTTTCTATGCTGTCCACAGTCCTACTGGCTGTATTGTATTGTACGTCTGCCTAACTGCAAATATACTAATTTTTGCCTTAAGTTTAGAATTTAACAGAACAAATTTGGGTTTCTGTACTTTTTCTACAAAGCATACTCATCTGTTGTTATGTATCCACTTCCTCTATCTTTTCTGTTCAGATTTTAAGTGAGACCATTTACTATCATGTCTCTGATTAACTTGATTGTAAATAGGAATTGGATTTGTTTTTAATATTTAATTCTTAAATCTCAACCTGTTTTTATCTTAACAGCACAAACACAAGTGCTGCTTCCTACCTTATTCAGGAGAATATGTTTTAATGGTGGTATAGCTGTCATCACCTCCGAGACTAAGCATTTCACTCTACATAAATCCATAGTCTAAAAATCTGTGTGCACTCCCAACTATGACTTTTCCAGCTGTCAGAGATGGGGTTGTCTCTTCTTTTTAGGATGTAATTGGCATATTTTAATGACCGAAGGAGTTGGAGACAGAATAGTGAGAAGAGTGGCTTGTAAAATTTTCCCAGATTACTCTGGGAATTTCCCCTACTCTGTCCTTACTATCTCTTTTTTTTTCCTCTAAACTCTCATCTCTGTCATTTTCAAATACTTTCTTTTTACTAGTTTTTCAGTGTTTGACTGTGTTGAAAAGGATTGCTTTGTAGAAGAACTGACACCAGTTGTCCAGACTCTAATCTACATAACTCTAGTTCTCCCAAAATTACCATGGGGAATGGGCAGTTGCATAACTAGTTATGGGGAAATTGGTGAGTGATCTTGTCTAATTGTGTATCTTGAAGTTTGACTGCCAGAGTTCTTCAATATTAATTACATTGTAGAAATATATCTTTGTTAGAGGTTTAGCATTCCAAGATAAATTTGCAGGTTTTATCAACACATTTTTATATTATTAATTAAGAGTTTTAATTGCATATTTTTGGTGACAAACATTTATTCATACTATTGTTTATAGGAAAATTACAGAGAAAAAAGTTCATTTTGAATTCAGAAGCCCCAGATCAATTTATGTTATATTATATTTTAGACACCTTATACATGTGTTTTTTTTTACCAAGCATACTATCGGAATGTTTTTAAAAACAGAAATTATTTTACCTTAGTGTATCATAAGTGAGCAAGAGCAGATATTTAATATCTGAATATATTGTATACCCAAGAACTATGAGTCATGTTTGTTTTGAAAGAGAGTATTTCAGGGCTGCAGTTCAGCACTCTGTAAAGAAAGCACTTTAAGCACATAGCAGTGTTTTGCAAAGTTGCAACCTTTAGCTTATGACAAAAATGGGACAGGTGCAGCCTGGGCCTTTTAGACTGAGGCTGAAGCTTCATTGTTGACTTTGTCTGCCCCCTTAAATGTCAACAGGCCCACTTGCAGAGATGATCCGCCATCAGCCTGAGGTCCAGCATAAAAATAAAAGCAAGCCACAAGCATATTTTGTTTTGCTTTTCTTTGATAAAGGTCTTGTAATCAAAAGATGATAAATTGAGCTGTTCAAACTTGAGCATTGCAAACCAAGACATAAAGCAACTAGTGGCTTGAGAACTGGTACAGATATCAGTGCTGTGATATTTGGAATAATAAATCATGCTTGCTTTTAAATGTAGCAATACCTACATGTTGATATTTTTTCTAATGTAATTTGACAACTTCCCTTTTTGTTACTTGTGCATGATCTTGTGTTGTATAACTGAATCATATAAGTAAGATTCTATTCTCAGGCATGCTGGGGTAAATCCTGATTTAGTGGGCTTCATCTGGATTTGTACTTGTGTAACTGAGAGCAGACTCTAGTGCTTAAGAAATTGAGGGATGTAATCTCTTAAACCTTCAAATCAGACCCCTTCTCATTGCAGGTTTATCCTTAGAGTATATTTACTACTACTTTGATCATTTTAAAATGACTTAAGTGATGGAGTTAGGATTTAAATGATACATTAAATACGGTAACTTCTCACATTTCCATTTGAATTTTATCATGCGCTAGCCCCAAAATGACAGTTTTGAAAACTGAATCTTTGTAACTGAATTAGTCAATAATAGCTACCAAGTCCTGGTTCTATTTGAAAAAAAATCAGAAATGGAAAGATGTTTTAAATTTGAACACTTTGCTATTGAACTTTCACAGTATTGTAGTTATTTTTTATTACGTTTTCCTTGGGTATCATTGTGACCGAAAGCACCCTTCTATTCACGCTCTGCATGTTAATGTAATAATCTTTGTGCAAAATATGCCTTGTGAAGTATCATTTAAAATAACAAACTTATTAATGTTCTTGCATATTTTATGTATGAAATGCATATTAAGAGTTATGAGCCTATACTGAAATTATGACTAAAATGTGTTTACTGGACAAATGGGGGCAGGGGAATAAACCTGTTTCTCAAAGAAAAAGGACAAGTCAACACCTCTAGCCAGGTGTCATCAAAGTTGATTAGCAAACACTTGTCAAGTGGCCATTCTTTGGCAACAAAGGAGGGAGGAACAGATCAATTTACAGTTTTGCAAACAGCAGCATGGAACCTCTTTCACTATGAAACTCTGTGCCTGTCCTCACAGCTGGAATGAATTTTATCTAGGGGTAACCGGGTGGCTGGACTATAAAAGTGAAGGGCAAAAACACCCCAAGCACGCTTGAACTCTCTCTATTTTACCTCAGAAAACAAAAGAACCAGTCCTTTGACTTTGCAGGGAAATCCTGACCTGAGAATTTGGTCAGCTGTGTTGCTGAGAAACCATGGTAAGGATTTTACCTCGAACCAAGTCTAACTTGTTAAGTATAGCTACTAGAAAATGTTTTTGTCTTTATTTTTCCTGCAACCATTTCTAACTTTAATACCTTATACTTATGCTCATTAAAAACCTATCTCTGTGTAGTTAAACTTGTTTGCTTTTAATCTAAACAAACCCAGTGCTGTGTGTTAAACTGAACTGTTTGGTAACTCTAGTTAAAGCAGCAAACTGTTGAATATTGACCCTTTATAGGGCAATGGACCTTCAATATCTGAACTGACCAGGGAAGGGCTGGAGAGTGTAAAACACATGTTTTGGGGAAATTTGGGGACTGGGAGCATGTTGGGGTCACCCTATAAGTAGTAAACAAGGTTGATGGAAGCCAGACTGTGACTGGTGTGATGCTGACAGGTTGCTGGGGTCATAACTGCTGGACCAGGGTTATAGCTATACACAGATACTTAGGGTGTGACCTGTATGCTGGTGAGCTGTTTGTGAGCAACCCAGGTTGGGAGCTACAACAGCAAAGTATTGTGTGGTAGGTGATGACATCACCCCTCACTGGTCTGGATTGCACCCTGAAATGTGACAATCATCAATGGAGTCGTTGCTACTTTAAGGATAATATTCATAGACTAGATTATATGAAACAGTGGTTAAGTACTAAAACAAAAAAAGGACATTCTGTCTTAAATCTGGCACGGCTTCCTACTCTTTCAGTTTTGCCTGGTACAGTGTTTCAAGGTCTTGGAGTGTGCGACCTCAGGTATGGCTACACTTCTTTGTAAACCCTGGTCTGTGAGACACTAGTCTGCCGACTTGGTGCTCCTAAACCCACACTTTTGCATCCATGCTGTATAGTGAACCCAGGTTTACAGGTTCTGGACCTGGGTCTCACAACCTTATTAACAGGTCCATGGTGCACTACACAGACACAAGTCAAACTTGGTTGTGGGGGCGTATCCCAGACTTCCTTGCATCCATGACAGATGTGAGTACAGGGAAGTGTTAAGAGTTCAAAAGACAATATTGAGATGTGCCAGACAGGCATGGACTTTTGGGACAACAAGTGTTAAGTTGGGAGAATCCGTGGGGTGTGTTAAAGCAAATTCCACAACTCAAATTATGCAGAAACTGGCCTTTTGAAGCTACGCCCTGAGAAGAGGACCATTGGCTTGTGATTACTTGTTCTCAGAAACTAGAATTCAAAGGCCCAAGCTGTATAAAAAGACAGCTGAACTGTCCAATTGGGGTTCTTGATCCTGATCTAAAAGCTGGCATGGACTTGTAACCAAGTGGGCAAACCTAGTTTTGAGGTTTGAAAGACTGACACCTACCAGAGGCCTAGGCTGGAGTTGTGGTGACCTCTGATAAGCTTTACCATGCATATAGAAACTTTTATTGTCTCTTTTGTGTTTCCTCTGTAATGCTTTTACCTTAAGAATAAATGCAGTTTGCTTTGTTGAAGGGCTGATTGATAACTTGTGTACACTGTAATAGCCCGTGGAGAGAGGTTAAATCACAGGAGCTGGACCATGGTCAGACCTGCCGGGAAAACCATAGTGAGATGCAGAGTGACTGTAAGCCTAAGCCCCCAGTCTGGAGGAAGAAAGGGACAGGTCTTCACCCGAGAGAGGTGATGGCAGGATCTGGAAACTTTAAGAGGGTGGCCTTGAGGAAGACCAAGAGAAGGGCCAAAAGTGCAATTAACCCTGAAACTATGACTGTGCCCTCCCCAGCTGTAGCCTCTCTAGGCCTTGGTTCATAGTGTATTGTGGGAAAACTGAATGTCCATCCTGACGCACTTGATTGGAAGTTATCTAAGCCTGCCAACACATCCAGCCAAGCAAAAATGAGTCTTTACACTCCCAGCAACCATAGCCAGGAAGATGGCTGAAGCACTATTGGAAGAACTTGTCCAGTTTGCACTTACACACGTGTTTCAGGAAACAGAATATCCTTGAGATGCTGGTGTACATTTCAGTGTCATTTTTTGACCAAAGGCACCTCTCGGAGGGGGATACAGACATTTCTGATTCCAACCAGCTGATCCTGCTCATGGCTCTTGCTATAACCACAGATTACCTATATGTAGGCTGGTGCTTCTGGAGCAGGTCCATGAGCACAAACTGGTGGGATCACTTCATCATGTGGACTTGGGATGACCAGCAGTGGCTCTAGAACTTTTGCATGAAGAAACAGATGTTTGTGGAGCTTTATGAGCAACTTGCCCTGGACCTCCAGTATCTGGACAGACATGTGAGAAAGGCCATACCTGTCCAGAAGCAAGCTGCTATTCCATTTGGAAGCTGTGTACCCCTGATTGCTACATGTCTAGAGCTAACCAGTTTGGTGTTGGCAAGTCAATCTGAAGGCTGTGGGAGCATCGGTTTGTGAGGCAAACAGGGCTGTGATTTACTCAAAGGTAGTGGGTATAAATAGTGTCCCTGAAGTAATTGCTGATTTTGAGAAAATGGGCTTTCCAACATGTTCCAGGGCCATAAATGGGACTCGTGCCCATAGTTTCCTCTCCTTAAGGAGCACATGAATATATAAACCTTAAAGGGTACTACTCCATTATTATGCAGACCCTGGTCAGATAGGGAGGCTGATTCATGGACACTAATATGGGCTGCATTGGCAAAGAGCATGATGCCAGCGTTTTCAGCGGATTGGGACTTTACTTTCATGGACAGTCTGGGATGCTGTTCCCACTGAAATACAGTGTTATAAATGGAATTCCCACTGTTGTTTTAGGGGATGCTGTATATTCCCTTTTGTCATGACTTATGAAATTGTATCTTGGTCTCAGAGGGCCTGGCAAAAGAAGGTTTAGTTACACCCTCAATAGCTGTAGAATGGTGGTTGAATGGGCATTTGGCAGATTGAAATCCCACTGGCGCTGTTTGCAGAACCATTGGGATTCTGGTGTTATCAGTGCCATCCACATTATTGTGGCCTGCTGTGTCTGCACAATGTCTGCAAGGACAAAGGTGAGCCATTTTGTCAGAAGTGGACTCAGGACACTGCAGGGTTGCTAGATCAGTGCACAGCCAGAAAGTGTACCTGCCGTAACTGGAGAAGGATCCACACGTGCAAGGGAAATAAAGGGTGCTTTGTGTACCCACATCATGTGCTTGTCTGGCCCCATGAATGAGGGGGAAAAGTACATGTATGATGCATGTACGTATACAGTAAAACAAAGATTGGGTAAAGTACTATCTGTGTGTGATTGGGGGGGGGGGTGTCCATTCACCCTCCCACCAGAAGTGATGGTTCTTGTTAATTTGAACTTATGGATGTGATGGAATATATTGTGCCTTATAGGCATTTTTTATCTTTGTTCTGTAAAATGGGCATGTGCTTCAAACCACTGTTTATGGATAGCTGTTACATAGTTCAGCTGTAGTAAAGGTAGTGAACAGCTCTCGGGACACCATACCTGTGTGTGAACAAAACACTTCATTTCTAGACATGCATTTAATAAAAACTGAAATATTGGAAAAACTAATGGCCAGCTGCCATCAAACTCCAAAGACAGAAAAAAAAATATTACAAACACCAAACAGTGAACGATGCTTGTCAAATCACTACAAAAACAGTGAACAGTACATGTAAAACACTCCAGCTCTGTTTTAACTGATTCTGAATGTCACCTACCCCTCTTATCTTCGGCCCTTCAAGCGCATTTTAAGCACACTGGCCACTGTGGCACTGGAGTGGAGGATTTAACATGGTACGTTTGCCCATTCCATCAAGTGTTATTCCTTGTGGCATAGACCACCCAACCACACAATTGTTCAAATGGTTCAGGACATGGTAGCATGGTGGGAACTCAGATGCTACAGCGGGAGCTTCAGGTGGAGCTGGGTCTGGAGCCTGCAGTCTTGCTGCCATGCACACAAGCTGCCTCTCAGTCAGTTCTTTTTGTTGTATAGTCTTCCTCAATCAAGCATGACTTGTTCCCCAGGAACTGCACAGCCAAGACTCTCCTTACACTCACCAGCCTGTCTCCATCAGTCTGGCCAGTATCCTTCTCCTGTTGTTATTGCAGTTGCTGGTTAGCTTTATCCAGGCTGTCCACTATTAATTCTTCACATACCCCCTTCCTTGATCACTGTATGTGAACACGAACACACACACACACACCCCTCTCTCTCTCTCTCTCCCTCCCTCCTGGTTGACAGTGCCTGCTGAGGTGGAAGGGCCTGCCAAGACAAATGAAAGAATACGTTGTTGTCTAAGTAATGTAAAAAAAAGTTTGACTTCATTTGTAGCAAAATGGAATCTCAAGATCAAAAGATGATGTTTTCTATCATTTGGTTTTATATTCTGAGAAAAATAATTCTGCATTCACGCAGTGACTTGATGCATCTTGGGCCTATAATACAGACCCCATTGACTACATACAAACATTCTTGGACAACTTGGACTCATAATACAGCATCCATGCTCTAGATATAGATCTGAGGGAGGGACGGCTTGGTCTCATAATAGGGCATCCATCGCCTAAATAACCACCCCCTTCTTCCGCTCCTGGTATATTTCTGTAACAAAGGGCTACAAAGCACCCTCCTCCCCCGCACATTTCTAGACCCGTTGGTATGGTATCCATGGACAACATACAACCCCCCAGTGCATTTCAGATGTTTAATACAGCACCCATGGACTTCATTCCTATCTCTCCCCTTCCCTCCATTGCAGTTTAGGGTCCTGACTGTCTGGTGTGGCTGATTTGCACAGTGTACTATCAGGGAAAGCTATGTAAGGCTCTTAATTTTAACACCCCCCACCACACACACACACACACACACACACACCTTTGTAACAATGGGTAAGTAGTAAAAATTCCATCATAACTGCTTGTTTCACTTTTGTTTTCACTTTCCTGTATCCATTTGGAATTCCACATGGTAGTGGTGGCAAGGGGATGAGGCCATGGTGCTAGTGTGCATTCCACCATTCGTGGATACACGCTACTATCCCAGCTTGTAGTCATAAGCTGGAAATCCGTCCTATCTGTATATTAACAACAAACATGGAGGCAGAAACTTACCAGGCTCAGACACTACTTTTGCATCTTCTGCTTTTGATGCCTGTTCCACTGTGGGCTGCTCCCCCAGGGCATCCTTGAACAGCTCTTGTGAGTATGGACCTAGGATGTGCTGTAGCTGCTCCATTGGCAAAGCCTTCTCAGGGATTGGCATGAACACCAGAGTCACTCTCTGAGCTTGATCCAGCAGCTGCTGTCTCTCTTCCAGTGTTAATTGTGACCTGGGGTTTATAAGGGTGCCATCTCTGGTTAGCTGGTTATTCCTTGTCGAAGGGGCAGGTATATGGGAAGTTTCCAGAAGTGTGGTGGTTATCCCTAACTTCACAGTACTTGGTCTTGAAATGCTTGATTGGCTCTCTGCATTGATCAGTGGTCTGGTGAATCCCCAATGCCACAAACTGTCTCTGAGATTTCCTAATTTCTGATGCTTTTGCTGAAGTGTCTTGCTTGCCTCACACCAGAGATTAACCAGAGTCTGGCTGCATTCCTGTGGCTAGCTAACAGCATGTTTGGCGTAGGATCACTTCTTGTTGGTGGCCGTAGCTAATGCAGGAGATGGTAAACTTTGTCTCCAGCATTTGGTGGATGGGTTGCTTCAGTTCCTAGAAATCAAGTGGGTAGTTTGGGGATAGAAGGGCTTGAGAAAAATGGGCCAAGGGGATTGTGGGATAGTCATGGTGGAGTGTCTGGACACAAACCTAGGGACCAAAGCTTGAGCTGCTTTCACGCTGCAAAAAAAATAGGACTCTGACCGAAATCCCAGTGGGACTTGGACTCAGACCCACCCTCTCACCCACCCTAAACCCAGCAGGTCCTACGACTCTGGTCCTGAGGGCTTACTGACCCAAGTCAAAAATGTTTGTATAGTAACTTTTCATTTAAAGTCGTCCCAGTTAAAGTTGTTTCGTTGTTATGTTGCTGATCAATTAGGGAACATGCTCATTTAAAGTTGTGCAATGCTCCCTTATAATGTCGTCATTTGGCAGCCGCCTGCTTTGTCCACTGCTTTCAGGAAGAGCAGCCCATTGGAGCTAGCTGGTGGGGTTTGTAACTAGGGTGGACTGGCAGCCCCCCTATCAGCTCCCCGCCCCCCCCAAGTTCTGTGTGCAGCAGCCGCCTAGCAGGCTATCAATTGCCGGCAGTTCAGCTGTCCCTCCCCCCCACTGCCATGTGCTGCTCCTGCCCTCTGTCTTGGAGCTGCTCCCCGAGGGGGGGGGAGAAGGGGGCTAATGTCAGGGTGTCCCCCTCCCCTCTGCTCCTGCACCCGCTTAACCCATCTCCATAGTACAGGGGGGACACACGACAGGGCTCGGGACGGAGGGAGCTTCCTGGAAGCAGCTGTGTCTCAGCTTGCTGATTAACTTAACAAGGCAGTGTACTTAAGAGTGCAGTCAGCATACTTAAAGGGGAAATGCGCATCTCTCTCACACAAACATTCTCACACAAACATTCTCACACAAACATTCTCACACAAACATTCTCACACAAACATTCTCACACAAACATTCTCACACAAACATTCTCACACAAACATTCTCACACACACACACACACACACACACACACACGGTGTGTGTCTCTGTCTGTGTCTGCTATGCTGTCTCCCCTCCCTCCATTCCTGCTGCCTTGTAGAGTGTGAGGCTACATTAACAACAAGTTAACCCTGGAGGGCTCAGCCAATTGCTAGTTCATCAGTTAGCAGTAAGGCATTCCCTGGGAAATATCCCACCCTCTGACTTCACCACCTCAACCAAGCTTCACAATCATCATTGCGGTGTACAGTATTAAATTGTTTAAAACTTATAGAGAGAGAGAGATTTCAGAGTAGCAGCTGTGTTAGTCTGTATCCGCAAAAAGAACAGGAGTAGCATCCGAAGAAGTGGGCTGTAGTCCACGAAAGCTTATGCTCTAATAAATTTGTTAGTCTCTAAGGTGTCACAAGTACTCCTGTTCTTTTTTTAGAGTGTGTGTGTGTGTGTATATATATATATATGCATGTATGTATATAGTTCTTTTGTCTGGCAAAAAAAAATTCCCTGGAACCTAACCTCCCCCTCCCGCCCCCAATTAATATTAATTCTTATGGGGAAATTGGATTCGCTTAACATCGTTTCGCTTAAAGTCGCATTTTTCAGGAACATAACTACAACGTTAAGTGAGGAGTTACTATATGTGGATGGTAGGGGGTTTGGATGCAAACCTGAATCTGAGCCAGGGCTTACAATATAGTGTAGACATACTCTTCCGCTCTACCTGAGCCCATATGTACTGCAAAAAAAATCATAATGGACGAATGATTACTTTTGCTGTAGGCAGAGCCAGATTTAGGATTTGGGGGTTTCGTTGATTAGGTTATTCTTGGAAGATTCACTTTTCTTGGTTCTCCGACCACCTTCTGTGCCCTTGAACTCTAACAGTCTGGGTCATAGAAGGGATTCCTGAACATAGCCTTTCTCCACCACCTCCAGAGTCTATTTTGGCAGGTTATTGGTGGTGGAAATATGATGTATTTTAGAATTCCTTCCAGAACTCAGGTTGTTCAGCGTCCGGGTTATGCCCTGTCCCACACCCACATAAAAAAGGTTGTACAGTTTGTGACATAGTTGGGTTTTTTTGACTGTGTATTGAAATAAATGTTTTCGATGTCCTAGATACGTGTGACATTCAGCTGTTCAAACACATTGACGAGTTATGTCAATTTGGTTTTCTTGCCAGTCAGACTTCTCGCTATGGGGAACTAAATTCTGTTTATTAAATTATATAGTGAAATGGTTGATTCAGAAAGAAAGACAAGACATCAAGCCTTCAATTCTTCAGGTTGTATTTGTACATGTTAGGCAGAAAGTTTGACAGCATATTGATTCCCATTTATAGCCAATGTGAAGTTTGATTTTTAAATATTTTTTCTGATAAATTGGAAGGTGCTTTTTATGTTTGGGGAAAAAAAATCTGAAATGGCTACCAAAATATGCTTTAAAGCATTTTAAAGCAAATATTCATATAGATTGTAATCTGTTCATCACATAATGAATTTTCAGCATTGGATTGACGTAAAGGTCAAGTATAGTTGTTGCAACTTTTACAAGTGACAGATAGTAACAATATGAAACTCTGGCCCCAGGTGTGTTGTTTCTTGTTGCTTCTAATTAAAAGTGACAGTGAGCTGCTGTTTCATTGCCTGGCAGCAACTTGTGCTCTATAACCATAAGCACATTGATTTGACATGTTGTATTTGATGAAATAATCAAAAATAGGCACACAACCATTGACTAAGATGCTTCTTACTGTGTGTGTGTGCGTGCGTGTATGTATATATGGATATACACTGCAGCATGTATCAAGTCAAGATCTTCAGAAATTCATTGGGCTCGTTGTCTTTTCTTTTTTGAATTGACGCAAAGTGAACAGTTTATTGCAAATCTTGACCTTTTAACAGTAATTATTGAAAGTAAAATTAGATATAAGTCTTCAGAATGTCAGTCACAATAATGGTCATTTTAGCCATGCAAAATTTCAAAAGTCAGGGGGTATTTTATTCTTCTTTGAAAAGCTTTTAAAGTTACTATTCATTTTGATACCCAGTGTTTGATAGACTTTCTAATGTCATAATAATGTTGATTAATTTTATTAAATGTGTTTTCATTCCTTTTGATAGTGACTAGTTCAGTATGAATTTAACAGTATGCAAAAATTATCAGGTTACTTGGAGATTTAGGTTTGCTGCTTTATTTTCTATAGTATTACTGTGGTTATTTCATTATTTATAGTAGAGGGCAACTTTTTATCAGGAGGTGAGAAAGTAGAATGTGGGTACTGTAAAAATCACAAAAACAGTATTAATCAGTGTTGTACAGTATTAACTTGTATACTCATGTTGCCTCTCTATTATAGATGTAGGCAGATCATTACTTTGACTGCCACACTGCTGAGAATTTTATTCCTATGAATTGCTGAAAAATGTTATTTTTACAAGGGAACAAAATGTTCCTGTGTTCAAGCTCTTTCATGGCACCATATATGTTTTAGAAGTAAATGAACTGTTACAAATGCTTAATGAGATGATTAATACATGAAATGTCCTAGATCAGTGGTACTCAACCATTTGAATTGAGACAGGCCAATCCTCACTTACAGACAGCCCTCCAACCTGAAGCAAATACTCACCAGCAACCACACAACAAAAACACTAACCCAGGAACCTGTCCTTGCAACAAAGCCCGTTGCCAACTCTGTCCACATATCTATTCAAGGGACACCATCATAGGATCTAAGAGTCAACATAGTTTTTGTAATTGGAAATCATGCCTCACCAATCTACTAGAATTCTTTGAGGGAGTCAACAAGCATGTGGACAAGGGGATCCAGTGAATATAGTGTATTTAGATTTTCAGAAAGCCTTTGACAAGGTCCCTCACCAAAGGCTCTGAAGCAAAGTAAGCTGTCATGGGATAAGAGGGAAGGTCCTCTCATGGATTGGTAACTGGTTAAAAGATAGGAAACAAAGTGTAGGAATAAATGGTCAGTTTTCAGAATGGAGAGAGATAAATAGTGGTGTCTCCCAGGGGTCTGTGCTGTAACCAGTCCTATTTAACATATTCATAAATGATCTGGAAAAAGGGGTAAACAGTGAGATGGCAAAAGTTGCAGACGATACAAAACTACTCAAGATAGTTAAGTCCCAGGCAGACTGCGAAGAGCTACAAAAGGATCTCTCAAAACTGGGTGACTGGGCAACAAAATGGCAGATGAAATTCGGTGTTGATAAATGCAAAGTTATGCACATTGGAAAACATAATCCCAAGTATACATATAAAATGATGGGGTTCAAATTAGCTGTTACCGCTCAAGAAAGAGATCTTTCTTTCAGAGATAGTTCTCTGAAAATATCCACTCAATGTGCAGCGGCAGTCAAAAAAGCAAACAGAATATTGGGAATCATTAAGAAAGGGATAGATAATAAGACAGAAAATATCATATTACCTTTATATAAATCCATGGTACGCCCACATCTTGAATACTGTGTGCAGATATGGTCGCCCCATCTCAAAAAAGATATATTGGAATTGGAAAAGGTTCAGAGAAGGGCAACAAAAATCATTAGGAGTATAGAACGGCTGCCATATGAGGAGAGATTAATAAGACTCAGACTTTTCATCTCGGAAAAGAGACGACTGAGGGGGGATATGATTGAGGCCTATAAAATCATGATTGGTGTGGAGAAAGTAAATAAGGATGTGTTATTTATTCCTCATAGCACAAAAACTAGGAGTCCCCAAATGAAATTAATAGGCAGCAGGTTTAAAACAAACAAAAGGAAATATTTTTTTCACACAACGCACAGTCAACCTGTGGAACTCCTTGCCAGAGGATGTTGTGATGGCCGAGACTATAAAGAGGGTTCAAAAAAGAACTAGATAAATTCATGGATGATAGGTCCATCAGTGGCTATTAGCTAGGATGGGCAGGGATGGTGTCCCTAGCCTCTGTTTGCCAGAAGCTGGGAATGGGCGACAAGGAATGGATCACTTGATCAATGTTCTGTTCATTCCCTCTGGGGCAGCTGGCATTGGCCACTTTCAGAAGATAGGATGCTTTGGTCTGACCCAGTTTGCCCGTTCTTATGTTCTTATACATACAAAAGAAAGGGTTTATATATAGCAACAGAAACAAAGTAGAAACATTCAAGGGCATTTGGAAATCTGTTTACTATTAAAGCTATTTTTAATAATTCACAATGCTTCTTTGGTGAGTTTTTCTTTGGAAAGTTGTATCTATGCCACACGATGCTATAATGACAATGGTAACTAAATACTTTATTAAAAATAGGACTATTGAAGTAAAACCCCTGTGAGTGATCAGAATATATATTCTCACTACTGAAGTGTATGGGCAAAATTTTCAAGCAATGTGTTTTACCTGTGTAGAAAGAAAAACGTGCTGATTCCAGTCCCACAGTCACATAGAATTCCACAGTACAGCGCATTGACTTAATATTTCTAGTAGATTTGAATGTATGAGGACTTTGGAATTCTCTTTCTGGAAAATGAATGGTTCTTAGATCAGGACAGTTACAGGCTATGGATGGATGGATTGAAATTTATACTGATTTTTACTATATACATAGTTGAACATAAAAAGAAGAACAGGAGTACTTGTGGCACCTTAGAGACTAACAAATTTATTAGAGCATAAGCTTTCGTGGACTACAGCCCACTTCTTCGGATGCATATAGAATGGATATAGACTAACACGGCTGTTACTCTGAAACCTGTCATAGTTGAACATGTTTTTCTTCTCCATCTCAAAACTTTTTTGGAAAGAAAATGTTTCTGATGTCCCCTGTAATTAGCTGCTGCATCAACATTTTCTATCACAAGAGTCCACAAGAAGTTCATTTCAAGAAGAAGTCCTAGTAGGCCAAATTTAGTTGTCCTGTCTTACACATTATATTAGTGGTCCAAAGTAATTCCCTCAACTTTCTCCCTCTTCTCAATACCCAGTTTCAATAAACCTGTCTCAATATTTGTTGTTAGACTGTTTGCCTGAGGTTTTTGCAAAATATTCATATAATAGCTGAGTCATGTTCAAGTAATATTAGAGGAAGCTTTCTTTCTGTCAAATACATAAAAGGTGATATCAGAGTTGGAAGAAATCAATGTTTTCCATTTTTCAGGGCTGAGGGAAATCATCACAGTGGGGTTTAATAAACACTAAAAGGATGTCAGTGCATAAGAGCATTTTAAGAAGAGCTACATTGGTGTTTCTACTAAATTGCTCTCCATGGAAGAGCTGCATGTTAAACTGAAGGTTTGCTTTTTACCTGCTTCTGACATTATTGTGAAGTTAAATGCGGGTTGCCTGCTTCCTTGTTTGTCTTTAACTCCTCCATTCAACTCCTGTGTAATTGCTGTTTAGTTAGTGTGTCAGCAATTCATGATAATTGCTAAACGGGTTATTTTTTGCACGTCACAGAAACTGTTTTTCTGTACAATTTTTATAGTGATTAGTAAAGCGGAGACTGCTACTGCAAGCTTGTCAGAAATATTGAGGAAAAATAATTTGCAGACCCTCTCTTTGCTCAATGGTGACCAATCAGTCTGACTAGTCTGTCCGTATTTTATTTGGTTAGGTCCTTATGCTGCAGATGCTTAATTTTTCTACTGAGAGTTGTTCCCTTAAAATCAATGTGACTACTAAAGGTAATAAAATTAAACATGTCCATAAACATTTGCAGGAATTAAGGTTTTGGTGAATTATTGCTTGTATACATCTCAATCTAAAGGATAAGATATTCCAGAGTGGAATTGTACCTGCTTATTTTGTAATATACACTTCTTTGTAGTTTTATAGGACATTACAATTTATGGTGATGTACTGCATAGCTGTCCTGATGAACATTTTTAAAAATATAAAAATTCACTGACCACAAAATAGTTTTCATAAAAATAAAGAAAAGTATTAAGGCCTTGATCCTTTAATTGATATCAGTGAGATTCCTTGTGGGTAAGGAAGTCCACCCATGCGCTATCAATTACAGGATGAGTCTAACATCTCATTAATGAAACAATAAAGACATTAAAAAATAAGACTTTTCTAATTTTTGCTAATGTCCCACAGGAAGTGAGACTGGCCAGTGTCTTGGATTGCCTCCTATCTCAGAGAAACCCAAGGTGCCACTTTTGAAAGCTTACTTTTTGTTTTGTATTTGGTGTAACAGTGTTAATGAAACCTGGGTTTGTGCTTTGATAGTTTGTTCTAAAACTGTCTTGTCTTCACCCGGCATTTCTTTATTGGCAGTAAACCATGAATAGTGTACGAACTTTTATTCCATTAATGTTGTCATGTAATTGTTTCATTAAATTTAAACCTGGACACATACAGTTCTTTAAGAAAATCACAACTTTTATTCCTTGGTACTGAGTAGAGTTGGTCAAAACTCAGAATTCCCATGGAACAGAAATTCCAGCATTTAAAAAAAAAGGGGGGGGGGGAGCAAAAATTTAGAAATTTCCTGTGAAATGGAATTTCTGGGGGAAAATCATTTGGAGTTAATCAAAATGTTTCGTTTCAATTAAAAAAAAAGTTTTGATTTTGACTCTTTTATATTTTTAAATGTCAACTGCATATTTTTATTTGATTTAATATTTTTTATTCTGTATTTGTATTTTATTTTTATTGTAAAACTAGGATTTAATAATTTTAAAATTATGAAAGGATAAAATAAAATTAAAATACTGTAGTTGGTGACTGGTATTGTAATTGGTAAATGACATTCTAATTGGTAATTTGTATTCTAAGTGGTTTGCTGGTGGCTGCTTGGCCAGCTCTTTGGTAACTGGTATAACTGGTCATTTGTAATTGATATTTTAATGGATAATTGGTATTGCAGTTGGTAGAATCATAGAAATCTAGGGCTAGAAGGGATCATCCAGTCTAGTCGCCTGCACTCAAGGCAGGACTAAGTAATAACTATACCATTCCTGATAGGTGTTGCTCTAACTTGTTCTTAAAAACCCCAGTGATGGAGATTCCACAACCTCTCTAAGCAGTTTGTTCCAGTGCTTCGCTACATTGACAGGACATTTTTCCTGATGTCCCACCTTAAACCTCCCTTGCTGCAATTTAAGCTCATTGCTTCTTGTCCTATCCTCAAAGGTTAAAGAGATCAATTTTCCACCCTCCTTCTTGTAACAACCTTTTATGCACTTGAAAACTGTTATCATGTCCCCCTCAGTCTTCTCTTTTCCAGGCTAAACAAACCCAATTTTTTCCAGTCTTTCTTCATAGGTCATGTTTTCTTTAATAATTTTTGTTGCTTTCCTCTGGATCTCCTCCAATTTATCCACATCTTTCCTGAAATTTGGTGCTCAGAATTGAACACAATGTTCCAGTTGAGCTTTATCTGTGCAGAGTAGAGTGGGAAAATTACTTCTCATGGAGACATAGAGAACAATTGATCACTGTTGTCTTTAATAACAGACTTTAACAGATTTGAAGACTATCAGGTCCCCCCTCAAATCATCTTTTCTCAAGGCTAAACATGATGGTTTTTTAAATCTTTCCTTATAGGTCAAGTTTTCTAAACCTTTGAGCATTTTTGTAGTTCTCTTCATATATAAAAAGGACATAAAATAAATCTAATATGTAAAATACTATATAATATAAAAACGTAAATTAAAAAATTATGATTTGATGGTGGATTTTTCCCCCATGTTGTGTGTGTGTGTGTGAGAGAAGGCCTGTGCTGTATTGCTCATTAAATACTTGGCTTTAATGTTTTGTTGTTTGCTCCCTTCATTTATGACCAGTGAAGATACGGGATGTTTTTGTGGTGTCAGAGATTGCTCGTTAGATGGAGGGCAGTGAACAAAAAGGGTTAATTTTCCTCAAGAGTTAGTGGATGACAGATTAGGTAGATGAATATCTGCAGAGGATATTAATGTGAGCATTGAAGTACCTCTCTAGAGCCACTGAATCTACTCCAGGAGTCAGAGTAAGGGCTGAACTGACGGAAGCCATGGCCCCAAAATAAAGCAAAAGGGAAATTCACTAAAGACACTGAGGACTGAAGTCTGAATGGTTGTTAGGGTCCAGAAATTCAGTATGACTCTGCCACTGTGTGGAATAATGGATAATGCGCAGTTGTGTATTAAAGTATTAAACCAGGAAATACCATCAGGCAAATTGTTGAGAGCAATCGTGCCCCAAGAGAAATTCCACAGTATTCCTTCAGAAAAAGACTTGCTTGATGAGAGTTGATTTTTTAAAATGGTGTTTTACATTCACTGAACTGGTAACCAGGAATTTGTATGCCTCTGACTGTTGAAGTCTAGTTGAGTTGAAAATTTAGTTGCCAATTTTTAGTTTTCCACAAGTCGATTGGTCTTGCACTTCAATTTTGGTTTTCTTATTGATCAAACTTTCTCTGCACCAAGCAGAATGGGCAGGAGAGTCTACTTCAGGCTAAACCCCACTTGTATATTGGAGAATTTATTATGCAAGTAATTCCAAGGTCATTGGAACCTCTAATTTCCCAGCAGACAATGGGATTCCTTTAGACATTAAGAACAAACATTTTCCATCTTCTTTTGTCTCATTATTTCATGATTTTTATTCTGCCACAACATAGGCATATGAATTTTAATCTAAAAATAAAATTAAATATGAAATAAATAAAATAAACCAATAAAATATTTCAAAATGACTTTTCATTTTGAAACAAAAACTCCAAATCCTCATTCCTATAAGATCGAAACACTTCATGTTGCTGGTTTTGACTAACTTGCATTTAGAAAAAAATCATGTTCTCAAAGAATGTTTCAATTTGATGAATTGACATTTTCTGATGGAAAATTTTCTACCAGCTATATAATACTGCAAATGTCAGTTTCCTTGGGATAGAGGGAGAATTGTCCAGCAACTTAAGCCTGTGGATCTTTGTTGCATGGGTCTTGAAAAAATATTTAGCACAAAAAATTCTACTTTTGGAGATTTGGGCCCAATCATAGAAACAAGGAAAGTTTCAAGTTTTTTAGTCAAGAAACTTTATTGAACATATTCCATAGATATAATTTATTAATTATTTATGATCCATAAATTAGTGTTGCAATGAATTAACATGAAGTTTATTCACAATTTTTAAAGTGAATAATGTAATTATAATTTCCTTAGAATGTTGCATTTAAGCATGCTACCATGGTGAAAAGTGTGGAACTCTACTCAACCTCTGACCATAACCAGCTAGATATTTCTGCTAAAATGATCCGTAGTGCAATAGATAAAAATGATATTTTAATTCAATAGGCGTACTGTATCATTTATTTTCACAACACGAGTGGGCAATGGAGCAGATCAGAGTGTAACAGTTGTTCTGTCCTCAGTTCATTAAGACAGCATTGCATTGGTTTATGTTGAAGAAGCTTATCCTGGCAACTAGTAGGGCTAAAACCATTTGTTTAAATAAAAGGTACCTGTCTTGCAGCCCAGTAAGATTGAATCAGTCTTGTGTGGCATTGTGTCTGATCCTTACTATTCTGCACTTATACAGGAATTGAGTTCAAATATAAAAGAGAGGTTTAAAAAAATGAAGTTGTTATTGTACATATTTCTAAGATGCTTATTCCCATAGTAATCAGGTGAAGTGAAATGTTTAACCAGAAAAGCATGTTAGTTATTTTTTCTCTATATTTTTAAAACATCACAGTCAGTTGTATCTTTAATTAGAAATTAGTAAAATAAAATTACGGGAGAATTCCCATTCCCTAGCCATCAAAAATCATGAAAGACTCATTACGTTACTCTGTCCCACTTTCCTTCAGTATTTCCAAGATTTGTATCCTTTGTTCCTAAGCGTATAGTTAGAGTAAATATGAGAACATATACTTTAGAGTAACAATAGATAAATGGTATAATAATAATAATGCTTGAACTGAGTTTTAAAGGTTTGGGGGTTTTTTTCCTTTTTTTCTTTTGCTTGTTGGGGGAATCTCTCATTTCAATTTCATCTTCAGTGGTGGTTGGATATGTGAGTGAAATTAGTTTTTGATGTTTTGGGGCATTGAATTCATTCTAACCAACAGTTAGTTACTTTCATATCAGTTGGCTAGTTGCATCATATACCTATAAGGCTAATCTAAGCTATCTCAGTATCGTGAACCCACAAGAGAAAACTGAAAATTCTCTGTATATATTGGAATCAGCATTCTTACCTCAGCCTAAAGGGAGTTCAAGAGCCTAGTATGAGAGCACAGCCATGAGTTGCTCATTAAGCCTTATTTTAAAATGAAAGCTTTGATTATATCTTTGTGCCTCTGTTTTTCAGCCTCACTGTTATTGCTTCATATAACTGCGCCTGTTTTGTCTCATCCTCTGTTAACAGCCTATTTAATAAGCACAGTTCAGTTACCTTCTAAGTTCATATATGTTACCCGTCCACTTTGCGTTCTCTGAGTATGCTCTAGTTTCTAACTGCAATTTCATGAAAATATACTTAATTTTTATAACATTTGTGTACCATCTATTGTATTAAATAATCAAACATTGTGAATGTTAAACTATGGACTAATTACCATATGTATGTTTTTAATGGAAAGAATAGGATTTAGAAAAGATACAGAAGTGTTAGCCAGAATTAATCATTTTATTACAGAAACTGAAGAGAAATCTTGCTACAATTTGTAATATAATATACATAAAACAATCAGATAAAATATATTGCTTATTTTTCTGTTTTCAGTTTTCTCTCCAATTTAATTTTTATAAGCATATTTTCACAAAATATCTGTTGACGTGCTAAAGAAAATATAAAGATTAAAGGGATGTTTTTGAAAGGCACAAATTGGAGTTAAGTGGCCAATTGCTGTTGAATTTGGGTAGGATGTGGGCACCTAACTCTCATAGACTGTTTTAGAAATCTCAGCCTAATAAACTAATAACCAACTTGTTTCTAAAAATTGTGCTAAATAGTTTTCTGTAAAGTGAGTGTTTTGAGGGCTGAATTTGGCCTTCGGGATTTAGTCAAATGTTCGTAGAGTTTCCTCCTTGTTCTTCTTTCAGGAGGAGTTTTCTCCACTTTGGGAAGGGAAGGGGATTCACTTGTCTAAACTTGTGGATCTCCTTTATCCATGCAGACTGGATCCCCCTCAAGGGGTGTTCTGTAGTGCAGAGGAGGACTTCAGACTCTAACGACAGTGATTTGCCTCTCTTTGCCCTATAGATTTGGGAGCATGCCACAAAGAGAGGAGAGCCTACTCCCTCCTAACATCAGGATCCCAACAGAGCATCTATTAGAGGGACTTTGTGGGCTGTAGTGGAATCTGAGTGTATGCCATTGCATTGGGATTCCCTGATCTTTCCACAGCCCATTCTGGCCCAGAAATATAAGTTTCTAATCTATTCACAAAAGCAGATGGAACCAGGATGACTGCACTCACTCATAGGAATGAAGAAACGGTAGTTTCAATCCACAGTTTATTTTATAGGGTGATGTGCTGCAACAGTCTTTAATAATTTATACCTACAATTATTTCTGAGGCAGCAGAAAACAAGCAACTACCTCTCAACCTTCAATAGTAATGATTAGTATAAAATCCTTGTATTTGATTCTGTATGTGATTCCCCCACGTCAGCTCTGCATTCAGAAATACTAGTTTTACAAACTTCTTTATACACGTTTCTTTACTTTTTTCCCCTAAAACTACATTATGCTGCACATATCAATACTAACAGTAGTTAGCGGAATCAGCTGTAATACTGTTAACGGATTTTAAAAATCTGTTAAATGCTTTCAGCTGAGATAAATTAAGGAAAGTGATAGCTGTGTTTGGACAATTTGTGACATACACATTTGCCACCGTAGTGACAACAGCTAAGCTATAATTACCTCTAATTATAGTAAATGCCACATAGTTAACAATCAATACATATTCCATTGGCTAGTTAATAGGAATTATTTGTAAAAATGCTCCTATTCTTCTATGTGAGGTTAAAAAAAATCAGATCTGCAGTGAACAGCACCTTTGTTAATTTCAAATGTCCACCATTTGTAAAAGCTGATTATTTGGCCTAAAGGGCCAATACAGCAACAAAAGACAATGTCAAGTTTCCGGGAAACCTATACAGAGCCACTGAAGAGGGATTTTTCAGAGCCTCTCTACACTTAGGTAGAAGCCAGACATATTTTTTTACATTGATTTTTGTCTTAAAAGAATTTGTACCACTGGTCGTGTGTGTGTGTGTGTGTGTGTGTGTGTGTGTGTGTGTGTGTGTGTGAGAGAGAGAGAGAGAGATGTGAATAGGGTAAAACCGAAGAGAGACAGGAATTCTTCAGTTACTGAAAATTAAATTCTCTTTCTTCTAAATATGTCATGGTATATCATTTTGGTGTAGTTTTAATGTTCTGGAAGGCTAGTCAAAATGACAACATCACTATGCCTGCAAATGTCTAATATTACTGCCCTTATTAGATGAGGTAGTTTTCCAAGTCCACCTTTGTGAATGAGCATTATTCACATTCCTTACATAGAGATGCTTAACTATGTAGCTGTACCCAATTTTAATTCATAAACTGAGCCTTTAAAAGACATGGTTAGTTTATGTCCTACTTATGCTATTACAGTAATATTGAAAACATTTTCCCCCACCTTCTCAGAAGAGGCAGTTTTTGCCCCTATAACAAATTGCAGCTGAGATGGTAGCACATAGACCTCTACCTACATTTGTATAGGTGTAAATCAAGGAGGTAGATGTCCAGTAGCCTCCATTTCTATCTGCAGTTTATGGGTTCAAAATTATAGGTGCAGTATTTGCAGATATAAATTAGATCCTGGTTAACACCTCTTGAGAATAGTTTTAATGATATTAGCAAGCTATGCATTTCTAAGCTGTAAATGTGTAGCTATGAAGTTAAGCATCATAAATGCATTGTTCAGATTTATAAAGATTAAAGAAACACTTTAATTGTTTCTAATTAATGGCTTAATTGGCTTAGTGCCACCTCAATTCCCCTCAGTTCCTTGCAGCTGACATCTGTTAGACTTCCAAAATGACAAGACTTGGGTGGGGAAAGCTCTGAGTCACAGGGAATGTATTTTTTTCCTTCCGTTTACTTCCAGAACATGTACCTATTATTTAAACTGAATAGTGATAGTTAGGGTTATGTTCCATGATGTATTTAGATGCACAAATAGTAGTAGTATTGATGAGCTTCCAAAACCCTTATTGTGAAATCAATGTTCATACACTTTATAGCCCATTAAATTTTGTGTTTGTGACACCACATCACAATGTTTTATTAATTCCAAGCTGAATAAGAAGTTTGTGTTCTTTGTTATATATATATTAAAAAAAACAAAAGGAACAAGTTTTAGTTTGGCTTTTTATGGTGTATTTTTTTTTTAATTCTCTATTCCCATCCCAATGTATGCCTAATCATCAGATGATTTCATGAACAATCTGTAGGATGATGCTTGAGCGGCTGTTTTACATTCATGCCCCTCTTTTTATGATATATTCCAGGATATACCACAATTTAGTGCAGTGGTTCTCTAACTTTTTCATGCTGTGAACCATTTCTGAATATAGAGATCCTCTCATTGACAACGTCCCCTCCGTACCATCTAATCCCATGCATTACTTAAGGAACTATAGTGTGTGGTTACATTGAAAAAAACTAATGATAGATCTAATATTTAATGACACCAAATGAAAATAAACTCACTTTAATACGAGGAGTGCAGCTACTTTTGGCTATAATGGGTTTTGTGCATCTACAGTTTTTTTTCTCCCTGGTGTACGACTTTTTTGTGTTTACTAATAAATGTAATTTCCTTGCATTACCTGCAGCCCCACTGTTCTAATTGCTCTGTCATTTAGCAAGTTGATTCCATCTTTGAGTGTTTCCTATCCGTCTAAATTTGCTGTCATCCACAAATTTGATCTCAGTTTAATTTACACCAAAAAACGTACACAACAAAAAAAGACATGAAGCAGCTACCTGTAACGCACAGAGGTATGGGAGTTCAGTTGATTAAAGAATCCCTGGGAACTCTGAAAGCACACTGGACTGCACTATAACTAGCAGGAAGTGTCACTGTTGATATTTTGGCGGATGCTACACCATTATGTCTTTGGGACCATCTGAAAATGCTCTGCCAACCACTAATTATTCACAATTTAAGAACCATCCCTCACTCATTTGAGCAATAATCTGCATTGACAACAAGACCACTCTGGCAAACTTGTAAAACTGGAAATAGGTGTTCCTTAAATACTTGTTTTACATCTTTGAGTGACAGAAATACCTATCGTATAATTTCAGAGTTATAGAAAAAGTGGCAAGAGATACAAGTATTAATCAGGAGGTTGATTTATCTTTCTTGTGTTTTCTCCAGAGGTTATATTTCCTCTTTGAAACATTTAATATTGTTCCACAACAAGACATTTCTTACACTTCCCTGGCACTCAAGAGAAAGTTAAAATGTAGACACCCTTCAGTTCTTAAGTGCCCAAATGGATCAGACCTGTATCAGCCAAGATAGAAAGCTGCCTTAATCAAGTCTTCAAGATGATAACCTGTTTCATTCTGAAAGAAAGATTCAGAAACATTCGAGCTGCTTAGAGTTTCTAAAAATCTCAGAGTTGCCAGAAAGAAATCTATTCATCTGGTTTAGTTTGGTAAATGAGAGCAGTTTAATGTCTTCAAAAGAAGTATTTGTCAACTTCAACACAGTCACACCAAGGATGAGCTTGATTCATGTTCCAAGGATCTCTCCTTCTCAAATAACTCTCTTTCAAGTACAGTGAAAGCTTTGTTATCCGGCATGTTGGGGGCATGGGGGAAGTGCTGGTAAGTCAAAAATTCCAGTTAACTAAGGGAGAGGGAGCTTGAGACCGGGCTCAGGGCTGGGAGTTGGGGCATGGGAGGGGGTGCGGGGCACAGGCTCTGGGAGGGAGTTTGGGTGCGGGAGGGGGTGCCAGATCCGGGCGGTGCTCACCTCGGGAGGTTCCCCGCAAGCAGCGACATGTCCCTGCTGCTCCTAGGCGGAAGCGTGGCTAGGTGGTTCTGCGTGCTGCCCCTGCAACTCCCATTGGCCGTGGTTCCTGGCCAAGGGGAGCTGCAGAGCCAGCACTCGGGACAGGACCAGCGTGCAGAGCCGCTTAGCAGCATTTGCACCCTCTGGCCCCTTAACTCTTCCCCTAGCTACATAAGGGTGGTGCCACCTCAATTCCCCTCAGTTCCTTCGCACTGCCTGCAGCTTAAGTAGAAGGATTCTTTGTGGTGGTTACCTCTTGCTTCTTTCTGTCTCGTGTTTCTGAATTTTTGTGGTGTGTGTATAGTTAGCAGTTTAGTAGTATTCTTAGGTTTTTATCCTAGTTTTAGCCTGGTGGAATGCGCTCCCCAGGTTTTAAACATTGCCCATCATGTGGGCTGGCTATTCCTAATAGTGACCCCACACACCCTTTGTGCTTATTGTTCCTGGGAGAGGGGCACATTAAAGAAAGGTACTCCATCTGCAAGTAGTTCAGGAAGGGAATGCAAGCGGTGAGGGACTTACACCTTAAGCAGCACCTTCTGGAGCAGGCCATAAGATCAGATCGGCACCACACACCTCTGCAGATCATCTGATCTGGCAGAGCCTTTTGGAGCCAACACGAAATGTTGCTCCATGCTCGAGGTCTGATGTTTCCCCTAAGAGGAATTATTCTCCTTCCTCTGGCCCTCTGAGGAAGAGCTCTCACGAGACAGACCAAGGCCATTCCAGGACTCTGAGAGATTCCTCTTCAACATCTAAAAGGAGTGCTGACCGGCACCATAATTCCTCCAATACTTAGGGTGGAGCGGGGGCCATCTAGTACCACACCGAGATCAGTTGGATACTGTACCAGTGACTCCAGTAACAGGGCATCCGTTGAGTCCAGTACTGACGACGTCAGTGTCAGCACCAACTGTCCCTATGTCATTGGCATAGCAGGTGGCATCAGACCTGCATTCACTCTCTGTTTCTGATTGCTCCTGAATTATTGGGGAATATTCAGCTGCCATGCCTACTGCTTCTGCTGCTGTGCCCTTGGCGCCGAGTGGTCTGGTCACAGTCGTCTCATTTGTCCAGCACCATGTTCTGCATTGACGAAGACTCAAAGTGCAGGGTTGTGGGGGGTGGTCAGCTGAGGTTATGGGGCAAGTGAACACTTTAACCTGTCTGGTCATTCTATGACAGACCTCTGGGTGGCAATTTTGCAACAGAAAAGCTTCAAAAACCAACTCCAACGAGAGACTGCTGAGTTGGAATTGATATGCACACTAGATACAATCAATTTAGGCTTAAATAGGGACTGGGAATGGCTGAGCCATTACAGACATTGAATCTATCTCCCCTTGTAAGTATTCTCACACTTCTTATCAAACTGTCTGTACTGGGCTATCTTGATTATCACTTCAGAAGTTTTTTTTCCTCTTACTTAATTGGCCTCTCAGAGTTGGTAAGACAACTCCCACCTGTCTCTGTATGTGTATATATATCTCCTCAATATTATGTTCCATTCTATGAATCCGAAGGAGTGGGCTGTAGCCCACGAAAGCTTATGCTCAAATAAATTTGTTAGTCTCTAAGGTGCCACAAGTACTCCTGGTTTTTTTTGTGGATACAGACTAACACGGCTGCTACTCTGAAACCATCAATACAGAGATTGTCACCTTTGCTGCAGTAGAGATATAGGGGCTCCTGGCCTAGTACCTGCTGGCCATCAGTGCCTTACCCCTATTCCCAATGGCCTCCTTGGGACATTTCTCAGTCTGCAATATCCAGTTCTTCAACCCAGTCCAGGGCAAGATCTCCAATCCCAACTGCCTCCATTGCAGACATACTCTGAGGTCATTCTTCCTGAGCCAGTTCAACCTGATTTTCTCCTACAGGGAAAGCAGTCCTGCAGTTGGTCTTTAAGGAGACTCGGAGCCCCATCTCCTTTTGATACTGCTTTTGAGTCCCTGAGTGGAATACACATCTGCAGCCCACTGGAAGAAGAAAAGATGGTTACCTGCCTGTACAGTAACTGTTGTTTTTTGAAATGTGTAGTCATGTATTCCACAACCCATCCTCCATCCACTCTGCACTGGAATCTCAACTCTGAAGTTTGGCGTGAAGGAACTGAGCAGGTAGGGCGATGCTACCCGTAAATAGCCAGGGGAGGGGTTTAGGAGTCAGAGGTCACCAGCGCCATCTTATGGGGTACAATGAGGCAAAGTTCTCTGGCTTTGCTGCGCTGAGCATCTGCACACCTGAATGGAATACATGTCTGCACCCACATTTCAAAGAACAACAGTTACTGTACAGGTCGGTAACCGTCTTTTCCAGGAAGTCAACATATGTGTGATCCTAATGCTCAGCGCTTTCTAGAAGGTTCCAACTCAGTGCTTTAGAGTGCATGACCCTTCCAGAAATGGGGATCTATGCTGACAAACTCTCTAAGAACTAGAGGTACTGGTAATTTTTTTTTTTTTTCAAACATCTATCGCACATTATTATTAGTGGTCTGTTTTTATTGTTATGAGGCTAGTATCCAAAAACCATGATCAGGACTGGGGCTTATTGTGCTAGACACTGTAGTCCGTTACCTCCATTTCCATTCCTCCCCATCCACATACTTTTACTGCTCAGAGCTAATATTAAGTCCATTTAGTGATTGTTGCTACCTCACACCGTATTGCACTGTATTAGAGGCCATCTTGTGAAGTACTAGTTTTCAAATAAGTTATCATTACCTTCTTCAAAATGGACTTAGAAATAATCCTGAGACTTTTCTCCAACCACACTTTGACCCTGTTGGAAAAGCAACTCTCAAAATATTATGAAAGCCAAGCTTTCTGAGCAGTTACCTCAACTATCAGGGAGTTCAGGACTAGGATCATAGGTGCCGACTCCATGGGTGCTCCAGGGCTGGAGCACCCACAGAGAAAAATTAGCAGGTGCTTAGCACCCACCGTCAGCCAAGCTCCCCTCCCTCCCCTCACTTCCACTTGCCTGTGGCCCCCGCCGATCAACTCCTCCCCATTCCTCCCACTGCCTCGTGCACGCAGCAGAAGAGGTGTTCCGCAGCGGGGAGGAGGGCTTTGGAGGAAGGGGTGGAACGGGGTCAGCCTGGGGCTGACTAGAGGTTGAGCATCCCCAGGGAAAATTAGAAGCCGGCGCCTGTGACTAGGATAACAGAGCTCTTCTCCTTAGATACCACAAAGCTAACGGACCAGACCAGACCCCAGCCTTTTTCTTCTTACCATGGCATCGAAATATCACATTTTGTTAATTGATTCCAGACTCTATGGGCTGAGGTTCATAATTTTGAATTAGATTTAATAAAGGACTGTAGACCATCAAAATAGATGGCAGAAGGCTCCAAAGAAGTATTAATATAGTGCAATTAAATTTGAAAAACCTGCTAACCCTAATGCAGATAAGATGGAAATCATCCTGGTTTTTCCTGTCACTTTCTTACCAAAGAGACAGTTCGTTCGTTCTTGTCAGTCTCTTGCCATCAGTAGTCGTCTTCTAATCCTGTAATATGCAAAGCTACATAACCTAAAGTCACTCTGTCTATGAACTTGATGACGTGAAAAGTGTATTACTGTGTCAAGTCTCTTTCCGTGGAATAGGCCTTTTATAAAATTTCTATACTTTCTTCCAAAAATATTTCTAATAAACTTTTCTATTTGTTTTTTTTAATCCTGACTGAATAGCCTATTGCTAAGCAACACTTATACTAGTATTGTCTCTCACGTAGAATGGAATGGGAGGAGCTAATTTTTATAGGCAATTAGATTATTTATTTGCATTACAGAAGCGCTTAGAGACGCCAGGTGAGACCAGATCAGGGCCTGATTGTTCTAGGTGTTATACATATTCATAGTAGGAAACAGTCGCTGCCCTGACAAGTTTACAGTTTTAGCATTCAAAACAGGCAGCATAGACAAAGAGCATGAAAGAAAATATTATCCCCATTTTATAGCTGGAGACCTGAAGCAGAGAGAGATTACGTGATTTTCCCAGGTTCGCATAGAAAGTCTGCATCAGAGCTGGGAAGTAAACCCAGATCTCCTGCCTTAACCACAAGACCATTTTTAGGTAAAAGAAGAAAATTAATTGTAGTACATAGCACTTTTATAGCTACAAAGTATGGTATAAAACTTAACTATTTATCAAAAAACAAGACTGCCCCGAGTGTCATGACTATCGCAAACGGGCATTGATAAAGCCAGGTATGGGCAGGGAAAGGATCTCATAAGTAATCTGCTTCATATACAAAAGCCATTTTATGATATTGAGCAAACCAACACCCACTCAAAAGAGGAGGATAAACTCCAGACCGTTCAAACATAGACAGTTGAATAGTGACTCAGGAAAAGGGGGGAAGGGGGGAAACTGCCTACCTAAACTCAGTAAATTGAAAGCAAATAAAAAAGTTTCCTTTAGAGGATTTCTGCAAACAGCAGCTGTGTCTCAGTCCTCGAAAGAAGCAAATTAAATTTCACTCCTTCAAGCTGAGAGACTAGACATAGGGGAACTTGCAATGTTTCAAATGGATAGAAAAGCACTTTGGCAGAAGTACAGTACATAGCCAAATGGTTCAAATATAATGTGTTACATACAAAGTAGCATCCTAAAAGTGAATGGTTTTGGTGCTCTGTTACCTCTGTTTCTTACACTACCACTGTATTCCAATAAACTTAACTTCTTTTCTTTCCAGGCAGAACTAATTAAAGGGAATTTACAAAGTGTTGGACTCACTCTCCGTCTAGTGCCATCTAAGGAAGAGGATGGAGGACATGTTGTTGTTGAAACTGTTACACCAAACTCCCCTGCTGCAGCTGCTGATCTTCAACGGGGAGATAGACTTATAGCAATTGGAGGCAAGCAATCACGTCATTTGTTTTTTAAAAAAACAGTTTGTCGTTACAAACGAGCAGTAATCAGTTTTATTCAAGTAAAATGTTGTTTAAAACCGCAACAACAGCAAAAACCAGTCTCCTATTGTTACATTAGCTTTCGTGTATTTATGGCCACCTAAGATGTATAATTTAACTGTGACCCATTTCCTTGCATATTAAAACATTTATTCTATACCTGATGTAAATCCAAACAGTTGAAGAAACATTTAAAGTGTAGTTGTACTCTTCACAGCTCTAAAAACAGCATCGTGGGGTTCCCTGTTCATGGTCTTTTAATGTTTTACTATAACATCTGCTTACTTAAAAGGCAAAATAGAGTATACCTCTAGCCCGATATAACGCGACCCGATATAATATGAATGCGGTAAAGCAGCGCTCCGGGGGACGGGGCTGCGCACTCTGGCGGATCACACCAAGTTCAATATAACACGGTTTCACCTATAATGCAGTAAGATTTTTTTTGGCTCCGAGGACAGCGTTATATCGAGGTAGAGGTGTAGTTCTGTCTCCCAGGCCTGCAAACCCAGTATTGGCTCTGAAGTGCTAACATGAGTGTGAAGTTATTTCTGACCATAAAATAATCACATACAACTCAAGTGTGACCCAAGGAGATTTGTTGAGTATGAAAGTACCATTTTTATATTGGGAGCTGTAAGTTCTCATCATGTCTGACCCTCTGCCCACTTTTATTTAGGAGCTGAAATATTACTTAAGAGTCTAACTTTAGGTACCCAGATTTGCAAATTTTAGCTAATGTTAATTGAAAGTTTAGTTGCTGCATAAAAGCCATGATGTATCCTTGATCTTTGTGCAAACCTCCCTTGTCATCACTGGGAATCCTAGTGTGGATTGAGGGTAGTATGTTGTCCTAAAATAACACCTGGGCTCACAGATCATAGTTAAAAATGGAATTCAACTTTCTTTACAGGAAGACTTTGACACTATATGGACCATATCTAAATGGACTGTATAGCTGCTCTTTGTCCAACAGAGACTACTGTGGTATTAAACCGTGGTCAACCACTGATTCTAGTAACCTCTCTATTTCTTTTTAAAATAGTTTACTAGATGATGTTTTTGTTAGTTGTTGATTGAAAATCTGAAAACAGTCCATTTATTTTGCATATTTATTATCTTCATAATTATCAGAATGAGAATTAAGATGATACAGCTGTTAGTTATCTCTAAATAGATGTGTAAATGTCAAGTCTAATTGAAGTGAAAATGATCTATCCAGTTATGGTAAAATAATGCGCTGAATTGTTCAGATTGCTATGGCAAGCAGGACAAGGCCTTGATCACAGAGCCAGAACATCAGTCACCATTTACTCTTTTCCTGAGACACACCAAATAAGTCAGACAATTATTTAAACCATTTCAGGTCACCAATAACACAATTCCATGCTTCAGCAGTAGGGCATGCTCGGGTTTCAGACAGAACCAAATCCTGAATCAAATGCCCGTGTACTCAAGTACAGGAAAGACATCCAGTGATTCAGACCACAGAGTCTACTTCTGTTGATGACCCTATGGAATTCTAACAATAAACTGATTTACATTATAGTGTTAAACTAAACAACAACAAGATCCTGGGCCCTGCCTAAATTCTCATTGCATTGCTCCAGCGGTCTAAAAGGGACTTCAAGCTGGCTCAGACAGGCAGCTGAAGAATGCCCCAACAGAATTCTTGCCTGGCATGAAGCTGGTATAGCCCACCTTACATCACCCCTGGACTTCACTGACTTCAATGGGACTATTTATATACTTAAATTAAACACATCCTTAAGTACCTGGCTGAATCAGGGCCTTACAGCGATGCTTAGCTATCAGTCTAGGCTATGCCTGGGGGTCAGGATCAGGAAAAGAGGTTGCTTAGAGCCGTCTTCACCTCCTCCCACCATTGAGCCCAACTGAGATTCTTGGCCACTGTGCCTACATGCTGCTGTTAATGTACTGGTGCTGATCTGTTTGTTAGCCTAACACTATCTTTATTATTTTAGCTATGCATATTTCTAAGACAGGTACCCATCCTTCTAGTGTCTGGGTGCTAAATACTACTAAAAATCCCCAGTATGTACCAATTCATTTTTAGTTTCATAGTAAACTGTTTTTTATCAATTATTCTTTTTCCCCCGCACCAAAACTGTTCTACTTCGGTAAGAATAATGAAAAGAATCCTACTATTATTACCTTCCAGTTGGCATCTTTTTATCATAATAGCTTGACTGTTCCCCTTTATTAATAACAATATTACTAAATATTACAGATTTGAATGAATTTGTGTACTGATTTTGGACACTGATGTTATTTTTTGCTTTCAAGTTTGCTAATTTTTCTTTCTTTTCTTTTTCTTTTTTTTTTTTTTTTTTTAATAGGAGTTAAAATCACATCGACTGTTCAAGTGCTAAAGCTTATCAAGCAGGCTGGCGACAGAGTTTTAGTGTTCTATGAAAGGCCCGTTGGTTATAATCAGCATGGTGCAGCACTGCAGGATGGTTTTGGACAGTTAGAAGACCCTGCTTTTCTGGCACACCCAGAAGAGGAACAAACTTGTGTTTCAGCAGATGCTGATAACAAAGAACTGGATTCAGAATTTGAAGATTTAGCTTGTGAGATAAAGTCACCTGAGCTCAAAGAAGAGATGCCAACAACTCAGAGTCCCAAACGTTCTGTAGTAACATTTGCTACTAAACCACTTGGAACAATATCTCCAATTCTAAATCGCAAGCTGCATTTAGGAAATTATCAGACAAATTTAAAAACACAACCAAAAGATGGAGTCAAACTGGTAGTACCCAAAAATTCCGAGGACACATCACAACAATCAGTTAGACCACCTCAGGGGAGCAGTACTAAACCTCCTGTACCACCTAGGCCACAAATTAAACTTACTTTGCCTTCTAGTGAAACTCAAAATCTGTTAGAAACAGGAGACATATCTTCTGAAAAACCAGAGAGGCCTCCTCCACCTGCAAACAATGGAGATAAATGCACAGAAAAGGTAACAAAAAATAATGATCAATTGGAAGACCCAGCGATATCAAAACCAACAGTAACAAAACCAGAAATAGTAAAAGATACAATTTCAGAAAATTCACGTAGTTCTAAGGAAAGTGATGACCATCACACATGGGAATCACCAGAAATTCCTTATCGCAATCGACAAGGTCGATGGGCAAGGATAAGGGCATCCTCCTGTATATTTGAAGTGGAAGGATACCATAAGTACCTTAATGTTGCACTTTGGTGCAGAGACCCTTTCAAAATGGGTGGTCTTATCTGTTTAGGACACATAAGTATAAAACTTGAAGAAATTGCTTTAGATTGTATAGCTACATCATCCATGGAATACCTTAGAACACTTAGATTAAATGCTCCTGCGCCTAAAGCAGCAGTCACTAGAACTGCTTTGCGCAATTTGACAGTGCATAAGGGATTCAATGAAAAGTTTTGCTATGGCGATATAACTTTACACTTTAAATATCTAAAAGAAGGGGAACCAGAAGACTCAAGTTTTCTGCTGGAGAAAGAAAAGGAATATAATTTGGTAGAAGAAGTTCATGCACTTCAGAAAGAAGATCCTTATCTGGGACAAATGATTTTTACGGAAAACAAGCATAATTTTCAAGATACTCAGTTCCAGAATCCAACCTGGTGTGACTATTGCAAAAAGAAGGTTTGGACTAAAGCAGCTTCTCAGTGCATGCTCTGTGCTTATGTTTGTCATAAAAAATGTCAAGAAAAATGTCTAACTGAGACCCCATTTTGTGTAGGAGCTGAAAGGAGACTTGACCGAATTATGGGAAGTTATAGGATAGATGGGCAGGAAGGTCCTCAAGCTGTATCCTCTCGTGTTGATTCAGAATCTAAATCTGTGAACAAAACCACAGGTTTAACAAGACATATCATCAACACAAGTACCCGTTTGTTAAATCTTCGTCAAGTCCCTAAAGCTCGCCTTGTTGAGCCAGGGATGGACGTTGTAGAACCTTCACCAAAGCACACTCCAAACACTTCAGATAATGAAAGCAGTGACACTGAAATTTGCAGTCCAAATAGTCCCTCAAAACGTGCAGTTAGCACAGGGATAAAGTTAGCAAAAAAGGAGGGAGGACTAGATGACAATGTCTTCGTTGCAGTAAAAGAAATTGGCCGCGATCTCTATAAAAGCTTGCCTACAGAGGAAAGGTTCCAGAAATTAGAGTTCATGTTGGATAAACTGCAGAATGAAATAGACCAAGAATTGGAAAATAATAATTCACTCATTCGAGAAGAAAAAGAGACAGGTGATGCAAGGAAAAAAGCACTAATTTCTGCTGCATTGGCTAAATCAGGTGAAAGACTGCAAGCCCTTACACTGCTTACGATCCACTACAGAGCAGGCATTGAGGATATAGAATCTTTGGAAAATGCACCTTTAGACCAGCAATCCAGAAAAATGACTAAATATGCAGAAGACACTAGCACTACAGAAGAAATGGATCATGAAGATGTCAGTGTGACGGAGGCTCCAACATTCAACAGCATATCGGAAGAACCGCTTGACACTCCTCACTCAGTAGACTGATAGTTGCGTATTTGGCTTTCGGAAGAATGGATTGAAAAGAATACTTTGCACTTAATAAAAAAAAATCAGATAAGTCAAAATTTAATTAAACACTGGTACAATGTACATGACCTGCTTCACCACAGTTATTTGCCTGTGTAAGAGTAAGGTTAGTAGAGGTATTTTTCCAGCTACAGTACCACCATTTTGTTAAACAGGCTGGTTCAGATTGTGTTAAAACTACATTTTTGGGTTTATACTGGGAGTTTATTTTTAATAATTTATTTTTAACTTTTTTCTAATTATGTAAGCTAACATTTCATGTTAATGTATATGTGGTGTCCTTTGTGTATTATTGACCTTTTTTTGTTTTTGAATTAGTGATTTGAACAGGAAATTTTTGAACAGGATTTTTGAAATGTTTGATTTCCATTAGATGACGAAAACATTGTGAGCTTGCTGCATGCCTAAACTGATGACAACACAGCAGTCATTGAGGGACCAGGTTTTGAAATTTTGATCATGTTGCATTGATTTATGTCTTCTAAATAGTTGTATATTTTTTGCCAAATGTATCATGACAACACTGTGGCTTTTATTTTGTCTGTTATAACAACTGTCCAGTAAAGGTATTATTGCATATCAAGTTGCTTGCTTTCTATACTTTCGTTAAACACAGGTAACTTTTCAAAAGTTGTGGCTAATCTGAAATATAGTAATGCTGTACCAAACAAAATATTTCCTCCTTAGACCTTTGGGATATTAAACTCTGTTTGAATATAATACATAATTATGTACCAATATTGTTTAGTAATTTTATTGGAGTATTCCAGCAAAAGTAGCAATATTATTTTTATTAAGATAAAAATAGCTGGCAGCCTTATAGAATATAATCACATTTTTAAATGTTGTAACATTTTAACCTATTAAAGGAAAATGGCAGTTCTAAAATGTGGATTTTTAGAATTAGCATTACCACTCTCCTTGCAAAGGCATCCAAGGATGTTTAAGATTTCAAAAGGTTTAAGATTTATTTTGCACTCACAGTGCAAAATAAATTTCATATTTAAACAGAATCACTATATGCTACGTGTCTCAACACTTCTGGTGTCACCATGAATTACAGAACTGCATTCAGCCACTCAAACAGAAGAAACAGTTTGAGCAAAAAGACCACCTTATTCAGCAAAGTATAACATCTTTGCATTGGATCAAAACAAATAAGTCCAGTTGAGGTGAGGAGGAATTTTGGCCAGCACTTTTTGAAAAGAACCATCTGGTCTTGTGCTGTGTGTAAGTTTTGGATCCTAGCATCGTCTGGCTAAGTATGATATTCCTATTGATTTATTATAAATGTGTCTTGAGGTTTCATCTTGTATATGTAGATAGACCATATATTGTTTTCATCTTTATTTTAGGTACTGTATTGTATCATGGATTGTAGCAAATAGGCCTTTGTGCAACAACAGTGACGCTAATACAGTTAAATTGTTTGTTTTTTTGTTTTTTAATGATTTTAATTGGCAGGCAGGCACTAACATAGTATTCTGTTCAATTTGTCTCTCAATTTATTTTGTGATGGACAAAAACAAAAAAAACAATAGTTTTAGCAGGAAAAACCTATTTGTACTTTTAAGTAAAACCAATTACTTGCACTCATGCAACACCCTTTTTTTGTGAAGCTTTGGGGCACCTGATGATTATTTAGCTGATGTGTGGAAAACACTATCCATGCTCAAATAGGCATGTATTACACTTTTTAAAATTCTGCTTCAGCAAACAGTCTCACAAAATAAAATCCTTTTAATGACTAAAATAGTTGTTTAACCCTCTATTTGATTAAAATGTGTATTATATCTTTCACATTTTATTTTTGATTAGCTCACCATTGGTGGTAATCTGGACTAAATCTCCATCAGTGTTAACTCATTATGGATTACCATAAGAGCTTTCAAATATATCCAAGTAAATCATTAAACTCTGCCAGGCATGAAGTAGCTGCAGAAATAACATAAATTTGTGTTTTTCACAAAAACACATTCAAGGTTTTAAATGATATAATTGTGTAATACATTGGATATGAAAAGCTGGATATAACTTTCTTCATATAACACTGCTAATGATGATTGTAAAACATAAAAAAATGTAGTGCAATATTTTTAAATATGTTGAATGGGGAGGGGAAATAGTTGTATTTGAGTCATAAGGAAAACATAAAAATTTTATCTGGCATTAATTACAATAAACACTGACTCTTGAGGAAAAGCTGTAATACCACATTCCTAATGTAATCTTTGCTTTCCTGTAAATAGCTGAAAATAAAGAATACCACAGAAAATGAGAATATATTTGACTTAGTGATATGTAGCTAGGTGGCAGCTACACGTATTTACAGAAACTCTGCCTGATATGATTTTGTTGGCTATGATTTTATCATGAGAACAAGCTTTAATAAAATAGTTTTGCTAAATTATCAGTTACTTCTTTGCACTGTTAAACTACTGCAATGCAATATTTTAAAAATATTACTATTTAAGGTATGATAATTTAGAAAGCACAGTACCTTTTGGGGGGTGGGGGAGAATACATGTTTATAGAAAAGTAAATTACTGATTGCTGTATAAGCCTTTATTGCATTCTCTGTATTTAGGATATGCATTTTAATTACACTCAGCACAATTTATATGGAAGTTTTTCAAAAACATTGGGCCAAATAAATACATGGTGTAACTTTATCAATGTTTGCAGCGTGCCTAGAATAGCAGGACTCACATCCTTGATTAAGACTTCTGGGCACTGTACAAATACTACTACTTCTAATTATGGTAATGACTATGTCCAGGGAACAATCTGACTCACTCTGTTTAAGAATAATTCTGATCTATCCTATATTTTTTCTTCCTTGTGCTTTATTTTTTTTATTCCCTGTAACATTTTTTTAAATAGAATCCTTGCAGTTTACTAACTCACTTTAGCTGTTCCTCCTGCTAATTTCCCATCTGTATTCTCCTGAAATGTGTACTTTGTCATAAATAGACAATTAGAACTACAGGAGGAGGAGTAGCACAGCACATAAGCTACTAAGCAGCAAATATTTTTAGGGGAAATAGGGATAGAAAAATATACTAAATGACAGCAGCAGAATTATTCTTAAATAGAATGCTTTTCAAAGTTTCCCATGTGGTTAAAGGTAAATATAATTACAGCCATGAGGTACCATTGGGTTGTTAATACTGATTTTAGATGAAATCCACCTGTTCCAACCATGGCCACAGAAGACCCAAAGTACAGAACCCAGAATTTTCATGGTTCTAGTGTATGGGTTGGGAGAGGGAGAGAGGCCATACAGAGGGTCTCCACTGTCCCCATTGTCTCCATGGGATATGGGTGGGTTGGGGGGGGGGGCAGAGTGATAGGGCACAGCTATGATATGTTTGGATATACTGACTAGAAACCCCACAATGAGGGGATACACAGGCCATAGTCGGCTTGTTCTGCACTCTGCTCCTCGCTTGAAGAGGACTGAGCTGACCTCCTGAATCTCTCCTCATGGGTCTCTCACACAAAGCTCATTTACTTGGAATTTGTATAGCAATGTGAATGTCCCTCTTAATTTTCATTCTTTTTAAAAATTTGTAATTGATCAAGAAAAATGCAAAAATAAATCCAGTGAACAGGACATTCTACCTTTTTCTCGATATGCCCTTCTAAATGTAGCAACTTACATTATCTAAATATGAACATAAACAATACACTGATTAATGCAATTGGTGATTGCACTTCATCCAGATGAATATACTGTATGCTAATTAAAATTTAAATGTTAGTATTATAGATCCAACTTCAGGGCAATAAATTCAACTGAACAATTGATATCAACCAGAAATGTTCACAAAAACAAAGTAAAAGACTTACTTCTTTCCTTGGGCTGAAGTTTGATTTTTTTTTTTTAAATTGATCGACAAATTTGTATCATATAAACATTTTAAGGCAGAGAATTGTTTGGAAATAAATGTCAAGGCCATGACAAATTCTAATAATCTATTTTACTACCCCATTACACATTGCAAAATCCAAATCCCAAATGAACACAGTCATAATTTGCAGACCCCATTTCTCACTTATTTCACTGGTCAAAACATGAATTTCATATGTACCATTACCTAGCCATGCAACTAGCTTCATTGTTAAATCTCACAGTTGAAGCTATTTTTAAAAAATGCGAACCTTGAAAATACAAATTACTACTATTAAAGAAAACTGTAGAAAGGATATTGCTCTGCAGGGCAGTTTACATATAGTTGGTGTTGCAACCAATGCGGTGGACTGAAGGAACTGTTAACAGACTTGCCAAATCTCCGTCTCTGTTGATTAAAAATGTTTGTCCTCCAAATACTTTGTGGGGCATAGAAGGAATCATTTTCTTGTATTTTAAGTGTGTCGGAAACTACAGAAATGCTGTCAACCCTATTGCATCAATCAAATATAATAAAAGACAGCCACGTGCAAAATTAGTTACTAGCATAAGTCAGTTTTCAGACTCTGTCAAAGTCTCTGCTGTGATCCTTCATACTTTGTAGGGAGTCGATTCCTGCTGTGGTGTGGCCTCATAACTGCTATTTACTTACACATGTCCATTCAGGAGTGAACAGTCTCCTGTATGCCTTGTAATGCCTTCTACATCTGTTTGCAAAAATTAAAATTTGGATCAAAAATCATTTGTCAGATTGCTTGGGAGCTCATTTTACATTAGCAGGTTATACACTGGCATCTTGTCTCCTGGCGTGGAAACGTTTAACCTGCCTGTTAGAAATCATAAATAGACTAGGTATGAGTTGAATGTTGCTTTTCTAGGAAGTTGATAAATTCTGATTACCTTCTTTCCACTTCTTGGTGTGTGCAAACCATAACGGCATAGAAAATGGTGAGATAGTTACCATATTGTGTTGCAATAAATCGTAAACTTATTTTAGATTACTTTTTATTTATTTTATGTAGTCTTACTGCATAATTATCAACAAAGCAATACTTGAGATTTGATTCACAGCATTTCCATACTTTCTGACCATACTATATACGCTTTACAAAACCATATGTAAACATAGAGTATCTGCTGTAGTACATAAAACATCTGCTGATACATGAAAGAAGGCACATAAAGATTTTAATTTACAAACAAAAACTACATGTAAACAACACTAGATTAAAAAACATACTTCAGTTTTTTGTTGAGTGTTTACTTTAGAAGTTCGATTTTTCTCAGTGCAGATAAGTAGATTGTCTAATGCAGTACTTTCATTGCATTAGATTTAGTCTCATCAAATAACTAGAGGTATTGATAATGAGCTATCTGTTACTTTTCCATTATTTTGGCTAAATTTATAATTTGACTTCATTTTCAAATAGAAGAAACATACAAACAACATTTCTAGACATGTAGGCAAATCAGTGTAAAATAGGTTTTAGTCAAAGCTATCGAAGTTGAGTCCTGCAAGTAAGATGTTAAATATAAATACTGTGGTACTGCAATGATCTTAACTAATTATAAAAATCCTGAAATGAATGTGTAAGTAGTACCTGAAATAAAGTTGAGATGACAAAAATAAAAGATCTGAATATAAAAATTGTAAATGACAAAGCTTCATGCTACTCTTAACTCTCTTGAAGGTATAATAGCCCACTTGTACATAAATAATTTTAGCAGGAGATATCAAATACTCTTCTGTCCAGTTTTCCCAGCACCAAGAATGTCTGGTTAGCTAAGACTACATTACAGGGCAAAAAAGTAAAGGCAATGTTTTAATTTTGGTTTTGTTGTATATTTACATATCCTTGGCCAGATCCTCAGCTGGTTTAAATTGGCATAGCTGAATTGATTTCAGTGGAGCTACATCTATATTTACATCAGCTGTAGTTTTATAACCCAATTTCACTCTGATACAACTGTAATCCCCAAAGAGGGGGTGGGGGGCGAGAATACAGATTTTGACCCTTATCTTTTGTTTCCTTAGTTGGCCTAGTGCTATTTTAGATTAATAGCCAACAAACACTGGCCTCTCAATTCATCCCTATATATCCAAAGTGAGTTCCTGACTTGAAACTTGCCCAGCATTCCTTCATACATCAGATGGAAACCATAGTATCGCCTGTGTGAGAGAGCAAATATACAGTTTCTTCTGAAGCTAGTGACAATACCCTTTAGTGGATGAGCCAGCGAGAGTCACTGGAGTTAGAGCAGTACCCATCCTTCAGAAACACGTTTTAACTTTTTTAGCAATACACTGATATGTCTGAAAACAATTTTTGTTTTTAAAAAAAGTTTTATTTTCTTACCGTAAGGTCTCAGTATGCCATCAATTTTATGCAGAGCTCACCTTTGGAATCATCTGGGGAGCTCTGCAAAGAAACCAAAATTGATGGCACTGTATGACCCTGAGCTGAGTAACTGGTAATAATGTGCTGTCTTAATTCTAGACTTTATCTCTTGTGAATGTGCTTCAAAGAGCACAGTACATTTAATAGAGCTGAGAGTTGAATAGGTTGTGTATTCTTTGAACTTCACATTTTTTTTAATCAGAGGAATAATTAATAGAAACATTTTACTGTCAAGAACTCATTACCCACTAATGAGTCCAAACTATGAAATCTTATGTCATTGTCCATGAATAAGATTTAGAAAATTATAGTTTGGATTCAAGTGTTTATACAGCTTTAACTACACAGTTAATCAAAAATATACTGTATAATATTTAATAAAATTAAATACATAAAATAAAGTTTTCAACACTATACAAACCCCTATAAAAGCTATTTTCTCTTTATAAGGCAGTTGGCAATCTGCATTATAACCATGGGAAATAAATAATATACCTTTGGTTTTTTTACTATTTCACCATTAAAAGTACAGTACACCTAAAACATATTTCTGTATGAGATGTTTCACAGGAAACACTGCATTGTGTACACCAATATACTCAATATGGCTTTTAATATTATTCATCACTTTCAGATTCTTCATCATCACCTATTGGATATGACTGGATGTTGTTCTGAGTATACATTTTTGTTTTAAGGGGACAGTTATGATCCATGAGTATTGCCTAAAAGAAAAAAGAGCAGGGGTATTAGCATATCTGCTAAACATTTTAATGATGTCTGCAGCTGACTGTTTTTCACAAAAAGCCACACAACTTCAGCCACTGTTTTAGGGACTGATTCTTCTTTATTAAAGTCAGCGGTAAAACCTTTGTTGAGTTCAACTAGAGTAGGATCAAGCCCATAAAGAATATTATAGGTAAAAGCCTGACCCCATTGAAGTCAATGGCAAAACTTCTATATATAGAACTTCAGTGGGGCCAGGATTTCACCCTGTGTCACTAACTTGAAATGTGTGTTACAGATGTGAATTTACAGTTACATTTTGCATCATTTCCACTCCATGCATCTGCTGAAGTGGGTTCTAGCCCACGAACGCTTATGCCCAAATAAATTTGTTACTCTCTAAAGTGCCAGAAGGACTCCTTGTTGTTTTTGTTGTTAATCTGAATCACAAGAGAGCAGAATACCATTGCTTTAAGGAATGGTTCTATCCTGGGTCACTTGATTTCCCCACCATCTCCACCTCTGACACATCAAAGCAATGTGAATAATCCACACCACGACTACTGTTCAGAATGTTACCAGTTACCCCCTACACATGGAGAAAATTTTCTTTTCTGATTTCAGAAACCAATTCAAACTTGTAGCATCTATTCTACTCTTATACAGTGGACCAAATTCTGCTCTTAAGGTATGTCTACACTGCAATTAAACACTGCAGCTGACCTGTCAGGTGACACAGGCCCACGGGGCTCGGGCTGTAAAATCATGATGCAGACGGTTGGGCTCAGGCTGGAACTGAAGCTCCGTGACCCTGCAAGAGGGGAGGAACCCAGACGCTGGGCTCAAGCTCAAACATCTACACTGCAATTCTACAGCCCCACAATCCTGAGTCAGCTGCCACGGGCCAGCCAGCGGGAGTTAATTGCAGTGTAGACATACCTTTAGTTACCAATGAAACTGGTAGCCCAAATTAATTCCTGGAATATCCCAGTGTAAATTTTATTGACTGAAGTTGGGCCACTGTGAGTTGTAACTGTAATATCAGGTTTTGTCTGTGAGAACAGAGTTTGGCGACCTGTTTATTTGTATTTAATGCTAACCTATAAAAATCCAGTTATTGCAATGGAAGGCCACTAACTACAAACCATTGACGACATATTCTATTGATAGATTATGGCTTTTTATTAATCATGCAAAGTGAATAATGTAGGAAACAGCCTTTATGTCCTCTTAATCAAAATTGAAAGCAGAGCAGTGCCAGATCAGTGACATGCAACAAGTTACTTAGAGAATAGTGAACTATGCAGTTATTTGAATTATGGTAGCACTTATAGGCCCCAATCAAGGTTGGGCCCCTCATGAGGTGCTGTATTAATGTCTGATTGAAGAATTTACACATCATAGGTGTAATCCGGGCCTCACTGAAGTCAGTGACAAAACTCCCCTTGCCTGCAATAGGGTTAGGATTTCAGTCCATAGAAGTGCAAAATAGCAATTTTAGCAAGATTCCTAAATATATTGCAAGAGAGTTAAATTCACATTAGTGTCAAGGATCATCTTTTTGGTTTGTCCTGTTGTCCCTGAGATTTTTTTTAAACTGAATTTTGGGAAGACTTTGTATATCAAACTAGAGCAATATAGCTATAAGAATTTCTTGCCTACATACAATGTTAAAAGATCCTTCAGTTTAGTTAGAAATTATACAATACCTTTTTTTAAAAGGTACACCGAATGTTTCTTTGCCCCCAAATATAGTTCTGTTTTTTCTTGGGTTTGCAGGTTGCTGGTTATAGTTCATTCACAGGTCAGTCTGTTATTTACATGTGTACTCAGAGTCATGATGAGTTCACAAAAGCAGAACTAAATGCCAACTCCCCATTCTATTGAATTTTAGTGGAAAAGCCGCAAGTTATAGTGAATGATGGGTAGTTTTACTAATGGTGATGTTGTAGCTACATTTTCCATTTCATCATGAGTGCTTCATCAGTCTTGGATTTTCATCCATCATAATCTGCTCCTTACTGCTTTACCAAATAAATCAGTGAAGAAGAGTAAAGGGGGAAAGGGACCAGAGAAAAGAAAAGTGCTGCTTGTGCATGTTATGCTTGAATTCAGTTTTCATTTTCCATCAGTGTGGTTTAATGTGGCAACTGAACTAAAAAATGTATCACCTATCCTGGCTGGTATGAAGAATGTCATCTTATGGGATGAAAAATGCATGTTTTATAAAAAAAAAAAAAAAAAAAAAAACCCTCAGTAAGTTTCCATCCATCAGCCTAAAACCACTGACATGGGCAATTGCCCCCCTGTTCTATAACTACCCTAGTGGCTACAATCCTCATAGATGCACTCCAGCAATTAAGCTTTGGCTGTTTTCTGAGTTGAATCACTTTCCCCAAGTATATTTCTTTCTCTAAATGGCATACTTCCCTGGCTTCTGGCTTATTCTTCCTTCCTCAGGCCTCCCTTTTGGGAACCCCAGGTGTTTGTTTTGGGTTTTTTTCATAGGTGCAGTGAGGCTCTCCTGCTCTTGAAGTGCCTACGTTTTCTCCTCTTGGCTGGCTCTCTTTTTGATAGGAAATGTCCCTCTTATGTTTCCTCTGACCAAATCTTCTTCTGCCTTTCAAACAGATTTTCCAAGAAACAAGCATCTGCACATAGCAAAGACTGAAACAAAGCTACAGACCTTGTTTGCCTAAGTTTATATCTCTGGCAAACAACAGTAGTTAGTTATTTCTCCTCTCCTGTCCCTACCTCTAATCACTGTAGAAAATGATCACAAGGGCCCCTGCATAATTACTTTTTGCTATCCTAAGTGTAAAAGTGACTGCACCTGGCTTACTTAAGGAGTACATCTTGGGTAAGAGTCAGCATTCTTCCAAGTTGGGAAGGACCCAGGTCCCCTAGGAGGAAGTATTGGGCTAGACCTGCAGTTCCATGGGGCTTGGAGAGATGGTGTAGCCAGTATCGTACTGGGTCTGTAGGGCTGTCTGGGTCCTGGAATCAGAATACTGGTCATTCTACATTGTTCTGGCTGTATTTAACGTAATGATGAGGCTGTACCATCTCTCTTATGGTAGCCAGGAAGCTGGAAGAGGCTTAAGAGCAGAGCAGTACATCAGCTCCAGTGGTAAGGATCTTGGGGCTTGGACCAAGCAGAAGGAATGTAGGTGACTGAAGAAAGGAGATAATGGGAAGGGGCAGTAGAAGAGGGAGTTATGGAGGGAAGGGAGAGGGGGCAGCAGATTTCAAGGAGGGGAGGGGAGCTGTGGAAGTGGGGGAGGTTTAGGTTGGATATTAAGAAAATCTTTTTCACTAGGAGGGTGGTGAAGCACTGGAAGGGGTTACCTAGGGAGGTGGTAGAATCTACTTCCTTAGAGTTTTTAAGGTCAGGCTTGACGAAGCCCTGGCTGGGATGATTTAGTTGGGAATTGGTCCTCATTTGAGCAGAGGGTTAGACTAGGTGATCTCCTGAGCTCCCTTCCAACCCTGATATTCTCTGGCAAGAGGAATAGGAGAGCAGTGAAAGAACGAGGTGAACAAGAAGTGGGCCATGGCACAAGAAGGCAGGGGGGAAACTAGTAACAACTGCCTTACACAAGGCTAGCTTGGAAGCAAACAAGGCTGAAGATAATGTACATGATAAGATTGAGGCATATGATGATGTGAGAAAAAAGAAACAAAAGGAAACTCAAGACAAGGCCTTGCTGCAGCTACAGCCAGGAAAAGAGGTCCAATTAACTTGTAAGAGGGGTGGCAAAAAGGAGGAATAAAGAGGAGATGGGGATGGAGCAAAATACATTGTAAAGGGCCTTTAAGGGTATGTGCATACTGCAATTACACACACTCAGCCGGCCTGTGCCAGCTGACTTGGGCTCAGGTCAGGGGCTATTTAATTGTGATGGAGAAATTTGGGCTCCAGCTGCAGCCCAAGCTCCGGGACACTCCCACCTGGCCTGGTCCTAGAACCTGGGCTTCTGCCCAAGCTTGAATGTCGACACCGTAATTAAACATTCCCGTGAGCCTGAGTCAGCTGGCATGGGTTTTTCACTGCAGTGTAGACATACCCAAAGAGTACAGTAGAAATGACAAAGAAATAGTCCATCATAAACATGGACTCGATGAACCTCCGCAAAACACTTTTCCGGAGGTAGGAGGAAAGCAAATAGAGCAAATCTGAGTTTGAGGTTTCCACACCAGAGGCGCTGCAGGATTTCATACCGAGTCCAGCCATTACACTGTTGGGGAACAACGTTTGGGCCCTTATTGCTTTGAGTCAAAGCAATCCTGCAATGCAGAGATGGCAGAAAATCCCTGGGTCCTTTGGTTGTCTGGATAATTAGTGCTAGAGAAGTATAAATAAGGCGTTGTTCATTTTACTGCAAAATAACATTTTCTGCTTACCATTTTTTCTTCCTTAGCAGGTGGACTTCGAAGGAAAAAACATAGAGGAGCAAAGAGAATATCCACAATTCCTATAATTGTCATGAGCCATGGAAATCCAATTGCCTTTGCAATGGCACCACCAGCAGAGGGACCTTTTGGAAATAAAAAGCTCTTTCTAAATACTGCAAAATATTTATGATAATCACGGGGGGCAAAAATATTTTTAAATACAAAAGTCATGATATAAAAATCCATTTAAGAAAAGTAAATACACCGCTACCCCCATATAACGCTGTCCTCGGGAGCCAAAAAATCTTGCTGCGTTTTATCGAACTTCCTGTGATCCGCCGGAGTGCGCAGTCCCGCCCCCTACCCCTCCCAAAGCACTGCTTTACCGCGTTATATCCGAATTCGTGTTATATCGGGTTGCGTTATATGGGGGTAGAGGTATATGCATTTAAAATTCATGTTTAAGCACAAAATGCTGTTGGGTACCAATCCTATGGCCACTGAAGTAATTGGAGATCATATATTGGTGTCAATGGGCATGGAATCAGAACTCTTCTACACTGTTCTTGCACCACACCTAAGTAAATAGGCTAGGTGCAAGGTTCCATGGCACAGTGCACTGAGGGGAAGACAATGGAATCCTTCTCCAGCCAGGCAAAGGAGAAACCACTGCTGTAGCTTCGGGTACTATAATGCCCCTATACTGGGGACCTAACGTCCTTGACTAGCACCTACCCTTCCCCATCACGGCATATAGGAGGTGTGGAATTTCCATATAGGCTGCCAGCATTCTGTTCCCCTACCAACCTAATGCAGCAGATTCACACCAGTTTTGCAGTTTATAGAGCCTTTAGTGCTCTGGGTATTTGCCCCAAGCCCTTTTTTAGTTTCTCTTTTCACGTCTATTAGATGCGTTACAAACAGGAGAAAATTCAGCCCTTACCTAATGCAAACCCCATGCAGAAGGCAACATCAGCTATTGCATACACACTGCCATAGACGGAAACATGACGCAGATCTACAAGGTAGCCCATAATTGGCATCATTGAGGAATCCACCATTCCTGATTATGATGATAGGAGGAAAATTGTATTTCATGAATCGGCTTTCATTTTTCTCTCTTAATATATTAACCTCATATGATCTAAAAAGATGTAAATGAAACTAGAAGAATGGTTAATCTAAAGAAGCTTTTAATAACATATTCCTATAGAAAACAAACTGTTCAGTCCAGGTTTATATATCTTTGCTTATGCCTATGACATAAAGGATTGTACTAGTTTCAAGTCTGTCATTATTATTATGCTGTACTTCACATGAATGATCTGTGAGCTGTTTTCACTGTGAGTACAAAAGCCGCATGAGTTATCCGATCAAAAAGCTACATGACATTTGTGGTTTATAAACATTACTGTAATTTTTTCTACACTTACTAAAAGTCCTTTGTGTTTGCAGACACTTCAGAATACCTGCTAAATATCAAATTACTAAGCCATCTGTCAACTTCTGTACCCTGTAATCATTAAAAAATCCCACTCAAGTTTCACTGCATGGTCCATTATAAGCAAACACATTCATGTGTACTGTGACGAGAGGGCACAAGATATGCTAGGGGATTTACGCTGGGTCAGCAGTAAGTCGAGTGTGTTTGCTTCTATGTAAATGTCAGGCAATAGTAAAGTGCTGGGGTTTTTTGTTTTGTTTTGTTTTTTAACAATGCATTGCTAGAATTCTGGGACATCTTAAAAGATCCATTGAGGTCAGTGGAGTTATTCCCAGGTAACAGAGGTCAGAATCTAGTCCAGTTGCTGAAAGTCTAGGTTGAACACCCTTGAGTGTAGGCCTTAAAACTATTGCTAGTCTACTGACAAATTTGTTTCAGAGTGTAACCTTGGGTGTTGCCCATTCAGAATGGCAACAAAAAGAATCCTTGATGTAATTCTGTACTAATGTTATTTTTCTAAATAAACAGCAAAATATGTACATACAAGTAATTTTACTTACCAATGGCAAACCCGACCCCAAAATTTGGTGCTATGAGCCCGTATATGTTTTTGGCAAATGGTACCTGCAAATTAAATTTCAGAGATTTAAGTATAACCCATAACATCTTGCTAATGGGATCATTGTCTTTTTCGTAAATAAATACTCAAAACAATTGATTTAACTGTTTAGTATGGCAGCATGGAGCAATTGGTACAGAAATACAGATGAAAACATAATTGTTTTGCATGATTGTGTCATAACAAATACTTATTGCATTTAATTACAGCTTATAATAGCTGTTGATTAGGATGCAACTCTAAGAAATTATGGTTCTTATTCTTCAACTCTTTGGTCACTTACTGCAACATGATAAGCACTCTCTAGAAGGCAATTTTTGTTGAAAGCACTTAGGATTGATTAACAAACTGATGTTTAAAAATGCATCACAAGCAGAAACTTCAATAAAATCTCATGAGCAAAATACATACTCAAAGTTAATATATACATTTTTTTGAGCTGAGTTGAATTTGTAGTTCGTTCTGCTGACGTGTCAATTTTTACTCACACATAAAATGCTTATTCCCACGATTATCATCCCAAGTAGAGCACAAAGCCACCTATCAAAGGAGAAATGTTCTCTCTTAGACATCAAACAAATGCAGATTTGTTAGAAATGGTCTGAAATTCTTCAATGCTATTTCTAAGATAGTGCAGGATTATGTAACCAAATACGTAACATGATTTATTTAAATGAAATTTCAGGTTAACAATATCTAATACAATCTAATGATTTCTATTATAAAGTAATTGCCTGAGGAAAAACTGGAAATGCTACATGAATATGCTGAAGGATTGTGGTTTTTTAATTAAGCATACCTTCCCATTTTGTGTGCAAGTACCCCAAAAATATTAGTTCCAATAAGATAAGAGATACTAGCTGGAAGGAAAGCGACGCCTGGAAAATATGAAAAAAACATTTTATCAACAATGATTTCAGTGAAGTGAAAAACTAATAAGTTCAGACACAGCAATTGTGATTAAAACAATCTAATGGAATCCTGGAGCCTGTACCAAAGCATTAAATATCCGGTTTGTTCCAGCCCTTTCATGGAATCTAACAAGATTATCCATCAAATGCAATACCATTGTGACGCCTTCAAAAAGAGTATTTCAGTATCAGCTATAAGAATCTCTGTATGTGTGTGAGAAAGAGACAACAAAATTATATTCAGAATAAATATAATAAACGTTGGGCCAAATCATGACCCATTCTGCGTGACACTGCAAGGGATAAAAGGGTGTAAGGGGGTGCCTCCCTCTAACTTCCTTACACCAATGTGCCTTACTGCTGCTTCTGCCAGGCAGGGAACTGCCATCTTTACAGAGCTGCTACATCACCCCCTTCTGCAGGTGGGCAGGAAGAGGCACATTGAAGGGGCAGAGTCAAGGTGCCTCTCTCTCCTGCCAAAACCTAGTCCTTTGTTAGGCAGGAATTAAAGTTAAGAGTACATCTCAGTAACTTAAAGGTAAAAAAAAAAAAAATCTTAGAACACTACTGTTTTGTTAAAAAGTCATTTACAGAGCTAATATATTCAGTTAAAGCTAAAGCCCCACCACCCAGGGCTGAAGCCCTTGGGCTTTGGCTTGGCCCCAGGCAGTGGGCTTTGGCTTTGGCCCTGGCCCCAGACTCCAACAAGTCTGAGCCAGTCCTGGCAACCCCATTAAAATGGGGTTGCAACCCACTTTGGGGTCCTGACCCACAGTTCGAGAACCGCTGTGTTAGAGGGTAAACTAGGATTTTAAGAGGTTCAAGTGTGCCTGGTGAGTCCAGCCCTCTTCCCCTGCATCACATGACAGAGAGCAGGTGACTGAGAACCAGGCCTAGTGAGAAAGATAAGAGGAAGCCTGCCCTCAGTAGGAGAAGAAAACTGGTAGAAATAGTACTATACTTGTAAGGACTAATGTTTTCCTGGTAAAGGACATTGAGGGAGGTTGTTTGTGGAAGACAGTAGGAGAAGAGTCAGAGAAAAAGGTGCTGTAGGAACTGGCTCTGGAAACCAGTGGAACAGGACAGTTGGCCTTAGGGCAGGTGATTGTCCCCAATTCAGGGTCCCAAGGACTGTAGTAGGGAGGACATGAGCTGCCTGGAAAGATGGTGAGGAAAATGCTGTGCTGAGGAGAGGAGGACTACTGAGCATTGGGGAGGGTTACAGGACCCTTAGTTTGTCCTGGAACGGCTCTTGCTTTAAGTCCTCTAGCCAAAACAGCAAGTCATCAACAATCCCAGATCAACTGAGGCCTCGGGTCAGAAGCTGAAGTAGTGCATTCATCCTGATGTTGGATAAGGTAAGCTGCTGCTATGCAACTATATGGATACAGTAAAGTTGATGTACCATCCCCATTTTTTTTTCCAAAAGAGTTTTAAGAAGTCCAGTCTGTGGCTGCAGTACACATGAGAAATATGCTGTATTTTGCCCATACTGTGCATGGAGCACTGAATATGAACCAGAAAGCAATGTTCTTAAAATGTTTTTCATATTTGAGTCTGATATTTAAGAGCTAGACTGTTGCTCTCCTTCTAACTCTGAATAAGGCGTGGTGTGCAACTTCCCTGCTCCAACAAGAGCATCCCAGAAGCCTGTTCCCTGGATCTCTGACCCTGAGCAAGGGGGTGGAGTAATCTGCTGCTGACTCATATTAGCAGATTACTTCCCCCTCTGCATCAACTCAGTTTCACCCTTCTCTGCTCACAAGGCGGGAGTAGCAGCTTTATAGAGCTTGCTCTCCCCACTGCACCTGAGAGGCAGGGAGCTAGGGGAAAATCTGACTTCTCTGGGTAGGTACCCAGGACAGGGTGGTGTTTTGTGACTGTGCTAACCTTTGTTTTTCATGTAAGTGTTATAATGTCATGCTGTAAACTTAGGAGGCTTGTGTGGGTAGATATACTAGGTCTGTATCTAATGGCACTCTTATAGCTCATGACAAGTGGTATCTTTGTGAATGGGAGTGAGAATGGTGTTCGCCTAAGTGGACATTTGCACAGTATCTCTTTCTGAAGTGTGTACAGCCATAAACAGTTGCTATCAGACTGTGTAAAGTGTCCTCGTTTTGTGATTATTGAAGGGATGGATCTGTCTGTTATGGAACATTAAGGCTGCTTAGTGTCTGGCCTTCCTAAGACATTGCTACGAGGATAAAGTTTAAGATGGTTTGGATTCCTAACTGCCTTTTCATACACTAAGATCTTTGAGTTTCTTAGACATGTTTAACATTAACTCTGTCTAGTTTTTAACTGTAATGTTCTTGTAAAATTTATATCAGGAATTTGGGGATAAACTGGAAAGAGTCAGAAGACATTTAGGGGGAGATTGACCTGGGCACTTAGGAAGGTGAGTGGATGAGGTGATGGAGGCAAAAAATTGCTTCACCATTGCCTCTTGCAGCCCCTCAAAAAACAAAACTAGCAGACCCCATGGAAGGATCAGGAATTACAGCAGTCCTTCAATGCCAGGGAGTGCACTGAAGGGTGCACATTGTTTAAAGGGATGGGAAGGAGGAGGAACCATGGCACAATCCCCTTTCTGATTAGCCAGCGGGGTGGGAGGGGAGGGAGAGGGGAGCAGTTTCCCTGTATACCAGAAAGCTCAGGGAGAGAACTGTGCCTCAGCAAAACATAACCTCTCTGCCAAGGCTCCTTCTGGGGCAGCTGAAAAAACAAGAAAAATGTTCCATATTAATCTGTATGACACACTCCTACAGAGCTTGAAACACTGAAAACTTGATGGGATTTTCTTTGCAATATCTTGCCTGTGTTTTTTTTTTTAATATATATATATATATATTTCCATATCTCTAGACTTGGAACAAAAAAGGAAAGAAAATAATTCATTGGCTGGAGAGTATAGAAGATGAACATTGCAGATGTATAGTACACTAATTTCATCTGGTAGTTGTTGTTAATAAAATCTATAGCAGTTATTGCCTTGGTAGTTAAACACTTTAAATAAACAAATATAACTTTAAAACACCAGGAGGCACAAAAAGTAAATCAAATAGTAAATGGAAATGAATGTGCCTAGTATTGTCTGAAGGTGACCAGAGTCTGACTCTACTGGACTGTTGAATAGAAAAAGTGCTGAAGGCAAGGGCTCTTAATTGAGACAGCATTCCCATCAAACATGGAGTATTCAAATGTACCTGATTGTATTACAGAGTATAGTAGATTTCCTATCAGAGATAGATTAATCTCAACAGGTGGACTATTACTTTCTATGCTATTTGGAGCTTCCAGATAGACAATCAATACTTGAACTGTATTTGGAAGCAAGCAGAAAGCCAGTATAGGTGCTATGTATTCATGATGGCCCTGTCAAGGCTGATTCCCCACTCTGGAACTTCGAGTGCAGAAGGTGAGGGCCTGCAAGGACTCTAAAAATTAATACTGGCCACTCCAGGCTTGTATTAAACTCCCAAGATTACAGTTTTTCTCTGACCTTGGCTGGGTAGATGCTGCCACCACCCAAATGTAAAACCCCTGAGAACCCAGGAAGGCACACTTGGGAATTATTTCCTCTGGGGTACCCTCAAGCCCTTTCACACACACCCCCGGGGAAGAGCTGAGAAAGGAAAACAAATAAATCAGCTGTTGCCACCAGCTAATTAAAAACATGTGTACAAATCTCTTAAAACACAAAAATCCAAATCCTGTTCTTAAAAAACAGTAAATTTTATTAAAAACAAAAAGAAAGAAAATACATCTGGATCTTAGGCTTTTACTAGATTAAAAAATCCCATTTACAAAAATTAAACATCAAGAATAACCTTCTTGAGGTCCAGTTTAAAGGTTACAAGCAAAACAAAAGAATTTGGGGTTAGCACAGAGGAGTCCACAAGCCTTGCAAAATAAAAGAAATAAACCTAATCACGTCTTTCTAGACATTTCTGATCTACTTACATATCTGGGTTTCCAAATAAGAAATTTCTAGGTATGATTCTGATGATTTTCATATCTGGCCTTCAGCTTCTCACAACATAACTGCTGCCCTGTTCCTCTCTTCCCCGGAGAACAACAACAGACACAAAGGGAAAGTTTTTTCCCAATTTTAAAAATTCTAGCCTTCCCATTGGCTCTTTTGGTCAGGTGCCCACTCTCTTCCTTTACCTGTGGACTTTTTTAACCCTTTACAGGTAAAGCAAGTAGAGAACAGCTACTAACAGGGATTTTATAGCTAACTGGCCGTCTGCGTGTCCATAAAAGAGAGGGATACAATAGTGCAGACTGGATGAAAAAGTGTGAATGAAAGTCTGCATCCGATAGAAATGGCTGCAGTCTCTTAGCCATTAAGAGGTGATAATAAGCATCATAGCCACCAGTACTGTCTGGGGCTCAGAGCAGCAAAGAGCCAGTAGGACCCCAAGGCTGCAAACTATGTTGGCCAAAGTCAGGTATGTGTTTGTAACACACTGTATAGCCATCACCTTTGACCTATCCCTCTAGATTTGTGTTTCTCAATTGTTGCATGTTGCTTGGTCCTTATTCAAAGTCAAATACCTTTGTGACCCCTCCTTCTATTTTTACTTACTTTTATAATTAATGTATCAATTATAACAGTACCCTATATATAATTTGTGTGTGTGTTTTGAGATGGACAGAGAATACGTGCTGGGCAAGAGTGTGCAGGAAGTGGCAGAGTGAGATTTTTCTTTGCTTTAGATTATAACAACATTTTCAGTGCCTCGCAAACCCCTCGATTTGTATTTTGTGACCCATTGGCTGAGAAACACTTGTTGGCATAGGGAAGTATCTAGAGCAGTATTACTTGCATCTTATCCAGGCTGAGTGATAACCCAGATCATCTTCATCCAGATCCCTATCTCTTTTAGACATTGTGAGACTACAGAACCTGGATTTGAGGAGGAGTATACTGAGATTATATGGGGGGCTAATAATTGAATTATATTGACTATCTATTATTTCTCTCAGATTTTTGTGTGGTGAAATAGTGTGGGATTTTTTTCCCTGACTACGTTTGTGAAAATATCTGACTAAAACGTAACATTTATTTATCCACCTGCCAGGACATGCGTGTTATTCACAATATTAATCCCTATAGTGATAGTAGCACAATCAGGGCCCACTGTACTAGGCACTGTATTAATGTGCCCCCCCTTACTTCTGGCCATGCTCCCCCACCCTCCCAGAGCCAGGTCGGGAGTGGGGCCACGGCTGGAGGATGCAGACAGGGGTAAGGGGGTCAAGGCTGGAGCTGCAGCTGGTGGTGGGGCTGGGGATAGGAGCAGGGCCGGGAGCAAAGCTGGGGCCAGGGCTGAGACTGAGGGCAGGGACAGAGCTGCAGCTGGGCCGTAGTGGTGGGCCGGCAGCTGGGCCCCCAGCCCCCTGGCTAGATGTGGATCTGCGGCTGAGGACTCGGGGTGGGACCAGGTGCAGGGCTGAGAAACGGGGCCACGGCTGGGGGCAGGGCCGAAGCAGAGCTGGGGATGGGTCAAGTCTGGGCACCACGCCCTCCCTGCCCCTCATGGGGCTGGCCTGGGCCCACAATGCCCCCCCCAAAAATTCATCCATGCCCCCCTAGAACAGTGTGCCTCACAGTCTGGGAACTTCTGGCATAGAAAGACACAGCCCCTCACCCTAAATAACTTACAATGTAAGGGTCTGAACATTCCCTATGCTCCTCTGAAGCCCGGGATTCACCATCCATGTGGAGCCAATTCCAGAACTGGAGCTTAATTTAAGACATACTAGTTACATTTTAAACAAGAAAAGGGAAATAGAGAGGACAAGGCTATTATATTCATGCTGTTACTTAGGCAAACTCGGCATACAACTTCTTGGTTCTGAATCATTCATTTTTTAAATATAAACTAACATAATTTAATGCCAACCGCCCCAACACTGAACTCTCATCGACTGTCACAACATACCTAACATTAATTGTCTGACTCCTTGTAGGTGTCACAGCACAAGGGGACCTTAAGAAAGGACCTAAAGAAGGAAAGTATATTGTACTTATGGATCTGTTCAGGGACAACCTTCCATGTACAATGGGCAATAACAACTTATTAGTATCTTACACATTCACAGCTATCCCAAGCAAGGGAACTTCCAACATATCCCTTGAAAGGTAATACCACATCCTAATAAACTTCACTATGAAGAAGCTTTTTCTAATATTCAGCCTGAAGTTTCTATTAATTCTGTCTCATTACTCCTACTTTTGCCCCCTTGTACAAGGCTTAGTAATTCCTTTCTATCCTTTGTTCTGATATTTTTACATTCTTCAGATATCTGTACATAGGTGAGGTGAGGGTCCTGGTAACTGTCAAAGGTCACTTAGGAAAGGATAGAAGAATTGAAGCAATTCTATCACTCATGATTATTCTCTAAGCTCTCTCCCATTTCTTTATAAGTTCCTAATAATGAACTAAAAACTGATGGTCTTGTTCCAAATGCAATCTCACCATGGTCACGTACTGGCCTATTATTTGATGTCACTGTAAGTATCCAAAAATCATACTGGCCTTTACATATGACCTTCATATAGCAAACTCATATTTCATTGCTCTTTGCTATCACATGTAGGTTTCTCTTGATATTATTGCTCCTCAGGTTTCTTTCTCCCATCTGGATATCTCCTATTTGGATTAGCTTTCTCCAGATATACTCATTGCATTTTTTGTTGTTGCTCCTCCCCCAGGGTGAATCCTCTTTTTTATTTCCTGACCTTACTTCTAACTTCCACATAGTAGAGGAATGCAGAACTGTTGCTGTGAATTTATTGTTCTGTTTACCTCTTTTGAAACCAAACCAGCAAGTATATGACTATTCAGTGCAGACCATGCCTAGCATTCTAGTCAATCATTTCACAGTCAAATAAATCAGAGTGATATGTGTTCGAACAATTCCCTTAAAGTACACCACAGCCTCTCCTCTGGAGCCAGCATATATTTTTCTTGCCTATATCATTCTTTTTGGTGTTCATAAACAAAATGTAGGGAAAAAAGAACAGAAGTACTTGTGGCACCTTAGAGACTAACAAATTTATTTGAGCATAAGCTTTCGTGGGCTACAGCCCACTTCTTCAGATGCATGAAAGCTTATGCTCAAATAAATTTGTTAGTCTCTAAGGTGCCACAAGTACTCCTGTTCTTTTTGCGGATACCGACTAACACGGCTGCTACTCTGAAACCTGTCAAAATTTAGGGAGACTTTTTAGCAGCAGCATCTTATGACTAACCCCCCTACACACACATACACAGCTTACAATGAAAAACATGGCATTTTTGCGTATAATAAATGGATGCCATTACCCTCGTCCTGTTGTGAGCTGAATTTATACATCATTCTACTTACTACAGGAGAACTGGAAAATTACAAAAAATTTACTGAACTTAGCTAAGACTTGCAGTTAGCTATGTAAGGCAATGGGTAAGCTGTGAAATACTGAATCTCCAGTTTTCCCTTTCCTAAGTTTTATGGAGTATAAAACCAACTGATCCAAATCAGGAGTTCTGAAGGAACTGCAAGATCCTATTTCAAACAACTAGACTCTAAATCATATAAAACTCATCATTTTCAAAGCCTCCAGTTCAAGATAGATTTTAAACACTTTCAACTGCTAATGCCATCAAATCAGACAAAGCATGGTGGAATCAACTACTTTTATCATTAGGGGATAAAAATAGTATTAATTAATATGGATAGTCTCCTCCAAACAATCTTTATTCAAACAGGAAGTTCTCAAACCTCATTTCTTTGACATCAATAATATGTTCTGGTTGAGGGAGGCAGATAAACAAGCAGCTTTCCACTAGATGGATTATGTTTTCTTCTGTAAGGGAGGCTTTAAAAATCTCCAGTCTTATACATTAATGCTCTCACATTACAATATAGCACTCTTTATCATGGTTGATGGTTTGGCAATCTTTTAATTACTGATGCCTAATTCCATTCTGGCTTCCTGAGGGTGCTTTTTTTAGAACTAAAGTTTGCATGTCATCTGTGGTGATGACCTACAATAATACAATTATGAGTGAATAATATTGTTTGTAGATAATAGTATTTGGGAGAATTATAACATCCCTTTAATATTATCCTTCAGCTACTGCAATGTGCTCAATGTTAACTACAGTTTAACAAAGTTTGACTAAAAAATTACCTTTTTAATTAAAATGTCACATATTAATACTAAAAAAGAAACACAAAGAATGTTACCATGTGATAACTCAAATAATGTGAAGATACGTACTTTCAACCTCTTAAAATGTTAACTTTATAGGCCAGATTAAGCTATAAACTCTGACCGCTTTACCCCACTCTGGAGCATCACAAAATAATCTGATTGTACTAGCCCGTTTCCACCTCCAGCTACATGCACATGCTCGCACATCGTTCTACAATATCCCCTGCACACATTCTCTTCCCTCTCCCTGAATAGATCATGAAACAACTCCTGACTTTCAGTGATGTGAAAAGGGAATCTGATTCATCATTTCACCCTTCTCAGACATGCAAACAACTCCATCAGACACAGCATGCACCCCAGAAAGCAAACTAGCCCAGATAAATGAATAGGTAAATCAATCCATATAGCTAATCCCCTCCTAAAATAACTCCAATGAAATTATTTAAATAAAAAAACTTAAAAGAAAAGAAAAAACAATTGTGTAATGAATACATTTGCTGCCATCATATTGTTCGCTCTGCTTGTATGCTCTATCCATTTGTCTGTCTTGTCTGCTTAGACTTTGAGGCAAGACTATCTCTTAATCTATGTCTGTATAGTACTAGTTATAATGGGGCCCACCCCACTCTCAGTTTCTATGTAAGCACTAGTGTAATAAACATGATAAATAACACAAGGGGATGGGCTGGGATAAAGAAAATGCAAAGGTATTAAAAATAAAACAAGATATTGCCATAAATGCTCATAATGTGCCCTAAACATTGAGGAGTACGAAGGAGTGCTGTGACTGGTATCTTGGCAGAGTCCTCACTACTGAATACTTTGCTTTTTGGTGCAGTCTTGTTCATTCCAAAGGCAAAGAACTTGGGGTGAAATCCTGGCCCCATTGATCTCAATTACACAATTCCCATTGACTCAGTAGCGCCAGGATTTTGCCCTTGCTCTTAAGAAGTATTAGGAGCTCCATAGAGAAGCCCTTTGACAGAGATGATTTAATAGTAATAGAAGAGGATGAAATCCTTCAGACTCAGGGAGATCCTCCCAATCCTCCCTTCAATTTGGTTGCAAAATTTTAACAAGGGCCTAGAGCTCCCTCAGCATTACTGCTGTAAACTGACAGTTCTGGGATGTGTACATACGTGTGTGTACTACATACAGCGCAGATACATATGTAGTACTGCCAGTCCCAACCATTAAAAACTATGAATCAAGTGCCCCCCAAACCATCATCTTGGCTTAAATCATGAGACTTTAATAAAAAATAATCTTGGGTTCTTTTTATTTGTCTTCTGGGTTTTGAGCATTTATGGTGCACTCAGGTCACATTTTCATACTTTTCCACAAGAGCCAGAAACTTTATTTTTTAAATGAAATTGAGATTTTTGTATACTCACTGGTCTCCAGGAGCTGGGGCATCAAGTCAAACATCAAATATTGCAACACTCATACTAAAATCATGATAGCTGGCACGCTGTTCCATCATGCCGATATATACACTTGGAAGGATTAAGTTTTTATCGGTAAGTGTCAATAAACATTGATTTCACCACACAAACTGATGAAAAAATATTTCTGTAAATGATCATTGAAATTTACTTATAGACAAAGTAAGAAAAATGCTGTTTGATTTAAAGCTGAAACTTCAACGTATGTTGACAGATTGTGTTTTAACTGTTATAACTCTAACTTTTTAATTCTCAATGTCTACTCTCATTAAATAATTCTGACCCGCCATAATTTCCCACAGTTTAAATGGATACAAATAAAGAATGCTTCAATAAAAAAATCTATTATCCATTGAAATTATAAAAGAATAAAAACTGAATTCTGCTGTGTGTATATCTCACAAACAACCTCTAGATATGTGTACATTATCACACAATTGAGTATGATGTTGACGAAAAGATGAAAAAAATGATCATCTTGACATCAAAGCACCCAGAGAGACGACTGCTAACAAAACTACAGTTGGAACAGCCTCATGCTACAATATACTGGACTCAAGTAAAATATATTGCACTGTACTTTACCAAGTTGCCATTTTCTTGAACACATGGTCTCCATCATCCAGATAGGCAATGCTGGTTCCAGCATAGCAATAGCCATGTTTGCAAAGCAGATTGATCCTTAAAGAGAGGAGGGGTTGGGGGAAGGAAATGCAGGGATTATATCACTTGAATGTTAACACCAAAAGCTGAACAGAGAAGGGCAGTGTTTATAGAAACAATGTGCTCTTTGTAGCCCTGTTTGTCGTACACCAAATATTGATTAACTTTAAATGGTGGTGGGGGGGAATCACTTAAGTCTCCAACTTCTTATTTATTTCAGTTCTCCAAGGAATTGTACAATAAAGGTTAAGCTATTTTCATAATGGGGTTGGGGGAGACAAAGATTTCAGTGAGCTTGGTGACATTTAGAAAGTGCAGTAGGGCTGACTGTTGTACAAATGATAAGTTATAACTATAATCTTTTGTTCTTTACATCTGTTCTCTTGGGGCTAAATCCTAGCCCTATTGTGTACAAGGCATGGCCTCTGACCCCATTCTGGAGCTATCTGAGGATGATTAAGAGGCAGCACTGTGTCCTTCCTGGCTCAGTGGGAGGTCCTCATAATTCTGTCAGCCACAGAGAATCTTAAAGGAGCTGTGTATCCCTTAAAGCAAAAAGGAGCTGTGATCCTGGGGGATGCCCTCTACTCCTGCCAGGATATTGGGGAGGATAGAAAGTTAATCTCCCCTTTCTTCATCAGCATCCTACTCACTTCCAGAAAAGAGAGATGTTTTTATTTATTATTACTTTGTAAGACTTGGGCCCATCTTGGCCCCACTCTCCCACTACAGCAACTCAGCAGGGGCTGCAGTTAACTTTGTAGATGCAGCACAGCGAAGGAAAAGGTCCAAGATCCATTGATGGCTTCTATAGGAAACAGGGTGCTCATTATTATGGATTATCTACACCTCGAGAGGCTCAATGTATCCCAACCAGATGCAAGGATATTTCCTCTCCAACCCAAACATTCCAAGGATGGGTCAGGCCTCTCTGCAAAGCCAACATGGGTGTGCATGTAGATATAGGGTGACCAGATGTCCCGATTTTATAGGGACAGTCCCGATATTTGGGTTTTTTTTTTTTATATCGGCTCCTATTACCCCCTTCCCCCGTCCCGATTTTTCACACTTGCTGTCTGGTCACCCTATGTAGATAATACTTAGTCCTACCATGAGTGCAGGGGACTAGACTAGATGACCTCTCGAGGTTCCTTCGAGGTCTGTGATTCTATGAAAGACTAGTGACACGCTTGATCGATAGTAAGAGAAGACCAGAACTTGGCCTCTTATAAAAGTGGCACTCCCTGTGGTTTCAAATATTTTGAAGTGTAGCTGTGAATGAACTGGCTGCATTCAGTTTAGCGCTGGCAAAAGATGCACCCTTATCAAAAGTATTCTACAGTAATATTATAAAGTGCTGTCATAGCACTGTTCAAGCTACAGTGTTTTTGACCATTACTGTGGAACCCTCTACTATTTTGCATGAGGACTGGACTTACAGCCTTGGAGATGTAAATTGTCTATGCTCAAAGGAGATCTAGTGCAGGTGGTGGTATTTCAAACATCCCCACACTGTGTTACAATATGCCTCAGCTAGAGCCAAGTGGAATGTTTTATGAAATTTAACATGCTGTAAATTTACCTGCTGAATTCAAGGAGCCAGAATGACTCATAGTTTCTTTCCAGATTTCACAGTCACACTTATCTGCATCTTCACCAAATTTTTCCTAGTGTATTTTGTTACATGGTTGAAGTCACAAGGTATTTTTTTCTGATTCCCTGACTAGAGGAGCCTACCCCATTTGCTCAAGAAAACCTGCACAAGCTGGGGGGTGAAGGGTAAGAGCAGGATAGTGAGAGAGATATATGCTTATCTGCTGATACACCACAAAGTGAGCTTACACAAAGTTTTAAAGCCATTGTTGTAACCAGTACCCTTAGATATGTAATCCTCAAGTCTTTCTTTCTAATACTTACAGTCTTGGACTGGTATTCAGAGACATTCAAGTGTCCCTACGGTAGTTTACCAGTCAATTTTTACCTTTAAAAACTCAAGTCTAATTTGTCTGAGGTCATAGAGAAATTATTTCTCCTGGAAGAAACCTCTCATCACACAGTTCAGCACAAAATGAGCACCACTGTCATTCTTTGTTCAAAAATGCCAAGATGTATTAGACTGCATATCTAAGACCCCTAAGACAAACTTGTAGACTCATTACCCATACATTCCTGGGGCAAGCAACAATGGCTAAAGTAAACTTTCCGCTATATTTTGTGCTCCTGGAACCTTCAAATGTCTATGAGCAGTTCCAGTTAAATACACAAGGATGCCCTGTCCAAAACCAGAAGTCAACTGAGCCTGAAAGAACACCTTAATGCTGGAAAACCACTTCATCTCATACAAAATACAGCTGGAGGAATGAATTCTATTCTATCTTAGAATCAAAGAAGAGATCAAGTAACAAAATTCTTATTCAGGTCTTAATAAACTTATCCAAAAATAGAATTCGAAAACACAGATGTGTATAAAGGAGTTGAGTCCATTTCCCTAACAATACATGACAGAAAATGTCTCTAGGAGAGGGGTTCTCAAACTTCATTGCACCATGACCCCCTTCCAACAACAAAAATTACTACACGGGTGCCAGGAGGGGGGTCCAAAGCCTCAGTCCACCCAACTCCTGCCACCCTGGGTGGGGTGGGGACAAACCCAGAGCCTGACCCCACCGCCCTGGGCAGGGAGCTCAAAGCTGAAGCCCAAGTGCTTCAGCCCCAGTCAAGGAGTCTGTAACCTGAGCCATGCCACCCAGGACTGAAGCCCTTGGGCTTGGGCCCCAGGCGGTGGGGCTCGGACTTTGGCCCCAGGCCCCAGCAAGTCTAAGCCAGTCCTGGCTACCCCATTAAAACAGTTTGAGAACCGCTGCTCTAGGGTTTGCCATAACCCAGAACTTGTAACAACCTTGTAATTACTTTATGACCATGGTACTTCATATCTTTATTACGCAGGTAGGACATATTCCAACACAACAATAGGATCTGAGCTGATATTCTGCAAGGTCTAGTAAAGCCTTATATGCCAACTTACTGGTCCCTCTTTAGGAGGCAGATAATAAACTTTTGTCATCAGTATCTCTCTGGAGTAGTGAACTGATCTCTTTCATGAGGTGAGATGAGATTCATATTTGGACATATGCCACATTCTTCCTGGATTATTTCCTGTTGGCCTTGCAAAGTTCCTGTAGATAATGGGAGAACTTCAAACTGCTACCATTCAGTTGGACCCTGGCTCCTCATGGTTGACAAAATCAAGCAGGGAGGCATTGAGTGCATTATTGGTGGAGACCATTAATGCCCTCCTAAAAGATACTTTCCTCAAATGGAAAATTGTCAGACCCCTGCTCAAGGAACCATATCTTGATGTTAAAATTTTGCTATAATGGTATTTCACTTATTCTGGTTTTGGACCAGGTTATTTAAGGCAACTTGACTTTGTCAAGGCAACTTCATCCACCTGGACTGCTCAGTTTTCTTTGATCCCTTTCAATCAGGTTTTAGATCTGGATACGATATAAGGATTGCACTTCCCAAGTTGGCTGATCTCTTTCAAGCAATGACAAACTCAGACATCCATGGATGTTTCTTTAACATCTGTCAGTAGCCATTGATATAATTGACCAGGTGGTATCTATTTGCTTTTACACACACACACACACACACACACACACACACACACACACACACACACGGCTTTTTCATGATATGACTCCAATTTGTCATCCCTGAATGTACTATATACTGTCCATGTATGAAAGCTACTGGAGGAAATATTGAGGCAGTTCGACATGCGATCTCACCAGTATTTGGATGAGACACAATTCTATGTCTTTCTTTAAACCCCAATGGTATAGACTGTTCATGCTTTCCTGGTTTGCTGACCAAAATAGGGATTCAAAATAGAATGAGCTCACTGAGGCTTAATCCAGACAAGACGGACATGTAAGCTAAAGAAAGCATCTAAATAGAGTCTGTCCTCATGATTGAGAGGATCTACCCAACTCACATTAACGAGGTGTGCACTCCAGAGGTACTTCTGGGTCCCTGATTGCTTCTGAAGCCCCAGGTGGCTTAGGTAGCCAGAAGTGCCTTTTATCATTTTTATTTGGCATAAAATTGTGACCATTTCTCTCTGTGGGCCCTACCACAGTTATCCGTGCCTTTATGATCTCCAGATTGGACTGTTTTCAGGCATTCTACATGGGACTTGACAATCATTCAAATGCTACTGCCCAGTTGCTTAGCAGAGCTGGCCATAAGGCCCATATTGTACCAGTGCTGCAATGATTGTATTGGCATCCTCTTTGCTGTGACATTCATTGGAATGGAAGCACTGAACCCATCAGCAACAAGGAGTGATAACTGAATACACAATATATAAAGGAATAAGTTACAGCAACGGGACCAAGGAGAAGCTTTCCATGTTTGAGCTTAAGCTCTGTTGGATGTAAACCAGGTCACAAGGAGCACATCTTAGAAATATCAAGAGAGCTTTTCATAGAGCTTCTTGCTACAGATAAGCCAAACTAGTTAGAGAAGTACATATACCTTTGATTATAAAGTAGACAATTATGAATGAGGAATTTGACCTACACGCAGAGGCCCTGGAGCCTGAACTTATAACTATGAAACTAATACCTCCAAAATGAGAATGCAGAAGACATTTTAAAGTGTCAATCCATTTATAACTCCTAAGGGCTGGTCCACACTAACCCCCCACTTCGAACTAAGATACGCAACTTCAGCTACATGAATAACGTAGCTGAAGTCGAAGTATCTTAGTTCAAACTTACCGCGGGTCCACACACGGCAGGCAGGCTCCCCCGACTCCCTCTCGCGGAGCAGGAGTACCGGCGTCGACGGCGAGCACTTCCGGGATCGATCCGGGATCGATTTATTGCGTCTAGACAAGACGCGATAAATCGATCCCAGAAGATCGATTGCTTACCGCCAGACCCAGAGGTAAGTATAGACGTACCCTTAAATGCTCATGACTTTTACTTGTGTTTAGCAAGGCTTCCCACTGGAGCTGCAGTGAAAAGTTTGCCCTGGTAGCTAATTCTGGATTACAAGTCTGTCATACTCCATTAATTTCCTGTACATTGCAACCTGACAGTTCCCAGTAGGCTCACAATGAACAGTGGCATCCTGACCCAATCCCTTAGGATAGCACCCTGAGAGAGTTAATGGAAAATTCAAACTTATTTGAGCCTAAGGTGTGACCTACATAGCTACATCAGCCAGGATTGCGCTTCCTGTGAGAAAGATTAATCAAATGAATAATGCCTGTAATAGCAAATGACACTTACCATTAGACCCTGAGCTACCTGCGAGCAGGTGCATTTCCCAGAATCCTATAAACATAGTTCATTCCCTAGGTACAATCCAAACTCACACCCTTTCTAATGAAAACAAAGTTCAGCTTAATCCTTTCCCCCAGGCTTGGATGCTCTGATAAATCTTCCCTCACAACTGCTCAGCCACATGCTGGATCTTCTTTCTCCCCAGACAGCCACACTTCCCATATATCAAGGTAGCACAATTGTCTCTTGACTCCAGGTTCACCTACATTGTGTATGAGATTGTGAATAGCATCTCATGTAGACGTACCCTGACATCCCCTGGGTATGTACTTGCTTATGGAGCTAGTACAGAAGCCCGCATGTGGCATCCTCAATTCTATTTTTTCGTGAACTAGCTAGAGTACAGCTAACGCAGGTACAGCTACACAAGCTGCCATTCATATCTCTGGCTGCAATGTAGACATACCCTCAGTGAGTCAGCAAAACTCACTTAACCCCTTCCCAACAAAACCAACACCTGTTAACAGGTTGGAGTGTTTCCAATCTACCAGTCTGTTGCAATTCCATTAGAGTTTTCCTTATTGCAAAGCATTTATCCTAGTAAATAATAGGCTTTGAAAAAGAGTTACGTATGTGTTTAGCTGACCAGAAGTGGGTATTGACATAAGTCTAACTGATATAAGTATTATTTCCTGAAAATTTCTCAGGTGAACAATGCTTTACACAGACCTATGCAGAGACAGATGTGAACCATAAACTCTGCTCTTTGGGAAGTTCAAAGTCTGATGTGAATCCAAGACTTGCATCTTGAGCCCATCTGAATGTCCATGACTTATTTTGTTCATGGAATCTTGTTTTAAATTAACATTGCAAATAATTGTGATGTATTGGTAGAAAGTTATTCGTAACCAGGGCCAGAGTAAGGCAGTCTGGGATTCAAGGTACAGCAAAAAAGCACAGTCAGAATTAAATTGTATAAGAATTAAACTGTACCTGCGGCAATAATGATATATGGATCTCTCAAGAGGGTCAGTAATGGTGTCCCTTTTTGAGTCTGTCAGACAAATAACAAAACCTCAGGGTTAGGAAGGGCAAAACATCGCCCATTATATAAAGTGTTTTTTTATGGTGGTACTTACTTCTGGTTGTGCTCTGGACGGTTGTAGAATAAATAACTGAACAGCTGCAAAAAGAAATAAATGCTGTAGCTGTTGTTTAAGAAGGTGGCTATACTACATAGTAAAATCAATGAATGAATTAAACAGAATTATGAATGTTAGTATTTACTGACCTCCATCTAACAGAGCTAATGCTGCCAACACAAGGAAAGGTGCTGTCTTTCCCACAAACTCATACATCACACTCCCAAAAGGTGGACCCACTAGGAAAGAAAAACAAGGAAAACATTCATGGTCCTTTTTCTTTTAAGATTTCAGCACACTGGGGGAGCAGTTCTCTTAACACTGAAATTCAATGCCAAAATTCCCATCCATCTTAATGGTCATTAATTAAAATAACCAAAGCACTGTAACTCAGTATGAGGAACATATTTAGATAGAATAGATTAGATTAGATAATTTTCCAGGGATTGTTGTCTGCAGTCTACAAACATTGCCTAAACAAGAAATGTCAAGCATGGGCCACATCCCACTTGCTTTACTCACACAATCAGGTCCACTGATTTCCCTAGTACTATCTGTGTGAATAAGGCAAGCAGGATTTTGTCCCTATGGAAGTAAGAATGCTAGAAACCTGACAAAGGGTCTGAAAGGTGCTCATGAGGATGAGTATAGTAGAAATACTGATCTTACAGCCTGTTAATGCTGCAGTCAGGAAGATTTTTTGCCACTGACTTAAATTGGAACAGGATGGGCCCAAACCTTTGGCAGATCTATGCTCAACTCTTGGATTTAAAAATAGATTTATGTGGATGAGAACATAGCCCATAGTGTTTGTATTTCTAACTTCAAAGGCTTTTCCAAACAAACTGCAGCTGCACCGCTTAAAAGCCACTTACGTAACTGAGAATGAACAATGATATCTCTGGATGTTAATCACTGTTCTCCAGCACACAGTTAAGGAGAGGCATTCTGAATCAGAGAAGATGATTGGTGACAGACTTTGAAAGTCAGAAGATTTGTCTTCCTTTAGCAAAATGAATCTGCATATTAAATTTATTTTAACTTTTTAAAACTATTTTTAGTGTGCACTGTTAATATAATCTGGAGATAGGATGACAAAATCCTATTTCACAGACGGGAGATACCAAGTGGAATCTCCTATAGCATCCATACAATACAGATATGCATTGTGGGTTTTTTGGATTTGGGGCAGGGGATTGGTTGGTTTTGGGTTTTTTTTGTTCCTATTAATATTTCATCTCACTGACCTAATACTCCCATAGCCAGTCCTCCTAATGCAATTCCCATTGCATTGCCTCTCTCTTCATCATTTGTATAAACACTGGCCAGCATACCCATCCCTAAAATAAAAAATAAAAAAAATTAGTCAGTTCTATAATATAACTTATTTTCATCATACACCGGTTTATTGAATATTAGGAGATGTGATATTAGACATTTACTCTGTGTGTGTGTGTATATATATATATACACACACACACACACACACACACACACACATATATATATATATATATATATATATATATATGCATGCCTCCACATGTAACTCCCACTGAAATCAAAGGAAGTCCTTCAAGCATAGATGGCTTATAAGGTTATGCCTCATTATATATGCCATCACACACACAAAAACTATATTAAAAGAACATTAGTTTGCAAAATCAAGTACTCATGGGAAATGCCAGAACGAAGGCTGCCTGTGCAACCTTACTTTGGACCCCTTCTATGTATTCATTATGATATAGTCACTACATGATCACACACTACTTTTTTCCGTGTAGTGCACCGAATGGAGACTGCTCACTGAATGAGCAACTAGTCAATATGTTGTTTACTCCTTGTTCAATGTGTGGTCCTAGGCCTTATTTACTGTACACAATTCAAACCCTGGCTGAAGACAGAATTACTAATTTCTTCATGGACTTTTCAAGGGTGCTCATCATTATACAATAAGTGCTTCACAAACATTAATGCATTTCGTTTCAGAACACCCCTGTAAAATGAGGGGATACTGATCTCTGTTCTGTGGTCAATAGTATCTGCTAATTTTGGGTGCCCAAATTGAGATGCCTAGGACCTGACTTTTTCAGAGTACTTAGCACTATACAGCAGTTTATATGTTCAATGCACAGCTCCCACTGTATTCTGTTGCAGCTGCCAGTGTTCAGCAGTACTGTAGATCAGACCCCAGAGTCTCAAGTCAGGTGCTCAGAAAATGAGGAACGCACAATTGGTGACCACTTGTGAAAAGTCTGGTTTAAGTGACTTGACTAGCAGCACATAAGAACTGCGTGGCAAAAGCTGGGATAGAATTCAGTTCTCTAGGGCTGCATTCTACTACTTTAACCATGAGTCTATTCTTTGTCTGCCTGAAATCCCCTGTCTCATTCACTACATTTTCCAACTTCTGCAACAAGTGAGGTTGGGATCAGAGCAGGTCAATCCTGTGCACTGAATGTGGTAGGGTTTCTGTGGAAAAAATAGTATGCGATCATGTAACAAAGACTGTATCATAAAGCATTTACATGCAAGCAATCTTAATTCTGTCATTTCCTAATTTTTGAGTGTGACTTTGCAATCTTATTTGTTATGTTATGCATCCGAAGAAGTGGGCAGTAGCCCACGAAAGCTTATGCTCTAATAAATTTGTTAGTCTCTAAGGTGCCACAAGTACTCCTGTTCTTTTTGCGGATACAGACTAACACGGCTGCTACTCTGAAACTTTGCAATCTTATTGTTCTTTTTCTCTAATTTCCTTTATAAAAGCAAACTGAAAAAAACAAATTCCTTCATGAGTCATGTGGCGGCATACTGACAAGCAAAGGGGTCACCAGCAAGGTTGGAATCTTTAGAGTCACTGTACAGACTTCTGCCACTTGAGCTAACTGATAGCAGTAGTAGGTTGTCATCTTCTATTTGGACCAACACTAAAGGCAGATGGGACACTTTGCCACTGGATTTCACAGATATTTGCTGACAGCAGAGGAATGGGGAGACTGGGAATTGTCGATTCTGTTCCAGGCTCTGGAGGGGAAGTATACTATAGTTGGCATAGACCAGTGGTCCCCAACATTTTTCGTCTGGCGGGCGCCAGATGACAAGCCACGGAGGACCATGGCGGCGGACGAGCATGCACCGAAACGCCGAAATCGGCAGCATTTCGGCGGCGATGCCTCTGGATGCTGCTGCTTGTTGGCGGCATTTTGGCGGCTGCTCGTCCGCTGGTCAGTACGTGGACGCACTTAGATGCCCGCACCCTGTTGGGGACCCCTGGCATAGACTATTCTTCTCATTCCTCCCCAAGCATGACCCTTTCTGTCCTGTCCCCTCCAACCTATCCCTCTCCAAGTCCTGTCTCTTTTCTATCCCCTGCTCTTCATCACAGCCCCATTCTCCTCACATAGACAGCCCCTTCTCAGGCTTCTCATCCCAGTCCTAGTGTCCCTCCCACTGGACTCCTCATCTCATTGATGTTCCTGGCATCACTGAAAGTATAGAAAAGATGGTTTTCCCTGCCATTGATTCAGATGCTCAGACTTTGGACCTGCACACCCAAGCAGCCCAGAGCTGCAGGAAAGTCCTGCTCAGCCCTGGGCTGGAGCATGCCCAGTGCAGATGGAGTCTTCATGGAATTTAGCTGCCAACCTCTCAACAAGTCTTTGCTAAGCATGTGCGTGCTGCAATTTTGCAAAAATTTAAATTGGCTAAATTTGGGTGGGTTTTCATGAAGATGGCAAAAGGCACATCCCTGACACAAAGGCCACTCATTGCTAAATTTCAAGTCCCTGTTCCAAAGCATGGAGGCTTTTTGTAACCAAAACAAAAAATAAAAAAAAAAGTTGATATGATTTTTTTTTAAATGGTCAAAAAACAATGTGTTTTTCCCTAGCCTCATTCTTATTCAGACCCTCATTCTGCAAACTATTTTGATGCAAAATTTTCCAAAAAAAAATAAAATTAAAAACAATTCCACCTGAGGCAGACTCCCAGCATAGAAATCTCAGCCCAAACAGTTAAGGTTTGGCAAAGTTTTAAGCAGCTAAAAACAGGGTCTTATAATGGGAAGTGGCAAGTTACCAGCCTTCAGTGCAGACATCTATTCTTGCTGATCTTTTACATTGATTAAAAGAATTAAAAAATCGAAAGACACTTGTACACAAGTACCCGAAAAAGCATAGATCTTTAGTCTTCTACAGTAACGTGACCCAAATACCAAATAATTTAGAAGTGACATTTCTTTGAGATACTTTCAGCCAGCCTCTTGCATACAAAGTAAAATGAATGTAATTGAATTCAACATTAATTATTGAAACTGCCAGACAAAATACACAATTAAGGAAATGACTGTCACTAGAATGACAAGCTAAAATACAGTTAATTGAATCTATCATATACACTTTCATTCTTACCAGCCACAGAAGAACAGGAGGAACCCACTCCTTGAAGAGATCTTGCTATGAACAGCAATGTATAGCTTCCCGAGAAGGCAAACACTGCAGAAAAGGCCGAGGTAGATTTTTAAAATCAGGTTAAATCTAACAAGATTAAAACGTTAAAGATATTTTAACAATCATGAAAACACCATTCAGCCAAGTGTTTTCTGTCACTGTTGTCACTTTCAATGCTAACTACGTTATTTTCTCTTATTACATTTAGATTTGTCAGTGTTGAATTGTTTCTCCACATCTAAGCCTCCTGGTAACACAGAAAAAAAAATGTATACAAGCTATCTTTACTAATGAGTAAGGGTTAGAATATGCACTGGTCTAATGCAACTGCCCTTGCCTTCACTCCATCTCCCTGCCCTGCTGCATTAGCATGGTCCAATTTGCAGCTCCAGGCATTGGGGAGAGCAGGGGCTGTACCCCAGATGCTCCTTCCCACAAGTAAGTGGGCAAAGGGAGGCTTAGGAATGGCTCTATTCTGCTCCCCATTATGTTCTGCCTCGCATAGTTGGCTGGGCATGCAGAGGACTGTGTGGCACCCCTGTAAGGACTCTAGCAACTTACAGCTCCTCCTAATCGGGGAGCACCAGAGAAACGGTGTCTGTGAGGCACAGTGCCTCCCAGTGCTGCCCCTGGAGGACTGCATCTGTGCACTGCCCCTTGCATAAGGCTGTACTTAAAGGCACTATTTAACCTCTGAGTCTTGGGTACTGCACCGGATCCTACACTCTACTCTGGAAAGACTCCCCACTGACATTAGTGTAGGGCAGAGGTAAGCAAAATACGGCCCATGGCCCACATCCGGCCTGCGGGACCGTCCTGCCCAGCCCTTGAGCTCCCAGACAGGGAGGCTAGCCAGTCCCCGGCACCTTCTCCACAGCCACGCTGCCGCGTGGGCAGCACTCTGGGCGGTGGGGCTGCGTGCTCCTGCAGGGCAGTGCGTCAGCATGTCTGGCTCCAGCCAGGCGGCGTGGCTCCTAGACATGCTGCTCTGAGCGGCATGGTAAGGGGGCTGGGGCATTGGATAAGAGGCTGAGGGTCCTGGTGGCAGCCAGGGGACAGGGAGCAGGGGACGGTTGGATAGGGCAGAGGTTCTGGGGGGCGGTCGGGACGGGGAACGGGGGTTTGGATAGGCATGGGAAGCTCAGAGCCCGCCCCTCAGAGGGTCAGGCAGCGACCCAGAAGTATAAAGGCTCGCCCTTAAAGCTCAGTAAGGCCTGAGCCATCAGAGAGACCAGACACCTCCAGCTTAGCTCGTGACTGGGAAAACTCCATGGCCCAAGGCGGCTGCCAGGACTGGCCGGGCCTGCCCTGCGCTTGCTACCCGGAGGAGTTGCCGGGCCTGCCGCTCGCCCACTACCCAGAGGAACCTATGGTGCTGGACCCCCCCCTCCCACCCAGAGGACAACACCCTGACCCAGGTACTACCTGAGGAGGAGTCTGGAAGTAGCCTGGGGGCAGCCAACCCTAGTCTGGCTGCAGCACTGCAAGAGCCCATGTCAGTGTGTTGTGGCCAGGATCCCCACTGACTATGCAGCGAGTCTTCTGCCGCTGCTAGGGCCCCGGGCTGGGACGTAGTGGAGTGGAAGGGCCTGCGAACCCCTGCCACCCAACTTGTGGGTGGCAGTCTCTCTCCCACGCCTGAGGAGGCTTGGGCCTATTGCTGTTGCTCAGCCCTGCCTGAGGGCCTGAGCCCCTGACTCATTATCGCCCTGCCCTGACCCAGGGGCTGGGCTCCCAACTGTTTGTACTGCCACTGCTCAGCCCTGCCTCAGGGCCTGCGCCTTTGATTCCTTGTTGCCCTGCCCTGACCTAGGGCCTGGGCTTATTGCTACTGTTTATAGTGCCAGTGCTCAGCTCCGGCCCGAGGGCCTGAGCACCTGACCCAGTGTTGCCCCGCCCTGACCCAGGGCCCGGGCTTACAGTATTTGTTCCTGTTACAGCAAGAGCTGCCGAGGGAGACCCCGCGGCCAGACTAATTCCCCAACATCAACTGTGTGTAGTGAGCCGGTGTGGCTCCCTGCCACCCCGGAGAGGGTCGAGCCCCAGCAAACCCTTGTACATGCACATGCACATATGGCTTTATTCTATTCTTTCACCAGTTTTCACTGAGTCTGATAGAATTACTGATGATTTGTGCTAGTGTGAGCCATAGTCTAATTCATAGGGTGGCAGAAAACAAGTCAGGTGAGTTTCTCAGATAAAGAGAAGGAATAGGCATCCTTTTCTCCTACCATCCCATGTACACCTACTTGATGCCCACCAAAATCACTCCAGACAAGCATTCAAATCTCAGCACCAACTTCTTCCTGTAACAGGCATCCCAATATTTTACTTCGAAAATAAGGTTGCCTCCCCTCCCTCCCCCCGATATAAACATGGAGTCTTCTGAGAGAGTCAGGTCCACTGGATCATTTATGAATAATGCAGCATCTGCATCAAAGTATGCAAAAAACAGACACTTACTAATTGTTGACACAAACATGATGCAGAAGCCAGCAAACATTGGAATCTGGTAGCCTATTCTGGAAAACAAAGTCAACACAAATATATTTAAGAATGGTACTTTTTCATGCACACTTTAAAAGGGTTTTGTTCAAGTAAAATCCTAGCTGAAGGCAAAGGAGGGTTGCTTTTATGTATTAAGAAAATTGCAAAATCTTAGCTGCTAGATTTGTGGGTTTTGGACTTGAATCAATGTATGTTGGGCCACATGATTAGAATTGTCTGTGGTATAGATACATACCTTCTCACTCAATAGATTGTACTCTGTATCAGAAATCTCAAATGACTTGCCCCTTGTAATTCTAGTCGGGGAGGCTCTAGCTTTTTTGCCTTCCCAAGCACGGCAGTCAGGCAGTCTTCAGCGGCATGCCTGCGGAAGGTCTGCCGGTCCCGCAGCTTTGGTGTACCTGCCGCTGAAATGCCACCGAATCCACGGGACCGGGGGACCTCCCGCAGGTAAGCCACCGAAGGCTGCCTGACTGCCGCCCTCGCAGGGACCGGCAGGGCGCCCCCCACAGCTTGCTGCCCCAGGTGCGCGCTTGGAGCGCTGGTACCTGGAGCTGCCGCTGGTTCTATTGGTCTAACTCTGCTATACTTGTATCCTCTGCAATCCCCCTAGGCTTCAGGGGGGGTTGCATGGGGTGTAAGCCTGGCAGAATTTGGCTCTGCATATTGAACTCTGAAATATTCTACTAATATGTCACTGTTGGTTAAGAAACTCTTCTGCTCTTCTCTATACACTGAAACTAGACTACCAAGAGCACGTAAAACAGTCCCACTAACTGCAGTGAGAGATGGTCAGGCCAATGAGACTCAGTCTACTAGCCCTTACCTGGGAAAAATTTCCATTGACTTCATCAGGAGTTTTGCCTACACTAGAACTGCAGGATTGGGCCCAAAGAGTCTTAAAATAACACTTTGCTTCTCCTGTGGCTTCAGGAATAAGAATACAGCTGATCAAAATGCTTCATTGGCAACATTTTGCTACAAAGAAATGGCTTTTTCATCAAAATGAGTATTTCCATGGGATGTGAGCCTTGTTATGTGAACCTCAAATGTATTTGTAAAGAAATCCTTTAAGGGCTCCAAACCTTCACAGTGCTGATTGTTTCTTAAGAGATGCAGAATGACCCTTTCAATGACTTGCAAGGATCGGGTCCTTAAATGGGTAGGCTTGATCGGTTTAGCACTGCAAGCAAAACAGTGGAAGAATTTCTGTTGTAGAACTTTTGTTCCTATTTACTATTTACTAAATCTTTAATATATAGAGAAAAACAAACATAATGAACTATACATAAACTTCTCATAATGTTAACCATTTGCTACTTAACCTTAACTCTACCTGAAACATTTGATTATATATAATATGAGTAGTTAAAATAAATATCAATTCTTTGTATTACAGTTCACAAAAAATTGCTTATAAAAATTCAAATAATTTTAAATCTTATTCTGCCTTATCCTTATTTTATGGACAAACTGATTTTTTAAAAATAAGATAAATAACAGAAGTAAACTTCAGAGAAGGGGAAAAGAGACAAGGAGGAAAGGAAGTGGGCAGAGAAGACGGAAAGACGATAGGGAGGGGCCATGCATTTAATAAGCTCATTCAGCT